>NC_061818.1:19846477-20221477 GCF_021462225.1 Girardinichthys multiradiatus
GGAGAATAAAGCAGGATGGCGGTTTATCCGGACATGTCAAGCAGCAGGATCACTTTTAATCTGCTTTCTGTGCCGCTGTCAGCTTGTCGGCGTGTAGAGCGAAGGTCTCGGCCTCGATGAGAGGGAAAACCAAAGAGGCATCTGTATACACCTGAAAACCGACAGCAGATCAGAGTAACTATTTAATAGGACCACTGTTACAATTAAGCCCTGAATTATTCATACCCCTGGCAGATTTAGGTTTAATCTTTTAATTTGACCAACATTGGTTTTTTTTTAATGACTAGTATGAACAAAACTATTTAAGTGTCTGAGCTAGAACTAAAACTAAACATTAGGAAGATGGCAAGGTGGCCTTTTACCAGTAAAAATACCAATGAAACATATAAAAAGAAGGGTTTGATTGCCACAACAGCAGTAAAGATTATTTCTATTGTTTATTGAAAAGGGTATAAATAATCTATGACATGCCTTCAAAAAAAAAAAAAAAAAATATATATATATATATATATAAATAAATATAAAAAATATAAAGAAAAATTATACAGGTACACCTTGTACAATGGGGCTGCATGGTGGCGCAGTTGGTAGCACTGTTGCCTTGCAGCAAGAAGGTCCTGGGTTCGATTCCCGACTGGGGGTCTTTCTGTATGGAGTTTGCATGTTCTCCCCGTGCATGTGTGGGTTCTCACCGGGTACTCCGGCTTCCTCCCACAGTCCAAAGACATGCCTGTTAGGTTAATTGGTCTCTCTAAATTACCCTTAGGTGTAAGAATGAGTGTTTGTGTGTTGACCTGCGATGGACTGGCGACCTGTCCAGGGTGTACCCTGCCTCTTGCCCATAGTCTGCTGGAGTTAGGCACCAGCTCCCCCACAACCCACTATGGAATAAGCGGTAGAAAATGACTGACCTTGTACAATGTTTTATTAAACTTTTTGCTTCAATGAAAATAATTCTAAATCTAAACCTGCCGGGTTAAGATTAATTTTGGGGCTTACTGATGGTTAAATGAACAATACAATAAATTATGTTTATCTCTGGTTAAATCGCTGAGCCACTATAAAATTAGCAAAAATGATCCAAGAGCACCACCTTTAGGCTTCAGCATGTCATTGCTAAAATCAGCTTTAAGGTTGATGATCACTTGAAATTAATGATTAAGTGAAATGCAGTAAAACAATGTCGGTGGTGTTCAGCAAATTAAATCAAATAAAAGTTACTTTATTATAAATATTACACATTTGAAATCATGTACATAAAGCATACCATTACCACGGTTTGTTGATGTCTCTCTGGTAGATGATTCACTTTAATACTGCGCTCCAAGTAACCTAACAGTCATGTTCTCAGGCTATGGAAGGAAGCTGGAGTACCCAGAAGGAACCAACAGATGCACGGGGAGAACATGCAAATTCCATGCAGAAAGAACTTTCTTGCTGCACAGCAACAATGCTAACCACTGGACCGCTGTGCAGACCAACACAATTCATGGGTTTAAAACATTTGTACAAAAATTATTCTGATATCTCAAAAAAAATCCAGTTATTTTCTTTTATTCCCACCAATTCCATTGTTGAAGGGGACACAGTAGGCAAAGCCTTCTTTTTCTTCACCAGGAACAGAAAAGCTGAAAGTTGTTAAATACAGGACCAATCCTGAAGAAAAACCTGCTAGATAAAACTTGAGACTGGAGCGGAGGTCCACTTTCCAGCTGGACAGCGACTTTAAATATACAGCCAGAGTCACAGTATAAATTAAGATTGACCTCAGGGTCTGTACCTTAACAGGTTTAGCATCTGTTCTGATCTTTCCCCAGGATATGGCCTCGTCAGGTCGGGCCCCCGAGTCCGAACCGTCAAACTCCTGACCAGTGTTCACGTACACGGCGTAGTCAGCTCCGTTCTTCTGGAAGCACGTCAAGGATAGGGTAATGTAAAGAGAGGAAGCTTTGTCAAGTTTACTCTGCTGGAATAAATTTTATTACAGTGTAGAACATCATCATAAAAGCTTTGTGGGCTGCTTTAGGACAGCTTTAAAAAAATAATAGTAACAAACTAAAAACAACCACACAGCTCAAATAAAGCACTAACAAAGATCTGATGGAAGCAAGATGCATCAGAGCCTAATTAGAAATGTTCGGACACTACAAAATTACTTCAACGTGTAAATCTTGAATCAGTTGTATGATTAGTATGATGAATAAAAAAGCTGTCTTAAAATATTCTGACAGCACTTTAAGTCTAATCTGAACCTGAAAAAAAAAATACTAACAGACTTTAAATTCTGTTCAAACCAAAACACTGAGTTATTTACCATGAGGTTAGCTTTGGCTATATGATGTTTCACCAACCCTCCTCCCAAGATGATCATTCCCGTCTTCTTGGCAAAAACCGCCATACCATTCAGCCTCCGGATATCTGAAACAAACACCGAACTTATGATATGAACAACCGGGACCACTAAGGTGGCATTGTTCTGTTAAAGTACTGCTGCCTCTACCTTCTACGATGTCCAAAACCAAGTCGGGGTTCTTAAACAAGTGGAAGTAGATCATGTCGACCAGAGAACCATCGGTGAGAGCAGGATTGAACACTGGGATGTTATTCTGAAACACAAAATGTCGACATTTAGCAATCTGAGCTATTGAAGACAGGATAGGTTGCATGTATGATTTCACATGTTAGGAGGAAACCTCGTATGCCCAGTAGTAGACAGAGTCGGTGTTGTTTATCTCCTTGCCGAGCCGATGGATCATTTTAGAGGGAGTCCACCGGGTTCCCTGAAACAAACAAACTTGCCATTTAATTTAAAGTAGTAAATATTCTGAAATGAGGATTTTTATATGTAGAGCAAACATTTCGAACATCTTAACTACAAGATTTGTGCATGTCAAATGATTGGATTTGGATCAAATAGAGTCACCCACCTGTGTGTTTTGCTCCAGTAACATTTGATCCAGAATGGGCATCAGCCAGTCTTCAAACTTACAGTAATTATTATTGGGCACCAGAAGGTTCCCTATTCTACAGTCAGTGAAGACAAAGGAGAGAGAGACATCAGTGGACACAAACAATGAAATGATTCAACCCTGCATGTTATTTCGCTTTCCGAAAAACTGCAATTTAAATGCGAATGTTTTGGGATTTAATGCAAGATGAAAATTGGTGAGTTCCAAAAGAAAACATCTGTTTTAAAATAGAGCATGTTTTCTGTTATATCTGCAGACTATGGTAGGTAACATGAGAAGAAAGCCAGTTCATCTGAAAATGTAGCACTTCCCTCCCTCTCTGCTGAACCTGAGCTCTGCTCTATTAGCTCCGCCCCCAATCCTTCTCACCCTCTACTTTACAGTCATTTCCAGGCAATTTTCATCCACAGGGAAATCGTTTCTTTGTCTTGGTGTTTGCCTCCTTTTCACCCACTATCTTCACATGGTGCCACCAGAAGAAACACAAATTTAAGTTACCAACCCTATTTCCGTCTTCTTTTGCCTCATTTTAAAAGCGGGAATCCTTTTAATCTAGATTTAAATGACAGAGCCGACCCCCATCAGCCATCACCAACCTGTTGATGCCTCTCAGACGCAGCTCTTTGCCAGAGAGACTAAAGTCTCCCAAGTAAGTGTGGGCCAGACACTTGATCAAATCCTCCTCAATTCCTCCAGCTGTGGTGACAATCACATCCACCTAAAAACAAGGCAACGGGTAGAGATAAACCGCTGCAGTCACGTCAAACGGTTTGATCACTTTTGTTAACTGTACGTTAATAGGTTTGTACCATTTTATGCTCTGCCAGGTAGCGGATGCTCTCTCTCACTCCAGAGCTGATGAGGTTGGAGGTGTATCCCAGGAAGATGGTGCAGCCTGACTTGCAGGAGGATTTGCAGGATTCTCCATACTCGTTTTCTTCGTCTACTTCCACCGGTTCAAGGCGTTTCTCTATCTGTGGGTGGTAAACTGTTGGTTAACAGCAGCTTAACACAGCGGAGCTTTACCATTTTATCTCGTTAACCCTGTTCAACAGCAACACACAAAATTGAAATTAAGTTTCTTATTACAGACTCAGGATTATTATTCACGAGAGTACGGATCATTTTCACCATGGGCAAGACCCAGGTAGGAAACTGCTGTTAAAAATCCTCCAAAAGGAAATTACTGGACTCAGTGGGAATTGTTAAAAACATTCAAAGCAATATTATGGGAATGATTTAATCAATCAGAGGAAGTACCTCCTGAAAACAAAATTGTATTAACAAAAAGTCAACCTTTCATAAGACAAATACAACATTAAATGTCCTTACTTCTGATTCTTTAGATGAACTGAATGTTATTTTAACTAACTAATGTGTGAGATATTTTATTTTTACTGTAATAATTTTGGAAAATATGACTCATTTGCATTTGATAACAGAATTAGTTAATCTTAGTGAACAGATTATGACAAGCAACACCATTCAAACGATAAATTAATCATTTTGAAATTATGTCTCACATCTATTATAACCAAATATACAGAGCTGGTAAAAAAACCTACATGCTTACATTATACAATAAAGTACCTAGCAACCAAATGACTCAGAAACATATCATACAGGGTATCAACAGATCTTGTTTTCTGTCATTGTCCGGTTGAAAAATAAATGATGGTCCAACTAAACGCAAACCGGATGGAATAGCATGCCGCTGCAAGATGCTGTGTTAGCCATGCTGGTTCAGTATGCCTTCAATTTTGAATAAATCCCCAACAGTGTCACCAGCAAAGCACCCCCACACCATCACACCTCCTCCTCCATGCTTCACGGTGGGAACCAGGCATGTAGAGTCCATCCGTTCACCTCTTCTGCGCCACACAAAGACACGGTGGTTGGAACCAATGATCTCAAACTTGGACTCATCAGACCAAAGCACAGATTTCCACTGGTCTGATGTCCATTCCTTGTGTTCTTTAGCCCAAACAAGTCTCTTCTGCTTGTTGCCTGTCCTCAGCAGTGGTTTCCTAGCAGCTATTTTACCTTGAAGGCCTGATTCACACAGTCTCCTCTTAACAGTTGTTCTAGAGATGTGTCTGCTGCTAGAACTCTGTGTGGCATTGACCTGTTCTCTAATCTGAGCTGCTGTTAACCTGCGATTTCTGAGGTTGGTGACTCGGATGAACTTATCGTCCGCAGCAGAGGTGACTCTTGGTCTTCCTTTCCTGGGGCGGTCCTCATGTGAACCAGTTTCTTTGTAGCGCTTGATAGTTTTTGCGACTGCACTTGGGGACACTTTCAAAGTTTTCCCAATTGTTCGGACTGACTGACCTTAATTTCTTAAAAGTAATGATGGCCACTCGTTTTTCTTCACTTAGCTGCTTTTTTCTTGCCATAATACAAATTCTAACAGTCTATTCAGTAGGACTATAAGCTGTGTACTGTATCCACCTTCTGCACAACACAACTGATGGTCCCAACCCCATTTATAAGGCTTGAAGTCCCACATATTAAACCTGACAGGGCACACCTGTGAAGTGAAAACCATTTCAGGTGACGACCTCTTGAAGCTCATCAACAGAATGCCAAGAGTGTGCGGAGCAGTACCGTATTTTCCGCACTATAAGGCGCACTTAAAAACCATTAATTTTCTCAAAAAATGACAGTGCGCCTTGTAATCCGGAGCGCCTTATATATGGATCAATTGGTTAATTGGTTGATCCATACTGGTTGTACACGGCGCTCTGTCAAAATGTTTCAGTACGACTGGTAAACTACAAAGCCGCACCGCTTGCAGCATTACGGCTACCGTAGTCGGGGGTGTCGCCGAAGTAATAGCGGTAAACACCTGTACTGTGCTTACTCCTAGTCCAACACCACTTGTGTGTGAATAACGACCCCAAAATTGCACCTTTCAAGAGACACGCTTACGATGCTGAGTTCAAACTCAAGGCTGTCAGCTACGCAGTCGAACATGGGAATAGAGCAGCAGCGAGAGAATTCAACAGTTAACGCTACTATATTGTGAATGTACTAACGTTTGATTTAGTGCATCAAACTGTTTCTTTTACGTGTTTACTGAATCAGGGAAAAGTTCCCTTTCACGTTTTAACTAACGTTTGATTTCAACTTCATAGACTCCAATGCATTCCTAACGTGCGGTTGGCTCTATTCAATAGATTTCTATGTAGAGGAGACCTTACCATGAGAGTGAATGGAGTTATCAGAACGCTGGTTTGTAGTGTATTAATAAAGTTTGATTGACTGACTTATCTGACTGTTTTGTTGACATTCTCTTTAGCACAGCTCCATCTAGTGGATGCATAACGCAACCCCAGTCAAACGTTTGACTGCAGTAGCTTCTATTCTATGCGCCTTATAATCCGGTGCGCCTTATATATGAAAACAGTTCTAAAATAAGCCATTCATTGAAGGTGCGCCTTATAATCCGGTGCGCCTTATAGTGCGGAAAATACGGTAATCAAAGCAAAAGGTGGCTACTTTGAAGAACCTAGAATATAAGACATATTTTCAGTTGTTTCACACTTTTTTGTTCAGTATATAATTCCACATGTGTTAATTTATAGTTTTGATGCCTTCAGCATGAAGC
Organism: Girardinichthys multiradiatus; assembly: GCF_021462225.1. Lineage (NCBI taxonomy): Eukaryota > Metazoa > Chordata > Actinopteri > Cyprinodontiformes > Goodeidae > Girardinichthys > Girardinichthys multiradiatus. Next base: position 19,853,057 of record NC_061818.1, read on the forward strand.
TACAATATTCATAGTCATGAAAATAAAGAAAATTCTTTGAATGAGAAGGTGTGTCCAAACCTTTGGTCAGTACTTTATAAAATACTTTATTTTTCAGAAATGTTTTTTTTCCCTACTTTTCCAGGCTTAGAAAATGATATCACATAATTCCAGATATTTCCAGACTGTGTAGGAACACAGATCAGAACACCTTTTAAATCAGACAATGTGATTATGGAGGGAAGCTCTGTCCTTAGATGCCCCCTCCCAACCCAGTGAAGGTAGTGGGAGGCAGGAGAACTCTAGCCAACCTAACATCACTCCAGGACATCTCCTTCCACCACTGGAAAGCTTCACCAGTGGCAGCCTGTTGCATGAACAAAGGAAAGAAATTGCAGATCTTTCCTTCTAGCATCGATTAGACTGTATAAGCAGGAGTGCAAAAATAAAACTATTAATTCATTCATTTCTATATCGCTTATTCCATAGTGGGTCAAGGAGGAGCTGGTGCCTATCTCCAGCAGTTTACGGGCGACAGGCTGGGTACACACTGGACAGGTCGCCAGTCCATCGCAGGACAACACAGAGACATACAGGACAAACATCCACGCACACACTCAGTCACACCTAAGGGCAATTTAGAGAGACCAATTTACCTATCAGTCATGTTTTTGGACTGTGGGAGGAAGCCGGAGAACCTGGAGAGAACCCACGCATGCACGGGGACAACATGCAAACTCCATGCAGAAAGACTCCCGGCTGGGGGACGAACCCAGAACCTTCTTGCCGCAGGGCAACAATGCTACCAACTGCGTCACCGTGGAGGTTATTAAAACAATAATTGAATATGAGCAATATTGTCTTCCAATTTGAGTGCAATATGTATATGAGCACACTGCTATATTGTTAAGCTTTTTGTGTTTCTGTAGTCTTAACCTGCAACAGATGTGTTGTAAATCGCCTTTTTTGCACAATATCAAAGAGTACTATTAAATGAAGCAGGTGTACTTGAAATCATTTATATATTTTAGGATATCTGTTTCAATATCTGAGGGACAAACAGGACAGAACTGTCCTGTTTGATAACAAAACATCATATTTCCCAGATCCCTGTGGGTATTAGACTGAGAAATACAACATTTCTTTATATCAACTCTTTGTCACTAACAGCATTCAGTTTGATGTACTCTTTGCTGAGCTAAATAAAAAGCAAATAAAGGTTAGGGACAGATGTTTTGATGCATAAAATTGGATGTTTATATTGATTTTTTTGATTGATTGAAAAGTCCCAGCTTTATCAAAGAACCTGCAGCAGATTTTACTACTTGGGAAAAATATTGATTGGCACAAAACCTGAATAGGTCAGGCCTCAACAAAACAAAAACAAAAAAAATGGGTCTTTATCAGTCAGGAAAACCCTAACTGATGCATCTCTGGCTCATTCTCTCATCCATTCCTAAAAGCCTCTTCCCTCTCTCACCATTAGGTTGATCTCCTGGATGGCCAGAGCCAAGCTGCTGGCCTGAAAGCCTGTGGTCAGGTAGGACTTCAGCACCGCCTTGAGATCAACGCCCTGGTTGAAGTCGTAGCCTCGGATTTTAGGCATGTCTTCTGGGAGGTCAGAGCTGGGCTTCAGAACTGCCTCCATGGCAACAGTGGGGGCAAGGTCTGCAATTTATCCTGTAAAAAAAATAGAAAATAAACACTTACATTATCAAGAAATACTTAGAAATATGTATCAAAAATACAAACAATATACTGAACTAATAGGACATTGGTCTGCAGCTTAGGCTGTCCTAGTCGCTCTCCAGTGGCACTATCAGAATATGATGTCAGGAAAAAGTAGCGGATATTTAAAAAATAATATATGAACTGGGGGGAGGTGGGCCAAAAGTTATGTGAGATCTCATAAATGCATACATATATGTATCTATATATAGATATAAGAAGCGTTAAGAAATACATGTGACCACTTAAATAAAAACATGTTAGATCCATGTGGCTTGACAGTAGCAGTGACATGCTAGCTGCTAGCAGCTGCTTTCTTTTCTAATTTCGATTTAAATTGAAACATAGAACATACCTCTTATTCACAAGACGTTATGTAATGGAACAGGTTATGTAGTTCACTTCTACCACAGCACTCAACAGCAAATAAATTAAATATTTGTAGCCCTGGAAACATAGCATGAGATGCTAATCTAAAACCTTCCACTACGGAAGTCGCAAGCGGACAAAATGAACCAATATGTATTTCTGCAGACACGCTTAGGTGGTAAAAATGTCCCTTAGTGACCAACAGAGGGTGCTGTGTGTAAACGTTTCAGTGCATTCATCATTTTGTGAATACACTCATTAACATCTTTTAACACATTTCATTTTTCTTTAGTTATGAGCTTCTTATCATCAGAACAATGGAATAGCATAAACATAATTTGGCCAACACACGAGAGCCACCTTTTATTGATATTACGGCTTCAGGTCCTCTGGGCTATGTCTCTACCAGCTTTCTACATCTGGAGACTAAAATGTTTGTCAATTTCTTTGCAAAAAAAAGGTCAGTCAGACTGAATAGAGAACTACTTTAAGCATCAATTTTCAAGGCTTGGCACACATTCTTAATTGGATTTAGATCTGGCCTTTACCTGGGCCATTCACACATGTTTTGATCTAAACCTCTACATTGTTGCTAATTTTATGTACTTTACAGTAAAATTCAACTGTGCAAGCTGTCAGATCCAGTGTCAAAGTGTAATTTCCAGCATTTTATATTCATGCTCCAGAAACATTGCTTGAAGACACCTACAGAACTCAAGAGACTGCCTAATTTGACATTATTAGTTTCAATTATGAATTACTAGGACATTTGCAGAAAGCTCACTGACCACTGTGTCCTGTTCATTTACACCAAGGCGGTGAGCTCAAAACTTTCCTGCTATTTTTAGAGTTAAACACTGAGAGGAACAGCCAGAATATATTTTCATCATCAGCGTCTGTGAAGTGTGTGAGGTTTGTGACATTTTCAAAAAAGGGTTGTGTGACCTTTTAAATCACAGAGCCTTTGAACTCCTCCCAGCAGTGAATAAAAGAGGGGGTAAGGGTCAAAACACAATGCCAGGAGTCTGTTCTGAGCAGACCCTGCTGCAAAACCTGAGCTGACTCTTAGCATCAGGTAAAACATTACTCAGAATCCCTTTTCCGCACTAAAAATCAGGGTTTCTTTAGCCTATAGAGCATTTTATTTTGGCGATGTTAGGTAAGATGTGCAGCAGCAGTATCAGCATTATTCAGGCTCAAAAACTGGTGGATCAACTTCAAATTGAAGCAGCCATGGAGAGATTCAAGGTATGTATGAATTCAAATACTAATATACAATCACACTTATACCAGCTGGATATTCAAACTGTGAGCTATTCCCTTATTGATTAAAATGAAAAGAATATGCTTTAAACATTTCCTATTCTCTAAACTAATTTCCCAGACGTCTAACTATTTGAACTTGTGTTTGATGCTGTTTGTCTGAGCAGATCTCCCTCACAGCAGCGGATTTAGTCCAATATTGTCAGGAGCACAGACGCAGCGATCCTCTGCTCACCGGCATTTCTGCCTCGTCCAACCCTTTCAAAGACAAGAAGACTTGTGTGCTGCTTTGACACAAGAAGAGATCATTACCAGAATACAACAGATTTCAGACACTAAATTTTTAGGACTTTTAATAGAACAGCTAATGTTTAACAAAGGAAACAAACATTACAAGATCAAAGTGCTCTCATTGTTCATTGTAATTTCATTTCTTAATGCATAAATACAATAAACATTTAAATATTTGTGGTTTCTTTGGGGGTATGAACATAAAATGTGTAAAAGATACAAGACATCTAAAAAAAAAACCACAATAAATAGCACCAACAGAAACATCCTTGAATTAAATGTATCGTATAAAAAAATTTAGTGCAGCAAAAACATAAATAAATAAATCTTAAAACATGAAACAGGATTCCATCAGCATTGAACATCTGGTTTCCAAATAATTTCAAATGTATATTGAAAAACAGAAAGCAAAAACAAAACTGTCATTTTTAGCTGGGGTGCACAGGTTTACACTCACTGCCAAGAAGCAATCAATTTAATCGTGTCAGTTTGTATTACTGTTTGCTTGATATTTCTAAGTGCATTAAACCACACAAGAGTAAAAAAAAAAAAAAAAAAAAAAATCAAATTTCTTCTCAAACGATGAATTTGTGGGTGCAGGTTTATTTGAGTCCCACCACTAAAAAGTTCTTTAAAGATAACATCCAGCGGTCTGCTTATTTTCTCACAAACAAATGACTAATTCTGCTTTGTGTGTATTTGGGTTGATGACATCATTAGCTGGAATAATTAAATATTATGGATGCATTATGCTCCGTAATTTATGTCCAAATTTGTCAAAAGTCGCTCGTATGCATTAAGGTTTACCGTCAACAGCTGGATTTTTGAGCCTCTTGTGTATCGACCTAAATACACACAAAGGAGAATTTGCAGTTTTTCGTCAAATACATTGTCACCTTTTGAAATCCTGCTGTTGAAATGTATACTTCATTAAATAGTTGTGTTTTTATTGTCAGTGTACAACTATTAGTGAATAATAAAACTGAAGAACCTCTTATTTAAAAAAAAAAAATCCATGTATCACAAACTTCACAATGCAGACAAAACAACATGGTCAACAAGTGTATACAGGTCCTTCTCAAAATATTAGCATATTGTGATAAAGTTCATTATTTTCCATAATGTCATGATGAAAATTTAACATTCATATATTTAGATTCATTGCACACTAACTGAAATATTTCAGGTCTTTTATTGTCTTAATACGGATGATTTTGGCATACAGCTCATGAAAACCCAAAATTCCTATCTCACAAAATTAGCATATCATTTAAAGGGTCTATAAACGAGCTATGAACCTAATCATCTGAATCAACGAGTTAACTCTAAACACCTGCAAAAGATTCCTGAGGCCTTTAAAACTCCCAGCCTGGTTCATCACTCAAAACCCCAATCATGGGTAAGACTGCCGACCTGACTGCTGTCCAGAAGGCCACTATTGACACCCTCAACCAAGAGGGTAAGACACAGAAAGAAATGTCTGAACGAATAGGCTGTTCCCAGAGTGCTGTATCAAGGCACCTCAGTGGGAAGTCTGTGGGAAGGAAAAAGTGTGGCAGAAAACGCTGCACAACGAGAAGAGGTGACCGGACCCTGAGGAAGATTGTGGAGAAGGGCCGATTCCAGACCTTGGGGGACCTGCGGAAGCAGTGGACTGAGTCTGGATGAGAAACATCCAGAGCCACCGTGCACAGGCGTGTGCAGGAAATGGGCTACAGGTGCCGCATTCCCCAGGTCAAAAAACTTTTGAACCAGAAACAGCAGCAGAAGCGCCTGACCTGGGCTACAGAGAAGCAGCACTGGACTGTTGCTCAGTGGTCCAAAGTACTTTTTTCAGATGAAAGCAAATTCTGCATGTCATTCGGAAATCAAGGTGCCAGAATCTGGAGGAAGACTGGGGAGAAGGAAATGCCAAAATGCCAGAAGTCCAGTGTCAAGTACCCACAGTCAGTGATGGTCTGGGGTGCCGTGTCAGCTGCTGGTGTTGGTCCACTGTGTTTTATCAAGGGCAGGGTCAATGCAGCTAGCTATCAGGAGATTTTGGAGCACTTCATGCTTCCATCTGCTGAAAAGCTTTATGGAGATGAAGATTTCATTTTTCAGCACGACCTGGTACCTGCTCACAGTGCCAAAACCACTGGTAAATGGTTTACTGACTATGGTATCACTGTGCTCAATTGGCCTGCCAATTCTCCTGACCTGAACCACATAGAGAATCTGTGGGATATTGTGAAGAGAACGTTGAGAGACTCAAGACCCAACACTCTGGATGAGCTAAAGGCCGCTATCGAAGCATCCTGGGCCTCCATAAGACCTCAGCAGTGCCACAGGCTGATTGCCTCCATGCCACGCCGCATTGAAGCAGTCATTTCTGCAAAAGGATTCCCGACCAAGTATTGAGTGCATAACTGTACATGATTATTTGAAGGTTGACGTTTTTTGTATTAAAAACACTTTTCTTTTATTGGTCGGATGAAATATGCTAATTTTGTGAGATAGGAATTTTGGGTTTTCATGAGCTGTATGCCAAAATCATCCGTATTAAGACAATAAAATACCTGAAATATTTCAGTTAGTGTGCAATGAATCTAAAATGTATGAATGGTAAATTTTCATCATGACATTATGGAAAATAATGAACTTTATCACAATATGCAAATTTTTTGAGAAGGACCTGTAGATGCTTCTTTTAAATCCTCCAATGGGATTTCATTTTCTGGGTCTCCAGATATTCACGGTAACATCACCAGCGGCCACAGCAAAGATTCCAGCCTCCACACTCAGTTGACAGCAGAAGGAAACAGCAGGAGGGACAGAAGGGGATTGAATAATTAAACAAGAGTTGAGATCAGTATTTATTTATTTTTTTAAACAGTAATAAAGACTTTAATAAAATGAATAGCTAAATATAAAGCCAGATATTTACATACATTATATACAATTATATAACATTTTTTCCCCTCACTGCCTGACATAAACTATACCAAACCTTTCCTATTTTAGGTCACTTAGAATTACTAAAACTATTTCTATTTGCTGTATGCCAGAATAAAAACAGAATTATCTACACCAATGGTGTCCAAGATTTACCTTCCTGTTTGATGTCTTGACATATTTCCACATAATGATCATTCCTTTTAATGCCATCTGTTTTTTAAAGTGCTCCATTTCCTCCTGGAGCAAACACCCCCACAACATGATGCAGCCACTCCCGTACTTCAAAGTTGGGACACAGTTCTCAGGCTTTAAGGTTTCCACATTTTCTTCCCAATGTAACGAAGGTCACCAAACTTCAATTTTTGTTTCACGAGACAGGAAATATCTTCAAACATGACTATCTTTACCCCTGAGGGCATTTGCAAACTGCAGTCTGACTTTTTATGTAGCTTTAAAGTATCAGCTTCTTCTTCTCTAAATTATCTTTGAGCCCATGTTAGTATAGGATCATTTTACTGTGGATAATGATTAGGCCTGCATCTCTACAAGATTAACTGCCTCATTTCCTGGAGTTGATGCCCACATTTTGCATCAAAATATGCTCATCTCTGGGCCACAGAACCCGTCTCCTTCCTGAACAGTATGATGGCTGGACATCCCTATGCTGTTTATTCTTGCATATAATTGTTTGAACTCATGAAAGTGGCACTTTCTGGCATCTGGAAATTGTACCCAAAGATTAACCAGACTTGTGAAGGTCCACAGTTCTCTTCCTGATATCTTGGCTGATTTCTTGTGATTTTCCCATGATGTGAAACAAGGAAGCAGTGTGTTTTTAGGCGTTAAGGTGCTTTGAAATAGATCCTTCTGTTAATCTGAAATTTAGATAATACAAATAATTTTTGCATGCAATCATAGCTGACAGAAGGACACTTTAGTCTCATTTAATGCCAGAAAGTAAGTTGGGTTTTCATATTTAATCTTTGATATTTTTGTATAAGAATCATAGAACTGACCCCATCCATGCTGGATGACGCAGTGTGCACAAAGTCCTTGGTGGTCCACTTGGGATATGAATCTGCAAAACACGGCAGTTACAAAGTAGGGCTGCTTAAAATCAGTACTGTATTAGTAATCTAATAAAAAAACTCCTCACTCAAACCCACCTTGACAGTTTTATCAGTGGAGCAGGAGTAGAGGCTTCCTTGAGACCGGTGGATACCATTGACCAGAGCTGTGTGTCCCACATCAAACTGGGAGAGGGGCTTTAAGGTACCGGTCTGCATGGAAAAGGAGTGCAGCATACCTTTGTTGTCTCCAGCCCAAACCTCGTGGCCACTGTAGCTCATGGAGGATAAAAAGGAGCTCAGCTGCAGACAGAAACATTGACACTGTCAGTCTTAGATCTGAGAGCACAACAAAAAAAACAAGTGTTATAGACGTGGTTTACCTTAATTTTCTTTAATGCTTTAAGTGCCCTGCGATCATAGATTGCAACAGTGCAGTCTGCGCTCCCAGATATGATGTATGTGTCATCAGCAGCCATGCACATTACAGCATTACCATGGAGGCGAACACTTTTAATCAGTGGTTCAGCAGCTGGAGAAAACCATAACATATGAGCTTGGCAGAGCACACACTTCCAGAGTCTGTTTAAAAGCAGCAGTAATTGGCATTGCTTTAAGAAATGTAACTTTTTCAAACCCAATGTCTTTTATCGGCATTTTATGTGAAACACTAAATAAATGATTTTGCTAACAAGGAAGCAAAGGGAAAACAAGCGGAAATTTAGAACAAATACTTTCGCAAGGCACTGTATGTGTTAACTGTCCTTACCTCTGGTGTCATACATATTGATCCTCTTGTCAAAAGTCCCAGCCAGTAAGACATCCGTCTGACAGGACAAGCAGAGGACAGAGGCCCCGGCCCTGATCAGGCCCCTATCTGTGCCGCCTGCCTATAAGTCCCACAGCCTCACGGTGCTATCAAAGCCCCCTGAGGCCAGAAAAGAACCCTCAGATGCCAGGCACCAGACCCAGCCCTGATGGGAGGTGAAGTCCCTCTTCCTTCCCAACGTGTGGAGCAGCATACCGTCAGGGCTTGCCTCCAGGTCCCAAAGTTTCACATTATAGTCTCTGGACGCTGTGGCACAGACAGCTACTTTTCCTCCAAGGAAGAGCACAGAGTTGACCGAGGCAATGTGACTTGAGTGTAAGGTAATGCACTCCAGTGCTGGGGGTGGGCTAGGACTTCTGGAGGATTTATGTTGGATCATTTCTGCTTGTCCTCTGTTATTCACATGTCTAGGGTAGCCAAGGTCATTTTGGTCATGATGAGCCCCACCTGGCCCAACATCTGCATTGAGCCACATCCTTCCATCTTCAATTAGTGCAGCTGCCCAACCTCCAGACTACCTTCCAGTTCCTCTCTCAACCTTGCCATCTGGTCCCCATCTAAGTCTGGCTGCATTTCACCGTCATCAGCTTCCATTACTACCTCTATGCCTTCATCAGCACCATAAGCAACCTCTTGTGCTGCCACCCCCACCCTATCTACTTCACTTCCTCCTACATTTTCATGACCCCCAGGAACCTGTCCTCTCTCCTGCAGCCTCACTTGATCACCTTCTTTCTCATTCTCCTCTGACTGTTTGGCCACATATTGCACTTCACCTACCCAGCAGGTAATGAGCTGCTCCATCTCCAGGCAAGCAGTGGGCCAGTTGAAGTCCTCCCTCGGCCCAACTGGAAATCGCGCTTTTGATCCAATTAGTCTCTGTGCCCATAGCTGCCAAGCTGTGGCGTCTTCACCAACACTACTCAATGTGTGACATACCTGAAACAAAACCTGGACTGTTAAAAAGGAACAAGTAAAAGTGCCTTGCATTAACTTTTGACGTACATTACATCTTCAAATTCTTGGTTATTTTATTGGGATTTCAGATGATGCACCAAAACAAAGCAGAGAATAACTACGAAGTTGCAGGAAAATGAAATAAAACCTTCTTGCTAATTGGCTCAAGTTGGATTTACTTCTGGACTTTGACTGGGCCATTCTAACACATAAATATGCCTTGATCTTTCTATTGTAGCTCTGGCTGTATGTTCAGGGTCATCTTCTGACTGGAAGGGGAACCTCTGCCCCTCACATCTTGTGCAGCATCCAACAGGTTTTCCTCCATAATAGCCCATTCGCTCAGGGCGATGTGCAGTGTTAGCATTCCACTACACATATTCTTAATATCAATATCATTTTCTGTTTTTTATTTGTAAAAAAAAATATTCACCTCCACTTTTCAGTTATGCACTACTTTGTGTTGGTTTCTCATAAATTCCAATAAACGTTTCATCAACAACCTTCAGCGTAGGTTGTTGATGAAACGTGTAGGTCATAAAATGACACGTTTTCAAGCAAATCTTCATGATGCTGTGATTCAGGGAGCTTGAAATTTTTCAATCTGACCTTTGGCAGCACATTGACCACACAATGTGCCGGAAGGTGTGAGGCAATGTGGATTAAGATCTCCCATGGTAATGACAACAAGTCACTTGATTCAGCAGATGGTGAGGGGCTAACCCCTGCTGATGGTGAGCTAAGAGCAGGCAGCAGACTGAAAGGAATATGGAGAACAAACTGAGTCATGACTTAAGTCATCATCACAATAAACATGAATTCAGATCGATTGAAAAAGAAAGCTCTACCCCAGGAGGTCCATGCTGGGACTTTCAGTACGTGGAGGTTTCACCTGGCCAGGACACGGTGCATCCGGAACTTGTTTTCCTGATTTTGCTTCATGTAGATTAACTCTGACCTCAGACATTTTTTTTTTTTTTTTCCTCAAACGACCCCTCACTCAACAACTATATGCTAGCATTACTCTAAACTAACACTGAGCTACTGACCTTACAACGTTCGTCCTGAATTAGCCAAACGTGACATTTACATTTGATTTTTAGCTTAAACAGAACATATCTAGCTTACAACATTGTTACTACAGCTTTGCGAACACTTTACTGGCTTCAGGGTGAAGTGTTGGTGTTTCCGGTTGCGAGTCTGTATGACGATGAAAACGACCAAAGCACAATCCAAAACAAGACCTGTCAACCTCACTGCTGTTTGCAAAAAAAATTCAAAGTTCAAAACATAACTTCCGACGCAGAAAGATGATGTCATCAATAGAGCCGATGTTCAAGTTGGAGTTGTCAGATGCTTTTCAGTTCTCAATTATTTTATATTTGTGATGTTTGGCTTCGGGTGTTTTTTTGTTTGTTTTTTTTTCTAATAGACTACATGTATGATCGGTTCCCCAGAGTTTGTTTTTGGGTCAATCCTACGTCACAGTGCGACGTTACCAGTCGGAAACACCCCTCATGGTGGCAAAAAAATGTATGTCAGCTTCTATCCTTATTTCTGTGCTACCTTTCCTCTTGCTTTTAGCAGTTCCTTAAAAACAAAAGGCATCTATTTACATGTTGAGTTTTCTGTAAATCAAAGCTGCTCATAAGTCTGCAGCCATCTTTTTTTCGGATCATCTTTTGTTGCCTCAGCGAGCATAGGCTTGCATGAATGTGCCGGATAAAATGAAAATGCCATAACACATGTAAAAGGGATTTTAGTATATTTAAGCATTAATCCTTTTTACTTGAAGATTTAGCTGTGCTTAGAACATCTTCCTATTTTATGATAAGGCACATATTTATTACAATTAACAGTGATTTCCCTGTATTAACCCCATCTATTACCCAATGTTGTAATTTCCAGTTATTGATATTCTTCACATCTAATATTGAGCAACACACTATTCTACAAATATTATTTTTAATACAAAAATCAAACATTACTAATTTTTAACAGTTTAATTCAAAAATGAATTTAAATTTTACTGATCTCATCTATATGTAGCACAGTCATTTTCATGGCCAGTTGTCTCCCGAGGTCTAACAAGACAAATGCAGTTATTTTAAAAAAATGCCCATATTAGCATACTTTGTTTGCCAGTTTAACATAGACTTTGGAAAAAATTATTTAGTGCTTCTCAAATTAGGACATCATTAAAAAGTTAATTTACTTTAGACATTTGATGTGCTTGGTCAGGGCTCCTTTTGCTTGAATTCCAGCATCAATGTGGCAGACCGTGGCATGACAAGCTTTAAGGCAACTGTGGCTCAATAGGAGACATCAACATCTTGCAATCAGAACTTTGTGGGTTTAATTTCAGCTTCCCAGCCACACTGTGAGGCACCCTTGTGGCAATGCACTCAGCCTCCCTACCAAATGGTGTACTGTATGTTTGAGTGCAGGTAGGTGAATATGTGACTGGTAAAAGTGTTTTGCATGGTCTGTATGGCTTTAATAATTTACCATTTAATAGTACTTTAGTTCATTGCATTGTTGGGTCTTGTCTTATTCATCTCCTGACAATACCCCAAGTTATACAGGTCCTTCTCAAAATATTAGCATATTGTGATAAAGTTCATTATTTTCCATAATGTCATGATAAAAATTTAACATTCATATATTTTAGATTCATTGCACACTAACTGAAATATTTCAGGTCTTTTATTGTCTTAATACGGATGATTTTGGCATACAGCTCATGAAAACCCAAAATTCCTATCTCACAAAATTAGCATATTATTAAAAGGGTCTCTAAACGAGCTATGAACCTAATCATCTGAATCAACGAGTTAACTCTAAACACCTGCAAAAGATTCCTGAGGCCTTTAAAACTCCCAGCCTGGTTCATCACTCAAAACCCCAATCATGGGTAAGACTGCCGACCTGACTGCTGTCCAGAAGGCCACTATTGACACCCTCAAGCAAGAGGGTAAGACACAGAAAGAAATTTCTGAACGAATAGGCTGTTCCCAGAGTGCTGTATCAAGGCACCTCAGTGGGAAGTCTGTGGGAAGGAAAAAGTGTGGCAGAAAACGCTGCACAACGAGAAGAGGTGACCGAACCCTGAGGAAGATTGTGGAGAAGGGCCGATTCCAGACCTTGGGGGACCTGCGGAAGCAGTGGACTGAGTCTGGAGTAGAAACATCCAGAGCCACCGTGCACAGGCGTGTGCAGGAAATGGGCTACAGGTGCCGCATTCCCCAGGTCAAGCCACTTTTGAACCAGAAACAGCGGCAGAAGCGCCTGACCTGGGCTACAGAGAAGCAGCACTGGACTGTTGCTCAGTGGTCCAAAGTACTTTTTTCGGATGAAAGCAAATTCTGCATGTCATTCGGAAATGACAAGGAGTCTGGAGGAAGACTGGGGAGAAGGAAATGCCAGAATGCTAGAAGTCCAGTGTCAAGTACCCACAGTCAGTGATGGTCTGGGGTGCCGTGTCAGCTGCTGGTGTTGGTCCACTGTGTTTTATCAAGGGCAGGGTCAATGCAGCTAGCTATCAGGAGATTTTGGAGCACTTCATGCTTCCATCTGCTGAAAAGCTTTATGGAGATGAAGATTTCATTTTTCAGCCCGACCTGGCACCTGCTCACAGTGCCAAAACCACTGGTAAATGGTTTACTGACCATGGTATCACTGTGCTCAATTGGCCTGCCAACTCTCCTGACCTGAACCCCATAGAGAATCTGTGGGATATTGTGAAGAGAACGTTGAGAGACTCAAGACCCAACACTCTGGATGAGCTAAAGGCCGCTATCGAAGCATCCTGGGCCTCCATAAGACCTCAGCAGTGCCACATGCTGACTGCCTCCATGCCACGCCGCATTGAAGCAGTCATTTCTGAAAAAGGATTCCCGACCAAGTATTGAGTGCATAACTGTACATGATTATTTGAAGGTTGACGTTTTTTGTATTAAAAACACTTTTCTTTTATTGGTCGGATGAAATATGCTAATGTTGTGAGATAGGAATTTTGGGTTTTCATGAGCTGTATGCCAAAATCATCCGTATTAAGACAATAAAAGACCTGAAATATTTCAGTTAGTGTGCAATGAATCTAAAATATATGAATGTTAAATTTTCATCATTACATTATGGAAAATAATGAACTTTATCACAATATGCTAATATTTTGAGAAGGACCTGTATATAAGCGGTAGATCAGGAGTTTTCTGGCCACAGTAATAACATGATCATTAAGACAGGTATTGGTAGTTTCAGGCCCCCCCCCCAACAAAAATGTGTTTGATCACTGTTAATCACTGGGGGCAATTACTTTTTCCACACAGGACCAGGTTGGTTTCGATAGCTTTTAAAATTATATTATTTGAAAACTACTTTTGGTTATCTTTATCAGATATGAACATGTTTTGGATTATCTGAAATATTACATCGTGACAAAAACTTTTTCAAATACTGAAATTAACAGGTCAATTCTAATCTACTATGCAAGTAGTTTAAAATACCAGGCAAAAATAAATTAAAACTCAAGGATGATAATTCATATTTTATTTTGTAAAAATTTAAAAGCAAAAAAACCCCCAAAATGCCTTTAAAGTATCCTCTGACAGTGGCATTTATTCCATATTGTTCAGGTGCCATTAACCTCCAAGCAGAACCGCCGAAGATAGGACCTCAGCAGTTCTGCTAGGAGGCTAACGAGCCGTTACTCTCAAAACAATGATTGTTCTATTCATGCGTCATTTATCGTACAAAACTTTCAGCAAACTCAAAGATCTATAGGAATATTTCCCCTTTAAATATTACATAAGGGATACATCCTATTAGATCCCACTCACACCACAGTTCAGCAAGAAGGAATTATGAAATTTACCAGCTATATATAAAAAAGAAGCTAGTTTTCCATTTTCCCCTAAAATTATCTCCCAGCATTGACTTGCATTCAGCCCACATCAAATGTAACATAATCAGATGACAAGCTATAAAACAAAACTGCTCTTTAAATAAAAAGAATAGAAAGAAAAAAACCTTTAAAGTCCAAAACAAAAATTTTGCATGGCAGCACAATAGAATATAATAAACAAAAAGTAAAATAAATAAAAATTGCCATGAGCCTTAAACAAAAAAATTAAAAAAACAATAAATTAAAGTAAAAAAAAAAAAAGCTTGCATTGAAGTGTAATTTTGTGCATATTACCATGGCAAAGGTCTAGTTACATTATACTTTTATTAATCCAAATTTAACATTCTGCTGAATTCAGCACAATTCAACTTCTGAACACAGGCCAATGCTTCCTTTTACATCCAAAAAACAAGCCATGGTCTCCATGTGGTGCTTCTGAATGTGGTTTAAGATCTTAAAACATCAGTAACAAAAAATAATAATAATACATCACATTTGTGGAAGGAGAAATGCAAATCAAATTAAACTTACAAAATGCATAATCCATCAACAGAAGCTGACATTTGTTTATTCAATCAGGCAGGAATAGATTTCTTTTTTTTTAAAAAGCACCTTCATCTTTGGAGTTTCTTTAAGCAACCTGACAATAAGAATTACTTATTGGCTGGCAAACAAATACATCTGAGAGCTACATGAAAACAGGCATGAGTTAGACTGTACTTCCTAGAATCATTTTTAAGTAGGGCTGGTGCACAATTATGTCTAAGTACTTCTGGTAAACACCGACAGGCAGAGATCCACACAGTTTCAATGTAACCATGAACTATGGACAAGAATTTAAAAAAATAAACCAGAAGAAAGACCAACACTCCCACTAATAAGGTAACCTGTGTAACCCAAGAACTTAAAAAAAACAAAAAACATCCCAGTATTCCCAGACATAACCTACACAGTATCAGCAGGAGAATGTGTGGCAACAGTAATCACTAGTATAAGAAGCTGGAGAAGTACCATATAAGTCCAGCAGCAAGGCTACAAAAACTGCTAAAACTCAAATCTTTTAATTCAGGGATCAATAAACAGCCATTAATAACCAATAACAGAATACCTGAGAAACAGGTTGAATTTTTATTATCTAATCTTTTCCCGCTCAGTGAATGCACCATATGCAATACTTTTCTAGTTGGATGCTGTTACTCAGTGAAGATTACTCAAAGCTGGGAATTTTCATCATTATTATTGAAAAAGATGTTTAAAATTAAGTCAGAGGAAGCTCTGCGACTTAGAGACATGCTTTTGCCTTTTCTTCTGGCTGCAAAACAAAACAGCAAGACTTCCCGGTAGATAACAGGAAGGCTAAACAGTCGGAGCATTTCATCCTTCAGAGACTTAAACCTTTTACAGAACCTGGCAGATCTGCACATGTTGTCAGCCTTTTAACATTGTCTAATTCATACTTCCTAGTGTGCTCTACTAGAAAGTCTTTGTGTCAGCTAATGGATATCGGATCCATGAGCAGAAGAAAGATGACGATGATAGTTTTTAAACAAATATAGCGAGCAGAGATCTGCTGCTTTTCCAGTGTGGATAATTCAACTTTTAAGAACCACAAGGAAAAACAGGATTTATATTCTGAAGAGAAAGAATAATTTTTTATTTAACATGGTGTATAAACCAGCTCATGATCACCTCGTAAGAGGTTGCAGTGAAAACATACAAATAGAAGAGCGCGCTCGTCTGCCAGATCACAGCAGCTAACGTTTAAAAGCACAGCAAGGTCTGCCAAGGCCTTAAGGATCAACATTCTTTAGGGAAATACACGAGACTTGTTTTACTAATGCTGATTGCCGACATATGATCTTTGTGTTATAATTAATAACAGCTGACAGCAAGACCAGGGGGAGAAAAGAAATAAGACAGATGTTTATTGTTCGAGTTTCTATCAATAGTTCTTAAACCGAAATCAGAATTGACTAAAATCGCTACTGGCTGCTTAAAGCTTTACAAAAACCCGAGATCTGATACTGACCACAAAAACCTGATAAGCGCTTTTCTGACCCTTAACACGTGACAAGAGAGAAAGAGATGATTTCTGATACATATGAGGGTGCAGTGCGTCATTCCTATAATCCTATTTATCCCATTTTAGGAGTTACATTATAAATCTATGGGCTCGCTTAAGTCTTACTCTTAACTCCGCTTTATTATGATTTTGCTTACAGCAGTCCTAAAATCACTTATCCGGAAAAAGCTAACAACTTCAGTATATTATTACTGTCTTGCATAAGAAAATAAATTTTCTCAGAACAGAAAAAGTGCATTTATACCAGTAAGAATCCATTCTTGGTGATGACAGATGGATCTCAGCGAGTCCATTCCTTAAATATTAAGAACGAAGCCACAGCAGCGAACACGGTTCTTTATCTGCTTACAGTATTAGCAATGTTGTTGCATTAACAACCATCAAACACGTTTATTCCTGAATTTATCTATAGTTCGTCTTGACACAAACAACCTCTGTTAAAACTATAGGTGGGGGGGCGATGATTAGATTGAGGGGACACATGGACCAAACAGTAGACGGCTTGAAAACTGACAATTAATGCTTACAAATAAAGAAGACATTCACGTGGACATGCAACTTAAGCCTAGAATATGTGTATTATAGTATGTTGGAACCGGGAAGGCATAAACCTTTACTGCTTCTGTTGTGGGGAAAGAAATGAGAGTCCTACAGTTAGAAAGGAAATCTACAAATCCGACTTAATTTACATATGAACAAAGATGCGTGCGTGTACACATAGAAAGGTGTATGCCATTCTGCTGGAAAAGGTGCAAAGGTTCTGTGCACATCATTACGAAGTAAAAACATCCGTTTCCTGTTTAAACAGCTACATGTGAGCATTCTACATGCTTTGTAGTATTTGCTGGTTCAGATAATTACTTTTTGTACCCATCTGCCCACCCCCTCTCCATCCAGACATCACCAACTTGTATGAGCAATCCAAACGTGAAGACGGAGGTCTGAACTCTGCCCTCGCCTACCCAAGACCCCTGGATTGCGGTTGGCGAAAGTCACTTTTGAGTTTCTAGCAGTGAGGCATTTATTACGAGAGGTATACAAATATCCCTGTTTTACCCTCCCTCAACTACCGCCCCCATCCCACCCTCCCTTGGAGACAAACAGGGCGCAGGGGAAACAGAGGCCATCCGTAGACTGGAGGATTGGGGCCAGTCACATCCCTCCAGCTCAAGTTTCTCCCCAAGATTTGGGCAGTGCAATGAGTTTCCCTGTTACCCTCCCCTTCAGAACCTAGAAGGAAGAGAAAAAAGAAAAGAAAAAAAGTCAATTTTCATGAAAGATCTTTTGTGGTCAGAGAATACATCTGCTGTTGGTGAAAAGTGGGATTCTGGATTGGGAACAAAATGTATCATTAGTTCTCAATGAGCTGGTTGTTTCATCATATCCAGAGACCTTCGTATTGGGACTAAATCATCTTTTGATGACGACTTACTTGACAGGTCATTGGAACAAGGGTTGGATTAGACACCATAGCAGGCTGATAGTCGCTCTTTCAACAGAGGGGGGAACTGCTCAGAGAACTGCTGCCAGTTCTCTTCTCCCACCTGGTCCTTGAAACTATGCAGGATCTTGGGAGAGAAAATAAAACAATATAAGCTCTTCCAACAGGCTGAAGTCTGAAGGGTGTACATTCGACCAGACAAATTTCAGCTTATTGAGCTGTTTGGAAACTCCATGAATTAGATTTCATTCCAACGCACCATACTTAAGGGTTAACAGGTCACAGTAACAGCCACACTCCTCTGTGTGAAAGTTGTAAATGAGTGAAGACAAATCTATGTGCGTTTTCTCCATAAATCTCGGGCCAGCTGGCCTAACAGATCCATTTGTGATCGTCATGTCACACAATTGAGCTAATATGTACTCGCCGTCTTCAGTTTTATACGGGACCGATGCGCGGGGGCAGCAGACTCAGCACATGCCCCTCTCCCCAGACACCTCCACCAGCTCCTCTGGGGGGAGCCCAAGGCGTTCCCAGGACAGCAGAGAATCATTGTCCCTCCAGCATGTCCTGGGCAATCCCCTGGGCCTCCTCCCGGTGGGACGTGCCTGGAACACCTCCCGAGGAATATGCTGAAACCTTAACACTTAAATATCCTACCAGATATTGCACCCAAGCTGTCCTTTGCACATGCAATCTAGCAAACACATTTTGTGATGAAGGTCACAATTCAATATATTTTGCAACTCAAGTACTGACAAGTGAGAGCTTTGTAAATAGTGGATATTGTAAATTCTGACCAGGAAATATCCTCAGAACTAGTAGCTATACCTTATAATGCAAGCAGCACTCTTAGAAACTGCAGTGAAAGAACAGCCTGGTGATGTTCAGCCTAAAGATCTTCATGATCTTTGGATGTTAACGTATGTATTGCTGTACAAGGTCAAAAGCATCTGAAAAACTAACAACACTAGGGTGCTGGCAGGTCAGCTTGAATGAGTTTTGGACAAGAAGTTTGTAAGCAATGTCTTCCTAACTCGGAAATCTTACCACACTTCTCAGAATCATAATCATCCACACCTCGTAATCAGATTTCGAATGTCTGATGAATGATTATCACAGAGTGTGTTGAGCTAAGACTGAACAGGAATTAGGAAAGGTTGTGATTACCAACCCTGTTCTTTCATGATCTGGCACTTACCTTACAAAACATATCTCGTAAATCCTCCTTTGGGCTGACCCATGAAGCCACAGCATCGCAGAAGAAAATAAAGTCCTGCAGAGATAATATTTGTTCTCTCAGCACATGAACGTAGAACCACCGTATTTCTATAATCTGAAGCATGTCTAGCTGAAGATTCACCTCACCTGCACCACACCTGCAGGATTGACACCAATCATAACGCAGATTCCTCGAAAAGCAGAATCCTTTTCCTCATTATCTCTAATATTCCTCAATGACGTGCACCTGTGATTTAAAAAAACCCCAAAACATAGCATTAATAAATACTGCTGCTTTAAAATAGTTATCAGAACTGGAAACTTTCACAGGAGACGCACCATGGTCTGATGAAATGCTGCAGCTGTGGAGCCACTTCCTGAGGACAGACGAACCCGAGTCTGCCAATCGTAATGGCTGCACACCAGGAAACAAAAAACGGTTCAGGTGAACTCAACTCCCTTGTGGGTCTGTCATGAACACAACTTGTGTGATCATCTCAGTGTACCTGTGTTTTCCAGCAGAGTCTTGGGGGTGTTGGGTCTGTTGATGATCTCCACCAGGTTGGGCAGCACCATACCAACATAAGGCTGCATCTCTGCACCTACACAGAAGAGGATGATCATTTAAGACAAGGCAACTGGATATCAGAGGGAAAGCATCTTTAAAAAAAAAAAAGTAAATAATAAAACTACCCAGGAAAGTATTTCAAACATAAAATCCACACAATGCCTGAAACACAAGCATGGCCACCCCAAAAAAAAAAAAAAGCGATAACATGCCCAGGTTAGATTAGCTGCCGCGCCATATCAGGTCAGCACTTTTAAGAGAAATTTACAAATTCAAATTGCCCAGTATATTTGGATTTCATTTCCAAGTGAAAACATTTAATAAGACTTACAGAGAATATCACTTACTGTCAACAGTACTTCTATACGTACTCGCATAAGTTCAAGATGAGATTTAAACCTTGTCCACATTAACAAATATTTTCCAAAGCAGATTTTTTGTACATCCCACCAATACAGTTTCAGGTGGAAAAAAATGTATATATTTTATCAACTTAAAAAGGATAGAAAGTGGAAGTTATTCTATTTTATACAAAATCTGTTCTCATTAAAATAGAACAAGTTGCAGCTACAGGTTTTCCCCATTTATAAATCACCAATTACTAGATTTCTAAAAACGATCTTTTACAAAGCAAAACAAGGCCATGGCCTTATTACAACTAACCCCTTTTCTCCTCTCACGGGCAGTTAAGAGTTCATCCAACTGACCACACCTATCGATTAGGAGAGCAAATACCTGATACGTTATACTAATTAGGGATGGGCACCAGTACTCATAATGGTAATAAGAAACTATTTATTTTTTGGGAATTTTCCATTTTTACGTTTTAGGAACTGAGAAAAAAAGTCAGAAAATAAAAGTTTTTAAAAACACCTGAGCTTAAAAAAAAAAAGTTCAAAGCAAATTTATGAAAATGTAGAAATCTAGAGGAAATGCTCCACTGCACCAACTAGAGTTATCAAGTATTCAGTATTTGGATCAGAAAATGTTTTGGGAACAAAATGTATCATTTTGTGTCAATGAGCTGGGTGTTTCATCATGTCCAGATACTGATCACTTTTTAAACAAAAAAGCAACATGTAGGAATAATAAGTTATTTACACCAGGAACTCTTACCCATTTGCATAGAGATCTCTCCGATGGCCCAGGTGGCATTGTTACACACAGAGATAAACTCTGGGTTCAAGTTGAGCCCGAGGATGGGCATAAACTCAGCTGGAAGGAGGCAAGTTCACACAAAGGTTTCAGAAAAATAAAACTCTTCCTTCCCAGCTTCCTATCTGTAGCAACTTCTAATTAAAAACAAGCCATGTGGGACTACAGATGAGGAGGACTCTTGTAGAAACAAGACGAAAGTGACTCACAAATGCAGGGCTTCACATGAAGGAAGCATGCCTTGGTTAGATCCCCCAGCAGTGCAAAGGAGCTTTGCCTCACTTCGGGCATGGTGTCCTGGGACAGAACCAGACAAATGACCGTTACAAAATTTAAAACAAACTTTAGCAACAAAAATACTATATCCTATATTTAAAGCAAATAAGCAAAGGGGCAAAAGTATTAAGTCTCACCTGCATGCACTGAAAAAGCAGGGTCATTATGTTCGATCGGGCTACAAGTTGCTCCACGTGGCCACTGAGACCCTCTGCAAGCCCACTGAGCAGATCCAGGGCCACGATCATAAAATCCTTGTCTGGAGCCTCATACTGGTCAGGTTGCTGGTTGTACATCTGGACAGATGGCAGAGACTTCATGGTTATGAAAACTTTTAGAAATAAAAAAAAAGTTTGGTGAATGCATTTGTGCTCCCACCATGGCCTGAGCAAGCGTCTTCTGAACTAATGTGACGCAGCGCTGATAAACAGGCTCGCAGTACGGCAGGAAGCCGCTCTGCAGGGCGGTAGCTACGGACGACAGACACTGAAAGAAAAAACATAACCATTTAAACACAATGCCAGCTAAAACCAAGGTTTTATTCTAGTTTTGATCCCTTTATAAAAATAAGATTTTTACTCACCTCTAATAGAGGGAAAAGATCCTTGTCTTCATCTTTTAGCTGATTCCACTTTGCTATTAAAGGGGGCATCAGCTTCTGGATGTACTCCTAGAAAACAGAACTAACTGTAAGCTCAAAGGTTTTATTTCATATGTAAATGTTTGAAAAACCTAATAATGTATTAGTTCTAGAGATGCATCAATCAATTGAAATCAGCCAATTTTCCCTCATCTGGCTCCAATTAGTGATAAGCAGCTCAAACAATGAAAAATCTGAACTTTATTCCCTCCCAATCCATTATATGTATCAAAACTACATGCTCCCACCATTAAATGGTCTATAAACAACCAACAGCATGTACTGTGAGGCCATTTGTGTTTTTTTTATATTAGATAAAGATTAGGGACATATGTTTTGGTGCATAAGTAAGGATAATCTTGTAATTCCTTGATTTCCAGTTGGTTTAGGAACTACTTCGTCTATCGAAGAATCTGCTGCCCATTCATCCCTCTATGTGTTATAGACTATAGGAAAAGAAACAATGTGAATTGGCAAGTCAGACATGTGAGACGGACTGGAAATCAGTTTTTACCCAAAAAAAAAAAAAAAAAAAAAAAGCCTGATTGGTACAATTTTAATTAGCAAATTTCAGGGTTTTCAAGAGGGTGTCGGAACCCTCCCTGGCAACTAGAGCCATACGTTTATTATAGCTGGGTCAAAAAGTGTTTCATTTATCATTTTGTGTTACTTGATCACCAACGTCATACTGATCACTTTCAATAAATCAGTCATTTGTAGGAATGAATAGTAAAAAAATATATATATATAAGTTTGCGTTTATGTTAAACATACCTACAAAAGCCAAAACTTTAAGGTAATAAAGAAAAGGAGTAAAGCCCCATCGCTGTCATTTTAAAAAGACACTTACAGGCTGATTAAGATGGTGACCCACTGAATCTGCTAAAGTCCCAATGGCATCATACAGAATAAGAAGATTCTTGTGCTGGTACTTCCCAAAGGCAAAAACCAGTGTGTCCAGGATGAAGCTCAGGTAGGGAACCAGTTCTGTGCACGCTTCCTCCTCCAGGGTGGCAAAGGAGCTGAAAACCCAACATGGAAATGCTTAATATTCTTAATCTAGGAGTAATTTATAAAGTTTATAACACATGCAGTATGAGGATCAGAAACAATATGGGAACAAAGTGTATCATTTTTAATCAATGAGCTGGGTTTTTCATCATGTCCACATAACGAGAAGCAGAGGAGGGGAAAGCTGCTCACCTGCAGGCGGCCTCCTGCACCCTCTTGTTGCTGTCTAAGATACGCTTGAGAAGCTCCGTCATAAGGGGTTTGAGGTAGGAGTCGGGGGGCTGGGAGACCACCCAATGCGCATAGCGACTCAGAGTCCAGCAGGCGATGGAGCGCACCAAGGCCTTCTTGTCACTCAGACTCTGGATGAGGTGGGGGATGAGCTCAGGTAGGTAGGGCACCATGCCCTGCATGCAACCTAGGTGTGAAGAAAGGCACAAGAACAGGCGTCAGAAGAAAGTTTACTTTAACCATTTATTTGATAATACAACAAATCAAATACTATTCCCGAGATGTTCCTAAACTTAGATGTCCATTAAAAAAAAAAAAAAAGTTGTCACTGGCTTTAAAGAGATGGTACATCTTTCTCTGATCCAAAGTCAGTTATACAAACATTTTAGAAAAGCAGAGAAAAATCGGCTGGTGAAACTACTGATTTTCTGCTTGATCAACTCTAACTAGTCGGAAACTCAAAAATCCAATCTTTTTCTGATTGCTGAACACACCATACCCAAGAGCTACCAGGTCACTGTAACAACAAAAACACCTCTCTTCTGCATAGAAGTTGTTACTGAATAAAGATTCAACGTTAGTCATTTTCAGTATCAACAAGTCAGATAAGACAGAGATGTAAGCAGCCATTTAAAGAGGAAACCTTTTTCTGTGACATATTGAGACATGGCTACAGTTTACTCTACAAGAGAGCGACATTTCCAACTGACAACAGGAAGTTTCTGCCCTCCGTCTTTCATGGAACGTGCTTTAAGGGGAATTTTTACATTCCCAAAGAAATACACACAGTTACAGTCGTTTTAGTAATGCTAGGTTTGCTGGGTTTTAAATATGTCTTTAAGGGTCTCCAACTATTAGTCTTCATTTAAAAAATATTAGTAAAACTTTTATAGCCGTTTCTCTTAAACGCACAGCTTAACACATTCACTGTCCTTCATACGATAGAAAGCTGTTTCAACTTTTGAAGAAAAATGTAAATAAATAAATAAAAATCAGCAAGTCAGACCTTAAAAACCAGGTCAAAATTCTGAGTGGTGCATGTCTAGTATATTAAAATGTAAATACAACTTTATCAGGTTGATGCTGCCACTGAAATATAAAAAGTGGGCAAACAACATTCGCTCAAAGTGCAGCAAATGAATCCGGTTGATCATTCCCTACTGTGTGCATTGTCAAGCTGTGACTCTAAAATCTGTTTGCTTTCAATAAATTCATTTTTAGTGTTTGTAGAGTGTTAGTTTGAAGCTTTCATATTCTTGTGCACTTAAGATTTATCCACTTCTGCTTTTATAAACTGAAACATCCAAGTTTAAATAGATCAGTCAGGAGTAAATTCCACCATGTCTCTGTTCTAGTGCATTTGATTTCCCTTTGAAGATGATACAATGATACAATCTGGACGGCATGTGAATATAAATGTCAGCCATTTACAACACTGATTGAATGCTGCAGCAGAAGGCGTACTTTGCGCAAAGACATTCTGCAATTTTCACCTTCAGCTATGGCTCCGAGTACCAGGATGCCAGACTCCTTGACCACCCAGTCTGGATGGAAGAGTAACCCTTTTAGAAGCGGTAGAAGGTGGGGCAGTAGGTCGTCGCGGAAAACGTTGGCCAAAACATCGAGTGCTGCAGCCGAACACTTTCCTGTACATAACAAAAAAAAAAGGGGGTGTGTGTGTGTGTGGGATAAAAAAAAAAAAAAAAATTAGATGTGGATATTAATTAATGAGGTGGGTTTCAATTTCTATACTTTGTTTTATAAATAAATCTGCTCACTTTATTAAACTCATTAAAAATTCAGGTAAGCAATAAAAATAAACCAATCTCAAAGGCTGAAAACCACATGCATCTTCTTCTTAAAGTAGTCTCTTTTCTCATCACTTACGCAGGTTCCAGTCTGTTAGCACGTCATTGTCGTCGTCATCGTCATCGTCATCTTCGATGTCCTCATCCTCCTCTCCCTCCCCTCCTTCATGTTGCAAGGTTACGGTGCGCGACTTGTGGAAACGGGGCTTGATGTCCTGCTCGCTGTCTGGCACCGCCTCATCCTCTTCCACGTCACCCTGAAACACGAGGTAGTAGTTCTTCAGCACCAAGCTGGTTGATCCACTTTAAAATAAATACTGTTCTTACCTTCAACAGAATGATGTCGATCTCTGAATACTTCATCCCATTCACTAAAACGGGGATCAGTCTGTAGCAACGGGTGGAGAAATAAGCAGCAGTGAACAGAAAAGCAGCTTAAAAAAAAAATAAAATAAAAGTACAATGTCTTGTCAAAGTGTTCACACCCCTTAAACTTGTTCATGTTTTGTCACTTTACAACCTTAAACCTCAATGCATTTTATTGTGATTTTATGCAGTAGACCAACATAAAGTAGTGAATAGATTAAATTACAGCTGCTCTACCAGCTTTGCCACAGATTCTCAACTGGATTTAGGTCTGGATTTGACTGGGCCATCCTAACACATGAACATGGTTTGATCTAAACCATTTCATTGTAGCTCTGGATACACGTCGAGGACCGTTGTCCTGCAGGAAGCTGAACCTCTGCCCTAGTCTCGAGTCTTCAACCTGGTGCCCTGTATTCAGCTCCATCCATCAATTCTGACCAGCTTCTAATTACACGATGAAGCTCAGCCACCTCACAGCATAATGTTGCTGCTGCCACCATGTGATTGAAGGGGTTTTGCATGCAGGCCCCTTTCACATAGCAGCTCTGCAATAAACACAACCACACACCACCCTTCACAGATAACTTTGTCCTTTCATATCATACAAAGCGATCCAGAGATCAAGGGCCCCTTGGGTTTTCAGCTCATTGCTGTGAACAACTAACAACTCGCAGCCTTCGTCTGCAGAGGATCTCCCCAGGACTGAGCTCTGTGTTGTGAACCTTATGCATTCAGTGTTTTAATTGCAAGCAATGCTGTTGTGTGCCATACTAAGCATCAGGTTCTGCTAAGAAACTTTTCTTAGATCTGAAAGACACTGAAGGTTAATATGATGTCTCCACCTGGTACGCACCCACAGAGTAAACAGGTACTGGTGTCTATGTTTCCTTATATCCATTCCCCCCAATCTTTTTTTACCCTTCATAGTAGTTATGGATTTATTACCATCTCCCAAGGTGGCTTCAGGGCAAGAAAAAAAAAAAAAAGGCCGGCCGCAATTTGATTGCAAGTATCAATGGATGAAAGGATGATCTATAAAGGACTTTGGTTTGTTCTGAACAGTTTCTGCCAACCATGGCTTTCTTCATACATCTCCTAAGCAGGATAGAACAGTGGAGTACACAACAAAAGACTTCCAGCTTCCAACATTGTTTTGCAGCCGTTTCAAAGTTATGCACCAAATATTTACAATCACAAAATGTTCTAATAAAATAAAATACACCAACATAAAATGGAAAAAAAAAGTTGAAGAGGTGATGCTGTATTTGAATTTCAACAATAAAAGGGAACCCAAGCTTCGCTTTTACTATTCACGTGAACACCAACCACATTAAAAGCACGTAGATTACTCACTGCATCAGGTGTCCAGACAGCGCCTCCTTACAAATAGGTTGCTCTGCTAAGGTCAACCAGAATTCGCAGGCTTCCAGAGCCACATTCTCATCAGGATCCTGAGTCCGCTGCAGCATGTACTGTGGGAGACCAGAGAGAACACAAAGGGTTGATGGGGTGAACCACATGGCTAAAACCTTTGCTGTCCGGCCTACCGTTGGCCTGAACTTACCTGAATGATGCTGTGCATGTGGGGGATCAGACGGTCGATGCGGACCTCTAGCAACATGACCAGGGCTCTGCACACGTTCTTACGGACCTCGGAGTCTTCATCTACTGCCAGCACAAACAGACTCTAAAAATAATAGGGCAAACGATGTATGGTCAAAAAGAGCCAAGTGTTTTTTATTTAATACATTCATTAACTTTTTAGTGATCAAATAGCTAACCTCTATAAAGGTATCAACGTTTTCCATGAGGGCCTGGGCTCTTCCGATGATGAACTGGTTCACACAGGCTATAGCATGGGACCTGCAAGAAAATTAGTCCAACATACATGTCTTAAGGTTAAACCATCAGCACAGAAAATAGATTTTTCTCAAAGGTTTAAACTTAAAAAAAAAGAGCCATATTTCAAACAGCTTATTTTCAAAGAATAAAAAGAAGCTGCCGTAAAAGCAATAAAGCTGCTAACAGATGCACATATTTATTACCAAAACCAATCTATCACTAATACTCATACATAATTAGCATTTCCTGTTCTCTCCTGTACCTAATCTTTGGACTGCAATGCTTGAAGAACTGAAGAAATTTAGGTATCATAACGTTGAGGGGCCTGTTCAGAGCGTCGCTGTCCAGCAGCTCCGACGAGTCCTCGCAGATCTTCTGCAATGCACCGAACGAGCCCTGAGACACGGACATACACAGAAAGGCTGTCAAATCAAACGCAAACATGGACGGAGACACAGAGGAGAGAATGAGACGGCATCAGAAGATTCACGTAGAGCAAAACGCATCAATGCATCGCACACATTTCAGCTTTTAAACTGATGTTTGACAACAAATTGTTCATATATGCACAAGCTCAAATGGAGTATGTGTTGTTCCACTTTGAGTTCATCTATGTGACAAGGTAACTAATGAGGGAATAAAACTGGGGCCCGAGCTGTAATCGGGGATTTTAGCCACACCTGACTTGCATCTTTGCCAAGTCAAACATTGTAATGTAATTTAAGTCAAAAGAACCAATGCTTACTTTTAAAATGGATAGAAATTATAATTTCCCACCCTTCACATGTTAAGAAAAAATATTTACCAAAGACAAAAAAGAAAGTACATAATTCCCAGTAAAGGTGCAGCGTTTAGTCCCTCCTTCAAGTTTTAATGTAAAAGCTTAAATACATATTTAAAACTTTAAAATGATATAGCCAATTTCAGCTTGAGGAACTATGTATTTGGTCAAAAGAGGTACAGAAACCCATCACAGTGTAGCGTTTCACTAAAGCAACATTAACAAAGTCACAGCTTGGTAGATGCTGACCTCACAGGTGTTGTAGTCCTCAGAGTCAAGCAAGCTGCAGAGCTGTGGCAGCAGCTCCGGCCATGATTGTAGTTCCCCTTTGGAGGCAATCGTAGTGATAAGGATGCCTGGGGGAGAAAAGGAGGCGGGGGTTAAAAAACGGATCCAGTCATATTTTAAATCATTAAACATTCACAGTCTCCGAGGAAACTCTGGATCAGACAGTATGAATACAAAAACCTTCATGGGTACCCAGATTTTTTTTAAATGCATCATCTCCAGACAGTAACACAACTAATGGGTGGAACAGGCCTGTTTGCTTGAAAACAATAGAAAACGCCATTCAGCGCCAGCAGAACATGAAAGCTCACCGATGGTGGCCCGGATAAGCGGCGAGGGATCGCCAATGCTGTTAAGGCATTCCCGCTTGATGAAATCGGAAACTCCAGAGGGGAAGTTCTGGTAGTGGGCCTTAACATTGTTCTTCAATATCAAACCACTCAAAGAGCGAGTCGGCTCATCTGAGCAGAGACATAAAAAAAAAAAAAACAACAACAAAAAAACTTTGGTGTGCAAAGTGGGGGACAGTGATACAAGACAGGACTGCAAACACAGAAACTTACTAAAATATATATATATTTATGTGTATTTCAACCCTGTAATTTCAGAAATCACTGAAGTATTTTACAGAAATAGCATAGGACTAATATAATATAGAAGTAAATTCTGAAGGGCCGCTTTAGCTGCATACCAACTTACACATAATTGTTAAGACATAAAAGACAGACAACACTTTGCATCGACTTGTCTTGTCCTTTTCTCCCATTTAGTAACAGATACGGCAAATTAAGTTAGTTTCTCTGTCGTTTTTCCACATCCTAATGACAAGCAGAAAATCTAAGCTACAAGCCTGCAGCTGAAGTGTAGGAGCACAATTTGAATAAGCCCTGCGTCAGAGTACTTCAGACTCGTTTACATTCCCACTTGAAGAAGAATGTGACCAAACATGGTTAAGTGAAGCAAGAAAGTGATGCTGACAGCTTATAGAGATCATGCATGAACTAATAACAGAGTGAGTGGTACTTGCATTCCAGGGTGGCATGCATCTATGAACTATGACAGAAGCATTTGAACTTCAACAACAGAAGCTTACCTTCAGTTTTAAGTCTTGTGAGGACAAAGATGAGATAGTTGTTGAAATCAGGGAACTGATTGAGTTGTTCAAGTTTCTAGTAAAGCAGTTAAGGACCAAGCCAGACAAAAATCTTAATCTAGAGGAACTGTCAAGAGTTTGGAAGGTTAAGATCGCTTACGTTTGTTTTAAATGCCATATTGGTTTAATATCAATTTCAACAACCACAGTCCATCCTCAGCACTAGGTTAAAACAATCTCAGCACCAACTTTACAAAAGGACACCATCATATAGAGATGTACCAAAAAAAAAAAAAAAAAGTCTGATGGTGACCTTGACTGATTCATATGCAGCTCTAACCACAAACATGGTAAATACTCAAATAAAGTAGCCCTTTTGACCAGGGAATTTGTTTCATTTCTAAAAGGAGACATACAGGTCCTTCTCAAAATATTAGCATATTGTGATAAAGTTAATTATTTTCCATAATGTCATGATGAAAATTTAACATTCATATATTTTAGATTCCTTGCACACTAACTGAAATATTTCAGGTCTTTTATTGTCTTAATACGGATGATTTTGGCATACAGCTCATGAAAACCCAAAATTCCTATCTCACAAAATTAGCATATCATTAAAAGGGTCTCTAAACGAGCTATGAACCTAATCATCTGAATCAACGAGTTAACTCTAAACACCTGCAAAAGATTCCTGAGGCCTTTAAAACTCCCAGCCTGGTTCATCACTCAAAACCCCAATCATGGGTAAGACTGCCGACCTGACTGCTGTCCAGAAGGCCACTATTGACACCCTCAAGCAAGAAGGTAAGACACGGAAAGACATTTCTGAACGAATAGGCTGTTCCCAGAGTGCTGTATCAAGGCACCTCAGTGGGAAGTCTGTGGGAAGGAAAAAGTGTGACAGAAAACGCTGCACAACGAGAAGAGGTGACCGGACCCTGAGGAAGATTGTGGAGAAGGGCCGATTCCAGACCTTGGGGGACCTGCGGAAGCAGTGGACTGAGTCTAGAGTAGAAACATCCAGAGCCACCGTGCACAGGCGTGTGCAGGAAATGGGCTACAGGTGCCGCATTCCCCAGTCCTGGGCTACAGAGAAGCAGCACTGGACTGTTGCTCAGTGGTCCAAAGTACTTTTTTCGGATGAAAGCAAATTCTGCATGTCATTCGGAAATCAAGGTCCCACAGTCTGGAGGAAGACTGGGGAGAAGGAAATGCCAAAATGCCAGAAGTCCAGTGTCAAGTACCCACAGTCAGTGATGGTCTGGGGTGCCGTGTCAGCTGCTGGTGTTGGTCCACTGTGTTTTATCAAGGGCAGGGTCAATGCAGCTAGCTATCAGGAGATTTTGGAGCACTTCATGCTTCCATCTGCTGAAAAGCTTTATGGAGATTAGGATTTCATTTTTCAGCACGACCTGGCACCTGCTCACAGTGCCAAAACCACTGGTAAATGGTTTACTGACCATGGTATCACTGTGCTCAATTGGCCTGCCAACTCTCCTGACCTGAACCCCATAGAGAATCTGTGGGATATTGTGAAGAGAACGCTGAGAGACTCAAGACCCAACACTCTGGATGAGCTAAAGGCCACTATCGAAGCATCCTGGGCCTCCATAAGACCTCAGCAGTGCCACAGGCTGATTGCCTCCATGCCACGCCGCATTGAAGCAGTCATTTCTGCAAAAGGATTCCCGACCAAGTATTGAGTGCATAACTGTACATGATTATTTGAAGGTTGACGTTTTTTGTATTAAAAACACTTTTCTTTTATTGGTCGGATGAAATATGCTAATTTTGTGAGATAGGAATTTTGGGTTTTCATGAGCTGTATGCCAAAATCATCCGTATTAAGACAATAAAAGACCTGAAATATTTCAGTTAGTGTGCAATGAATCTAAAATACATGAATGTTAAATTTTCATCATTACATTATAGAAAATAATGAACTTTATCACAATATGCTAATTTTTTGAGAAGGACCTGTACAGTTAGAGCCCAACAATCTGTTGCCAAAAAGGGACGAGAATGACTTTTTAAATGTGTTTTTTCATGTCTCCATATCACAGCTTTTTGATAATCTCAGAGTTAAGGAAAGAATCTACATTATTTAAAAAGGAATCAATTTGCAAACTGTGGTTTTAGTATTGCTATCAGTGTTGATAGGTAACATAAAACTGTTAAAATCGTAAGGTCAAAGGTAATTTTGTTTTAGTAAAACTGTTTCACGGGGTCGACTATGTCCTTATAATAAAGGATCAGTTAACGACCTCATGGCAGAAATGCTTTTCATGGCGCTAAAAGATAAGAATTTGCTAAAATCTCCATCGGAAAATGCCCACACTTTCCGACCAGCGCACGTCTCCCCTTAAATTACACCGCAGCAGGATACTTGTTGGACAGCTCTTTGTGTGACAGTGTTGGGCGACTGGGAGTCTTTAAGCAGCTGGAGGACCTGCTGGAGCCCCTGCTCATCTGGCTGCCACTCCATTCTGTGGACACACAAAAATCTACACTTTAACATGGTCGTTAGTGTGCTGATATACATGTAAAAAAAACAACAACACTCAAAAGTGAAAACATGTGGTCTCCGGATCAGACAGTATGAATTCGAACACCATCAGTGAAGGTCAGGTTGGTTTTAATGCATCATCTCCAGTCCACATGTTGAGTTAGATTAGCAACAAGCTAAGACGTACAAGCAGAAATCCAGTCTGCTACCAAATGGGTATTACGTGTAACGGGTTTACGGCACTAAAACAAAGCCATTAGACCACACGACCAGATAAAATCTCAGTGACCCGGCTTAACCACCTCATGTTAATCCTACCCCCGCCCCCACGTCTCCCGGTCCGCCAGTCCACGCAGCTCGTCTCAATATTTTCGCAAATTTCAACGCCGTGGTTGTCAGCGGGTGGGCCAAAGACACGCGGGTCATCGGAAGACTCGCGTGCGAAGAAACGTTATGAGGAAATGAATGAGCTACGACCAGGGGCTGCTCCGACAAGACCCAAAAATCATGCGTTATCCTGACAGAATATTGCAGTTAGTTTAACGTGTGGTATTTTTTTAATTCACCCCCCTAATGCAGCAGACCTGATGCTGCAAAAGTTGCCCTTCTTCCTCAGGCCTACTTGGTGAGGGAGCTGTGTGTTAACAATGTGCCCCGGCTTGAAACTAATAACTCATCCGACGTCACAGTAACAGACCCAATCTGTAAATAATCTGAGAACGAATACATTTTGACACAGGTTAACACCACGGACAACTGAAGCGAATTTATCAGTAATTTAAAACTCGCTGAACACGTTTTCCCGGGCTACCGTTGGCCGCTAAGCTACTAATGCTAAACCTACTAGCCGTGCTAACATCGAAATAATTTTGATCGTTGCTTTATCAACGTTTTATCAGAAATACCGTACGAACGACGTAATTGCATACGTGGTTGAAAACAAGACCCCCTGAAACTGTACCTACAATATTGATTGGAAAGTTGTATAATCAGTGCTGGGCCGCCCGTCTTCTGCTTCGTTTGTTTTACTGGTTCAAATGAGCACGCCGACTTAAATTGACCTGCGAAAGCTTCCGTTAAGCACAGGATTTTAGGTAACTAAAGCCACGCGAGATTATGTTTAAAGATTCTGTTAAGAGCCAAAAAAAATCTAGTTTTTGTCTCCTTTTTCTCACAAAATGAAAGCTAAAACGTGCCTTTTTATGTAAAGTGTTGATTATTCACTTAGTCAAAGTATCTTAGTTGATAGTGGAATTTTCAGATTTTTGTAATGAAATAATAAAAGTACCCTTGTGTGTGTTACTTTTTTTTTTAGACCTTTTGTCATATTTCATGAGGTCAGAGACTTCCACAGATCTAACAATAATCAGCCTTGGGGGTGGATAGTGAAATTAAACAAAAAATATGGTTAATCACAGTTAATTCATTATTTAACAAAGGGAGGAAATACTTTTAAACACAGTGTCAGTTGATTTTAATAGCTTTTTTGTCCTAATAAAATATTTGAAAACTGCTGTATTCACTTCAGTTCAGAAGGAGGAACCATAATTTGTATCAAGACCCAACAAAAGCACCAGTAATAAATACAATCACTGCTCTAGTGTCATGATTCTCAAAACCTGGTACCCAGGCTACCTGTAGTGGTACTCAAAAACAAAGTTGTATATCAACTGAAGTGTTCATTAGACACCAAACTAATTAAACGAAGAAAGATAAAATGTTGCTTACAATATGATCTTAACTTAAGCTGATACCTAAGCTGCACAACTCTGTCCATCATAAGAGTTCCTTACAGTTCAGTATTTTCTGAGGTGTAACAGGTTTTAAAAATTTTGAAAAGTACTGCTTAAGTACCCTTACTATCAGTAGAATCCTAAAGATTTTACTGGTTGGTTTCAACTGTTTACGGTCTTGCGAAGTGCAGCTCACCTTAGATCATGAAGTGATAGCCTCCTGTTGTATGATATCTGGGCATTGTTTGTTGTTGGTCACAGGCTTGTACTGTACATTCTGTAAACACTTAAGAGAACCAAATAAAATTAATAGATGTGTATGTAATGTGTGATATTTGCACAGGGAACAAGGTAAAGCCTAGGGGAAGTTGCTACTAACATACACAATAAATTTCTTTAAATGTAAAAAAAGCAAGAACAATTGTAGTCTTCAAAATGATTTTTAGAAGCAAAAATAAGGAAAATTTTGTTGGCCCAAAACTGTTCTCAACTTTAATAAACAGAAGTTTACACTGAAAATGCAACCAGAATTAACCATTACACTCACTGAGTTAAACATGATGGAAGTTCTAGATGCTTTGTAGAAGAATCCAGGCACCAGCTGACCTAATACTTAAAAAATGGTGTCAATCTTTCTGTATTTCAGTGACAACATCATTACATCAGGTGACGCTTGATCCTTGAGGATTCATTCAGTGTTTTTATTCCTTATGTTTAAAATATGGATTTACAACACACACTACTGACAAAGCAGCTTAACCTTTTGGTTTTCTTAGCTTACAGAGATGATTGTGTATTTCATCAGAATGACAAAAACAAAGAATGTTGTACCAAGTTGGAATAATCTCTTGATGACAATGAAATTCTAGTATTAAACACCCCCCTCCCTTCAAAAAATACTGCTTAATCCAAAATTCTCTTGATTCAGGATAGAAGGACAGTAAACGGGAAAACGGAAAACTCAAAAATACATTTATTTGGTTAGACATGATGCAATCAAATAAAAGAACAAACCTCAAAGAATACAACCTAAAAGTCGGAGGTCACAAAATAGAAAAGCTGGAGCTGTTTGCGGTCTTCCTGCAGTGACCACTGATGAAGCTTTTTAACAAAACCTTATTATATACAAACACTTCAGTAACAAAAACATAAAACATGGCAATACGTACAAAACAATAAAAATGAATGTCCATGATCTTGAGCTAATATATCTTCACTCCACCATTATTTCCAAAGCAGAGGGCATGAAGTGCTTTTCATAACCTGAGGTAGACTGTTCTTCCTCTGATGAGCTCCAACAATCATTCTTCTCTTCATCCAAGTCAACCATTTTACTGTACTCTTTTCTCCTGTATCTGCCGTCTGTAATGTCACCGTTTTCTGTGATGGGATCCTCCCTTTCTTCATCTTGGCAGTCCATCTGGTAACAACTAGTCTCCTTTCTCATCCTGTCAGAGTCAAATTCCTTTTTTTCCACGACTTCCAAAACAGAGATGCTAGGATACGGTTCATTGTGAGGATCGCAGATCCAGGTCAAGGGCTCGTTAATCTACAGGAAGTTCGAACAGAAAACTTGATTTATTTTTGCATTTTGCAAGTTAAAACATTAAAAAATAATGCATAATCAGGAGTCATTTCCAAATAAATTAAGCATCTTTAATTAATAAACAGTCTGAATTGATTCTTTGGACGTTAGATTTTTGCTCACCTGGTGCTTCATCTGTCTGAAGATATGGCTGTTGCTGGGATCGGGAACTTTCTCATAAAGACACTGCGATGCAACTGGGCATATTTTATTGGTTCTTAGAAAAAAACTGGCAGCAAAAATAAACATGAGACACACACCATCAATATTTTAGTTATAGTTCAGCCATGTTGAAGCTCATACAGTTAATTGCAAACGGCGTCATACGCCATGAACATTTTCACATCACAAACGTCACTGTATTTCATCAGGATTTTATGTGTTGGACCAACACAAAGTAGTGCAGAATGTAGTAGTGGAAGAAAAAAAAAAATAGGATACATGGTTTTCAAAATTCTTACTAATAAAAATATGAAATGTTTCACCCCTCTCGTACTCCGATACCCCTAAATTAAATCACCCAATTAGAAAATAAGAGTCCACCTGTGTGTAATTTAAACTAGCTATTTTGTGAACGCCTCAGAGGTTTCACGGAGAGCATTAGTGAACAAACAGCATCATAACAACCAAGGAACATGGCAGACAGGTCTGGGATGAAGTTGTGGTAAATACCATGGGTCTCTGTCTTTGTGACCTTTGATCACAAAGACAGAGAGCTACGGTGACTCTGGAGGAGCTACAGCAACCTTTGGACAATTAAAAATAAGAGTTTTGCACTTCAGAGATCTATCCTTTTTGGAATAGTGGCAGGATGAAAGCCCTTGTTGAAAAAAAAGGCAATATGACATCCCATCTGGAGTTTGGTACAAGCCATGTAGGGTACAAAACAAACACATGGAAGATGGTCCTCTTGAAGCCTGTAAAACACTGTGTGGAAAGAAAACCTAGCTAAACAATTTTGAACACCTCCTCTTGGCAAAATGTGGTAATGGGAGCATCATGGTGTAGTGATGCTTTTTTCCAGCAGGGAAACAAGCATCACATGTGGCATATTATCTGCCACATGTTATCTGTCTTATCTTTTGCAGAAGTATAAACAACAAGTATCAAATGATGTATGATGATTTTACATTCTTTCACATGTATTAAATGAAATTAGTAACCTTTAATTAACAAGTAAAAAGATGTATGATTGAAATGTGGGTAAGAACTGAGAATTAGAGGAAAAAACATTAAGGTTTGACATTCTCAATCAGCTATATATGAAATAGATATAACGTTAATCATGTGTGAAGCATGAATAAAAAGAATGAAGTGATGGTTTTGTAACTGTGTTTTAAAGTAAATGCTGAAAGCTGAAGAATGAAATGTGTAATACTGTGTAAAGTTTAAAACTGAGCAGATTAGGGAACGAACTGGAGGATGACTAGGAGTGACGAGAGCCAGCTGCATGCTGACAGCGACGGGAGGATGCGACTACAGACCAGCTGCTATTATCGGCATCTCCAAGGCTAAGAAACAGAATCAGTGGGTCACAGTGACCATGACTAAAGTATTGAGCAATAATCAAGAAGCTGAGCTGAATAGGTTGCGCAATAACTGAGAAGCCTAATAAGGGGCTGACTGGTGAAAGCACCAAGCACCATAAAGACAATGCTGAATGAGGGAACTGCGGTTGTTTCCTCGCAGAAGACCAGCGAACAAGATCGGACAGAGAAAAGAAGCTTAGATGGAAAAGGAACAGAGACACAGCCCCACTGATCGACTGCATTAAAAAGAGGATCAACCCGTGGGCCCAGAAAGGACTGTGCCTCAAGATTAAGACTGATTTCATCTAAAGCCTTTTTATAAAGACAACAGAAGTGAACTTGATCGGTGAACAGCTGATTGCTCTAAGTTTCAGGCTTCTGGAAGTCCTGAATCAACCTCATTTATGTCTCTGGGTTTCCTTCAACTGTTCAGCCTCTGGAAACTACTGTCTTTGGAGACAAATAACAACAAAGATCCCGTTTAACCATCAAAGCCTGGAGCATCAGTGCCTGCCACTTAAAGGAAGAAAACTGAAGATTAAGTCGTATTCCCTTCAAGAAACCACTCATTGTTACCAGAAGAATCATCTCCATCAGGTGCATGGATGAGTCTCCGTCTTCAAAGACTCTCCAAACTCATTAGTTTCAGCATCAGAGAAAGACAGGTTGAGTTGATTGATTAATTTCTATTATTGAAATTATTTTGTGTTGCCAAATTTAAGCTGTTACTGACCCCTGCAAAAGCGTTACTAATTATAGAAAGCATATAAAATTCTAGTTAAATCGTGGACATTCAGTTATTTGAGTCACAGTATTTTGGTTTTTCATTGGTGGTAAAAAGTCTTGTTGCCTGGTTCTAAGATATTTTAGGAGGTTTTTATAGGTTGCCTTAGTCAAGTTTGTTAAAACAGCGCCCTTGGGGCTCGTGCTGAACCACTATACCTAGCCCATATACCAAGAGCCAGTTGTAAAATTAGGGAATGAGCAGCCGTGAACAAAAGTGACTGTTGAAGTGTGAATGACTGCAATAGGCTACTCGGTCGCCCAGACCACCAGTTGAAGAAGGGCGAGACTTTTGGATGAAGGCTGTCAGAGGCTAGGCGAGTCATTTCCCGACACCAGCTTAAACAGAACTTTCAGTAAACCTGCTTAGTAAGACGTTTCAGGTTTAGGGAAGTCCGGACCCGTTGGATGGAGAGCTGTATTGAGCAATCCCTTTAGACATGGGTAAGTAGGAGGGAGGGGTTAGCTCATTGGACAATGAAAATATAAAATGACAAAAACATTGGTGTGTGTGGTTGGAACCAGAAAAAATGTAAACAAGTTTAAGGTGTGTGAAGACTTTGCAGAAACGTTATGTATAATTGCTTAGTATGACCAGTGATGATTAAGACTCTCTAATAATAGGTATCAAGGTATGTAGCAATGATTTTCTTACCACAGCATGCAACCAAAGAGGCAAAGGAAGACCAGCACCACCACAGTGACAATTAAATAAACTGAAAAGAAAGGAAGAAAGGAAAAATGCTTGATGCAAGAAATTTACTAAATTCACTATATATATATATATATATATATATATATATACATATATATATATATATATACATATATATATATACACATATACATATATATATATATACACATATACATATATATATATATACATATATATATATATATACACATATATATATATATATATATATATACACATATATATATATATATATATATACACACATATACACATATATATATATATATATATATATATATATACATACATATATATATATATATATACATACATATACATACATATATATATATATATATACATACATACATATATATATATATATATATATATATATATATACATACATATATATATATATATATATATATATATACATACATATATATATATATATATATATATATACATACATATATATATATATATATATATATATATATATATACATACATACATATATATATATATATATACATACATATATATATATATATATATATATATATATACATACATATATATATATATATATATACATACATACATATATATATATATATATATATATATATATATATATATATATATATATATATACATACATATATATATATATATGTATAAAAAGTTGATACATGATGTCATACCGTAGTCTTCATCATGATTGATTTTGAATGTTGTGGTGACCACTGCCCCCGACCCAGCCACGGTCACAGCTCTTATCCAAACCCTGTACTCCTGACCTGGACTAAGATCCCGCAGCTTGAAAGTCATGTTTCCTTGATCTGGGGTTACACTCACGTTGTATACTAGGACAGAAATGGGCTTTTAATTAAATAAAAAAAATAAAAAAAACACAGGGTAATTAACCCACGCAGAGACACAGTAGCTTATTTCTGTGTCAAGAGCATCCTAAATTAGAAAAAAGAAACATTGTGCCGGTCATTTGTACCATTCAAATCTAAATATGAAATCAATAGTCTCAATCCCCCAAATGCTTCCCATGAGTTGTTCTTCTACTTCTGTTAGTTCTTTGTACTTTTTACACGTATTTTATAATGCATTCTATGCCATTTTTTCCATTTCTTGTTTCTTTTATATTTTCCACACATTTTCACTGTCACAATTTTTCTCACATTCGCTCCCGTCTTATCTTTCCTACTTTTATTTCTCTTCTGTTGCTGCTCTGTCAAGTACATTTTCCTGGATGGGATCAATACTTTGAAGTTGGAATCTCCACAAATACAAATTGGAAGATTTTTCTCTCTGCCTAAAAAAACATATTTGCATATTATTTTGAAGTATTTCTGCAGCTACTCTACATGTTTAGGCTTTTTATTAGTACTACATTGAATAAATCATAGGTAATTTGAGTTGGTAATTTAAGTTGAAGGGGAATTGGACAGCAAAGAAAATGCAGCGTCTGTAAGCCATTTTCTTTGTTACACACTATGCTGTAGTATTACTACAGTACCAGTTGAAAAGACTATTGTTCCTGATGTTTCTGTTTATTGTGGTGTACTTAAACCATGCATGGATTTCGAGACCGTTTAGTGCTAAATGATAGTGCTCATAGTTTTAGAATTTTACTTTCTGTATTTGAGGTTTGAGAGTTTTTTTCCTGCTGTGTTTTTTCAGATATAAATGTCTACGGGCCTACAGCAATCTGTTTGTCATAAAAACTGAAAATTTCACTGTGTCCTAATCTTAATTAGGATCTTTTTCTATTATACAAGTGTAATATGGGCTGCACGGTGGCACAGTTGGTAGCACTGTTGCCTTGCAGCAAGAAGGTCCTGGGTTTGATTCCCGGCCGGGGATCTTTCTGCATGGAGTTTGCATGTTCTCCCCGTGCATGCGTGGGTTCTCGCCGGGTACTCCAGCTTCCTCCCACAGTCCAAATACATGCCTGTTAGGTTAACTGGTCAATCTAAATTGCCCTTAGGTGTATGAATGAGTGTGTGCATGGTTGTTTGTGTGTTGCCCTGCAATGGACTGGCGACCTGTCCAGGGTGTATCCTGCCTCTCGCCCATAGATCTGCTGGAGATAGGCACCAGCTCCCCCGTGACCCACTATGGAATAAGTGGTAGAAAATGACTGACTGACAAGTGTAATATATCATATTATTTTGTACCTTTTTGTGTGTTTAATCCTATTTGGTAGTACAAGATCACCCCGTTCTGGTTGGAGCTGGGAACAGGCTCCCAAAACAAAGTCACACCAGTGCCAGAAAAATGAGATGTCCCACATGAAGGCACTCTGGAGGGAACTAAGGAAGAAAGAGAGATGATGATTATGAGCTTATTATACCTTTAATGTAAGAAAAACAGAAAGACAAGGGATTTGGGGAGAATAAATCCACTCACTGACCTCCCTGAACAGAATATCCTATGGCTGTTGCAAGCTGACTGACTTCATTGAAGTTTGACACTGTAAACAATGACACTTGGTATGATGTGTACCTTTTAAATGCCCCTTTAAATGGAGACACAGAGAAAAAGAACCATTATAAAAAATTACATTCACAACTTAAAAAAAATAAAAAATGCACCTAACAAATTCACTACCAAAAAACAAGCTGAACAAATCAGCGCAAGAGGCTGAACATACAAACAAAACAAACTGACCTCTAAAAAAGGCTGTCATCTGATTTTTGTCCACTTTAATCCAGTCAAAACTGTTTCCAGGCTGACACTCTTTGTATTGCACCACATACTGTTTGACGCTGTCAAAGAACTTAGATGGCAGGTTCCAGGACACAGTGAGGTTCTGTTCGTTCATGTCGAGGTAAATTGTTGGTTCATTCGCTTGTTTACCTTGACAGGAGACAAAAGATGTTGTTAAGCCCTGTTAATCTGCAGAAGAAACACAAATGACATTGTGAAACAACAACTATGGGTAACTTCTAGAGATAGCAACCACTCAAAGCAATATTACATTCTGGTTATAATTTTTCTACTTTGCCAAAAGGGAACATTGACCTATAGGGAATAGATACCTGATGTTGGCATAGACAGAGGAGAAGCTTTTGTAGCACCAAGAGCATTGTAGGCTGAGACATTAACAGATGACATGTCCTTCAGAGGTAAATTGAGGCGCCACTTCATTTTATCATACAAAAAGACGCTACTTGGGTCATCTGTGGACACATTCATCTGCTGCACAGTGCCATTATTGTAGCAAAATTTGACTTCATATCCCAGAATGTACCCTCGTGCCTGAGAAACAGAAAGATTCTGGACAAGCCAGACACAAGGAGATGCTGAATGCTGAATGTGCATTTAGAGTGAGAGGGGGTTTAAACTCATCTTTCAGCTTACCTTCCAGTTCAGAAAACAGTCAAAGCTTGACAGAAGCTGCCCGCAGTCCCACCATGCATCCACCTCTCCAACTGGGGCTGGAAAATGAATGTGAAGGAGATGTAAGACAAAAAGAAGAGGAGAAAAAGAAAGATCAATGTTATAAACTCAACACACAATAAACTTATAGGATCTACTTTATGTAATAACTTGCAAAAATCCTAATTGCCAGTCTGAGTCACATTTGTGGTGTTGGCACATTTCAGAAAATGTGGAAAGGATGTTTTTGACTCGTGACAGAGTGACCAACGACGACTTGCAATATAGAAATAATAGCCTATGGATATGTGTAAAGATAAGCAAGTAAAAATGTTACTGACTGGGTAGAATATGTTTGGAGCTCATTATTTTCCAAGTAACAGGTCAGTACATGTAGCTCAAGTGGGCTGTGTGTCAAGGTCCATTTTCCCAGGATCCCGGGATAAGCAGTCTAACTAGTATAAGCTGTTAATTTGCTGTAGAACAACCTTTAATCTTATAAGAAAAAGGCTTAAGAATGGGGCAGAGGTTCACCTTTCAGCTGGACAACAATGTGAAACATACACCCAGAGCTACAATGAAATGCTTTTAGATCAAAGCATATCCGTGAGTGGCCAAGTTAAAGTCCAGACCTTTATCCAATTGAGAATCTGTGGTAAATGTGGACAACTGGTGTCCACTGAGGCACTCTGCATGCTTACTCGGGTTGAGCAAAGAAACATGGACAAAGGTTTTGGTCTCTAGATTAGCCGAGCTGGCGAGCTGGCAAGGAGACACTCCAAATGACTTACATAGTTTGAATGGCAGTGGAAAGGTGGTTCTACAAAGTATCAAATTCGGGAGTGCAAATATAAACACACCACACCTTTTTCATTTTCCTTCCACTTCACAATTACACGATACATTGTGTTGGTCAATCACAAAACACACTCAAGTTTTTGGCTGTAATGAGAAAATGTGAAGTAAAATGGGTGTGAATACTTTAGCCAGGCAATGTGATTCCTTATACCTAATTTTGCTCAATTTTCAACTTGTTGCTCATCTGGCTGAGAGTAACATATATTTTCAAGCTTAGTACACACTGAGAAGACAGAAAAAAAATCCTCTCAAGCTGAGGCATAATCCTCCTATCCATACCTGCAAACCTCCTGCCTTAACATCCTATATCTTGTCTTTGAACAATAAAAACATTTAGATCAAAAACTGTTCGAAAAAATCCAGAGCACAAAAGGTAAGTAAATTTGTCTGTGGTCAAGTTTCTCTTTGCTGTTACAATGCTTAATGGCAATACATATATGACAGTTGTTCATTTTTTTTAATTTTATTCATTTATTTACTATTTAAAATGAACATGTCACATGTTAACGCAAACAAACGTTTTGAATAAAAAGGAGTAGTTTGAAGAAAAAAAAAACTCTTATATTCCCCCTTCTCTCAAAAGTCACTTCACTATACTATAAGCAACTCAACATCAATCAACCATCCATATAGATACAGCACTCTACTGAATCAATGTACTTCATTATACCTTGATAGAATATTATATTCTATTATTTTCTTAGCAGAAAGTAGAAATTGATCTACTCCATTTGATTTCTGTAGACAGATTATTCCACATATTTATTTCATAAACAGAAATACAACATACCATTTGTTTAATTCTGACTTTAAGTTTTTTTTAATCTCTGATCTTCCCAAATTATAAATGCTATTTCTTTAAAAAAATCTTTTTTACAAACATGCTGGTAATATTCCTGTTATGTATTTTAAAACATAACTAGCAAAATATCCACTATGTCATGAAATTTCATTAATTTTAAATTGAAGAACAATAGATTTGTTGGATCTCTAATGTTTTCCTCTTTTAATTCTAACAGCTCTTTTTTGCAAAATAAAAATTGAATTTGTATACGCTTTAAAGGCATTTTTCCTAAACTCAAATAGTGAACGATCAGTGAATTATATACCAACAATGCTTCATCATCAAGAGTAACACCCAGGAATTTGACCTTTCTCATGCGCTTAATCACAACCCCATTAACATCAATCAACACATCTGTAGGAATCACTCTATTGCTAAATATCATGTAGTTAGTTCTTTCCACATTCATTATTGATTTATATTCAACCATGTTTTCATGCTACTCAATTCCTTTTAACTATATCAAACACATTTGTAAATTTTTCACCAGAAAAGAAAAAAGTGGTGTCATCTGCAAAGAGAATATTTTGAAGATGCCTAGGTATGTGAACCAGGTCATTGATATATAAAATAAAAGGTTTTGGTCAAATAACTGACCCTTGGGGTACTCCACAGTTTATATATTATTGGGTCAGATCTGACATTGTTTATCTTTAAAAACTTTACCTTTAAATGGTTACTTTTGTAAGAAAAATTCATTTATGGGTTGAGCAGCAGAGGGTTGCACTCATCAAAAAATTTCCCAATTTTGCAGAACCTCCCTAACTAGAAAAATAA
The DNA here is from genome assembly GCF_021462225.1 of Girardinichthys multiradiatus. Lineage (NCBI taxonomy): Eukaryota > Metazoa > Chordata > Actinopteri > Cyprinodontiformes > Goodeidae > Girardinichthys > Girardinichthys multiradiatus. Next base: position 19,896,910 of record NC_061818.1, read on the forward strand.
CCCTTTTAACCATTAGAGGAAATCTCAAAGCAGAGATTAATTTTGATGAGATTCAGCAACCAGTGTTAGTCCCATGTCCCCATTCTTAGGGACCAAACTATCCTCCAAAATGACGACACTCTGCCTTACGTAGCAGTGTTTAACAAAGACTACCTCCAGAATTTGGAAGAAGGGAGGATGGATGCCTTGCCTGTCCTCACTTCAACCCACACAGACATGGTGACCAGTGTTAGGAGGAAACCGGCTATTGTAACAGTGTACGGGTCCTCCTTTTTTCCCTAATTCACTCAATCCAATAAACACCAAAGAAAACTAGATAGCAGCAGATAGCATTTGTCACCAGCAGAGACATTTTGGCAACTTTTTCATGGGTGCTTCTCAAATAACTAACCCTGATGCTCAACCCACAAATATATGTGGGACCATTTAACGATTAATAAACAGATTTTCCAGTTGTATAGAATGTATTACCAGGAAGCACTGTTACAACAAAGAAATAACCAACAAAACACAGTTTCTAAACGGTTTTAATCATGGCATCTGATCTAAGCAGGCATGCACAAGGCAATAAGTCACATTTATATTTCTTGGCAAATGCCAATAAATAAATACTTACCCGACTCTGTGCTTTTTATTGTATAGCTTGGACTCCAGTCACTAATCAGGCTTGAGTCACACTGACAACGGACCTGAAATTCATAAACGATGTTGGGCTGGGGCTCCATGACTGCAAAGCTGCTACTGAGATTATATACATACTGTGAAGAAATGGGTACAATTTCAACTTTAATGAATTCATTGAAAAAAAAGACAAAAAAACATGTGCAATGAGTTTGCCAAACAGACTTGAATCCAGTTTTGGTGATCCTTAGTACGATATCTGACGTCACAGAGTCCAACACTAAGCTGCAGCTCACCGCAAATGCTGCTCCAATAAATCTCTAATGGATCTTGATGGCTTGATACAAATGTAGGAGGTGGTGGCTTGACTGGTGACATTGGGAAAGAGACAAAGGGACACAGATTAGATTAAAATGTTCAATCAGACACACAGTTCACACAGTTAATATGTTGACGATATCCTAACAGTATCAGAAACATCAATTTATTTTGATAAAGAGGATTGCGCTGTCTGAGTACATTTGAGAGTTTACTTACTGATGTCTTGTGTATGGATAACAATTTCCTGAGAATTGACAGAACCAAACTCGTTCCGAGCCTGAACCCAAACCCTGAGGTTTCCATGGCTCACAAAGTTTTCACGATGAATTAATCCATCTGAACTATTCCCATTGGTCACATGCTCATCCCTAGAAGAGAATAATGCAAGAGAAGACATGACAGGACAAGATGAGGCAAAAAAAAAAAAAAGCAGACTTGGGAGATTAAGGGCAAAACTTGGCCAAGTTGTCCTTACTCTGCATTTTCTGCTTTCCAGTGAAGGTTATAATTAGTTGGGGCACCAGGGTGTGGCTTTGGATCCCAAATGCATTTTATAACTGAACAGTCCTTCTGATCACATGGTCTATAACACTCAAGGATGGAGGGAGGAGCAGGGGGGCCTGTGGAAACACGAAGATGAAAGATGTCCCTAATCAGACACATGAGATTGTAGATCATTTTCTTTGTTGCACATATGAACAAAAAGATGTTTCATTCATCAGCCATGTTGCCATAACAGCTATGAAAGTGGGCACTTCTAAATGTTTTCCTCTGCCTCAACTTAAAATAGTTTCCATGTCAGAAACCTGTTGCATGGGTCCTCCACCTCAGCAGAGCAGATTTCCTCCTACCATACCAGTATATATCACCAACAAGGAGTCTTATTTCAAAAGATAGTTTCCCTTCCCTTAAAACAGCTCAGTGCTTTCCGGGAATCTTCCTGTCCTCTCAATCCCTCAACCAGTCGAGGAAGATGGCCGCTCAGATTGAGGCTGGTTCTGATGTAGGTTCCTCTCCATTGTCACTTCCTTGAATAAATTATTTCTTTACCAACTGCCTTTATAACTTCAAATGAATCTCACTGTGTTGTATTATATTTTTTACTGAACTGGATCGTATTTTTGAATTTGAATCAGACTTTGGAATAAATTATATTGACTTGAATTGAATCTCAACTGGAATAGATATAATCTGGTATTAACTGGCCCCTCAATCAAATGGAGTGCATAGACATGCGTTGGGAATCGATGCTGTGGATTATAAAGATTATATTTTTAAATGTACATATATACACTATTGACTTTACAATGGAATATAACGTGAGATCAGTCCAAGTACGCATGGTGTTGTTCTAGAACTCAGACTGTCAAGTGTTCATCAGAGAAACAGCCTGGGGGAAGAAACCGTCTCTGTGGCGGCTGGTTTTAGCAGACAGCGCTCTGTAGCGCTGACCTGAAGGTAAAAGCCTCATCTTTTTTGTGACCTAACATAGTAGGGATATTTCTGCCTGAGGGAGACATTAATATGATTAGAGCCCAGACTTTTCCCACCAATAATGTAAAATGGCTTTTCTGTGAAGGGCAATGAAGGTATTAAAGTGCCTGTGACACACTTTTCCCACAAATGCAGAAATTGAAAGAAAACATCTTAATATCAAAGGAATTAGGCAGTAGTTGACATAACAGGATTAAAGATTTGATAAAAGACAATTGTGACACAAAATGAGCATATTTTGATGTTAAATTTTGCCAGTCCAAAGTCGCCTTGAAATGACGACAAAGGGGAAGTCTCAGGTCATTTATTGTGTGAGCGTCAATAATAAACGGTTCAGGCAGAAGCAAAGTTGCATTAAAAACAGCGTTAATATGGTGAAACGTTGCCTTGCTGGTGGTGGCAGCAATACTACGACAACAGGCGTTAGTCTGCACTATTTCCCTGAGGACCAGACCTGCCTGGATCAGAACTGGAAAACTGAGGAGGGACAGATGGGCTGGTCCCACCAAGCACAGTCAGTTGTGATCGGATAACTTTTTGGCAAACTGCCTCAAACAAGAAACCTCTGAATTCACAAGAGAAATTATGTCAGAGGTCAGGATATCTTACAGACGAAGGAGAATGTTGAAGCAGATGCTATAGCCAGATTCTGAAGTAAAATTAAAAAAAAGACACACCAGGTAGTGTCTTCAGATCTTAAATCATCCCTTGTGTCTGCTGCTACTGCAGAATCTCCTGAATCAAATAGCTGAATTACCTCCTCAGCTTGCAATTAGGCTCTACAGAGTCCTACTCATTACCTAATTATTTGATTCATGTGTGTTTAAGCAGGAACACACCTAAAGGTTGCAGGACACCGACTCCCGAGGATTGGGTGTGAGATCACTTCTCTTAAGCATTCATTGCTCTAGAACTGGAATAAAACATGGATCAACATGACCACAGAAAATAATCCATTGCTAAAGGGTACAACTGGCTCAGGGTCAATTCGCCAATTTGTACTCCCATTTCCTACCCACAAGCTAATATGTGCCATTTCCTCCCTTCTTTCTTCCATTTCAAAAACTAAAACAAACTATTTTTTGCCTATGTACTTACAACAATTGCTGTCTGTTTATTTCCCTGAGTAGTAAAGTATTTTTAAGGATTACAGGAATGCAGACCTATAAAAATGCTTAAATCTCCCTTATAATTTAATATAATTGTATTGTACTTTCAAAGGGTTTTTCATCACACCATATTGTCATGTATTGTTGTTCTGGTCTTTATTTGGGCCAGTTCATTCCAACAAAATAGGACTCTGAGCATCCTTCTGCTGGCATGTAGTATTTACTGGAGGCACATTTTCTTCATTATACTATGAGTAGAATATAGAAAATGACTTCAAAGCTTTGAGGTCTCTAAACCAATTTTTTGTCAATACTTTCACACTTCTAGAAAGCGTCACTGATAAAAAAAAACATTCCATAATGCATTGTTAGTCCTTTTGCTTTCTAATAGATAAAAACAGATCAGAAGTAACAGGCCCCAATTGATTTTGTAATGTCTTTTTGTTTAAGAAAACGTGCCTTATTTTAGCAACACCACAAAGCAATATATTTTCCATGCACACAGGATATGACTGAATGAGACACTCTGGGTTAAGCCACTTGTCATCAGTTAAAACTTATGTCCTTTTCTAATGAGAAAGTCCTACTTATATACTCATTTAAACGAGGTGTTAATGCTCTAGGTTTCAGTTTTACTACTTCACATTTGTAACCAGGAGAACTCAGAACACCCTAGGAGGTATATATATGCAGATATATTTGTATGATTTATAAAAAGAAAAAACAGGCAAAAATGTTACAGAACTAAAAAAAATGAAGGTACAGGAGGTACTATACTTGTGAGTCACAGCACACAAATGCAATGACCACTGTGAGAAGCTGCCGGGGTATGATGAGTCAGAAAAAAAACTCCAAGTACCTGTGACATTTCCTATGTCACTAACATGGTAAAGTGCAACACTTTTTCATTGTTATTACACACACACAAAAAGAAAATTAGACCCCTAGGCAATTTTACTGCCCGTGAGTGTCGATATTTGATCTGATAGGTAAGATTGAGTCAAAATAAAAGCAAAAACAAAATAGAAGTAGGCCCCTAAAGAACAAACAAAAATTAAAAAAATTAAAACAATACAAAGTTATTCGAGTCATTCACACGCCCATCCGCCTGTCTCTCAAGCGCACACCTTATTTTTGTTTGGATTTTTTTTTTACATTCAACGCATGCCTGTTACCTTTACCCATTTCTCATAACCCTACGCACGTTTTGCCGTAATCAGTTCAACACTTGCACACTAGACATTACAAGAAAGCAGGGTAGCTGCAACGCTAACAGGAAGCAGGCAGCTACAGTCTGAATGAGTGCTTTTTCCTTTAAGACCACTTCCCCTTCAATACAGACTGCAAATCAAATCATATTCAGAGTGTAAATGAGAAAAATAGGGTCAGAGTATACATAACTTGATGGGTGAATAAAGCTAGGGACGGTCGATGCGGACTTAAAATACCATCACCACATGTTTCCTGGCTTTTACTGTGAAGACGATAAACGTGGCATTTAAAAAATATATTATAAAATTCACCACATCTTTGAAGGCTATCACTGCATCCAGTCTGCATACAGTCAGAAGAATACAAAAACAAATACTGATCTAAAAATTATATTTACCACAAATTAAAAAGGATGCTTTTAAAAACAGCATTCAGGTAGAGCAACTATACACCAAAACAGTCCTCAACAACCTTTTTCAATTATTGATCTCATGGAAGCAATGGGACAAGGGTTCAGAGAGTAAAATTAAACACTCACGAACATACAGTCAGTTTGGGGGGTTTATCAATATTATCACAAGATGACTACCTCTTTATAATTGAAATTTTTTACACAATATTGATACATGAAATAACTCAAGTAAAAAACATGACGCACACACTACAATTCATTTTATATTATTAGAATAAAACAAATTTCTAGGAGAACATCTGCATGCAACATCTGCACAAGTAAGGAAAACACGGAGCTTCGACATTATGTGCCCCCAGTAATTAAAATGTGCTTCATATACAGTTTTAATAAGCCTACCTGAGGCAGAACAACAACGGTACGAGAAGGTGACCAGCAAGACGGGCAGAAGCCGCCACGTCGTGGGTGTGGCCATCACATTTGGACCTCAGGTTTCTGTAAAACACACGAACATATTTACATTCAGGAATTTCATCTCTGCTTTGGGTGGCCTAAATTCACATACGGGACCAGAAGCATGGTGACAACAAGCGAACACGCTGGACGTCGCAAGACTTTCACACCAGGTTAAAATGTGCCGCGTTCACTTCCACGACTTAGCGGTATAAATAAGACGCAACAATATTTGCTCTTTAGCAAGGCTGTACATCAACTGATAAATTAATTATAACAGAAGACTATTTACCTCATTGCTACACACACAAGGACGTATGAAGCGCATGTTGCGACTGTAGCGAACCAGTTTTAGAGACTGAGGAAAGTTGTTGCGGAGTTGAAAAGTTTGCCGCTTGAAGCTCCTCCCATTTCAGGAATTGCCGATGACGTAGAAGCGAGGGTAAGTTGACGTCTCCTCGGGCTTTGTTTTTTATGCTTCTGTCCAAGCGTGCTTCTTTTTGGGGGGGTTTTCTGTAGCATTTATATATAGTTATATCTCTATATATAGAAAAAAAAAAATATATATATATCACCTTTATTCCAGATATAAATTAGCAAATATCTTTAAAAAAACATTTTTTATTACAATCCAGCTTCTACCAAACTGGAAAAGCTTGAAGCGCATAATGAAACTGATAGTAGTTATTCCAACATTAAATTCACTTTGAGTCATGTTTGTTTTCATGTCATGCTACTTGACAATGAGCAAATTTACTATGTACCTCATTGTTTTATATTTTCTTTAACTTTATTATTTTATTATTTATTCATTTATTTATTCGTTTTTATGCAATGGATGTTTATTAAATAAATCCTAAATCATCCTGCTAACCAAGGTATGTCAATGTTGTCATGTAAAAAGACAAAAAAAAAACATCCTAGTTCTAATATATTCCTGGGGTCAGAGACATACAGGTCCTTCTAAAATAATTAGCATATTGTGATAAAGTTAATTATTTTCTATAATGTAATGATGAAAATGTAATATTCATATATTTTAGATTCATTGCACACTAACTGAAATATTTCAGGTCCTTTATTGTCTTAATAGGGATGATTTTGGCATACAGCTCATGAAAACCCAAAATTCCTATTTCACAAAATTAGCATATTTCATCAGACCAATAAAAGAAAAGTGTTTTTAATACAAAAAACGTCAACCTTCAAATAATCATGTACAGTTATGCACTCAATACTTGGTCAGGAATCCTTTTGCAGAAATGACTGCTTCAATGCGGCGTGGCATGGAGGCAATCAGCCTGTGGCACTGCTGAGGTCTTATGGAGGCCCAGGATGCTTCGATAGCGGCCTTTAGCTCATCCAGAGTGTTGGGTCTTGAGTCTCTCAACGTTCTTTTCACAATATCCCACAGATTCTCTATGGGGTTCAGGTCAGGAGAGTTGGCAGGCCAATTGAGCACAGTGATACCATGGTCAATAAACCATTTACCAGTGGTTTTGGCACTGTGAGCAGATGCCAGGTCGTGCTGAAAAATGAAATGTTCATCTCCATAAAGCTTTTCAGCAGATGGAAGCATGAAGTGCTCCAAAATCTCCTGATAGCTAGCTGCATTGACCCTGCCCTTGATAAAACACAGTGGACCAACACCAGCAGCTGACACGGCACCCCAGACCATCACTGACAGTGGGTACTTGACACTGGACTTCTGGCATTTTGGCATTTCCTTCTCCCCAGTCTTCCTCCAGACTCTGGCACCTCGATTTCCAAATGACATGCAGAATTTGCTTTCATCCGAAAAAAGTACTTTGGACCACTGAGCAACAGTCCAGTGCTGCTTCTCTGTAGCCCAGGTCTGTGGAATGCGCCTCCTGTAGCCCATTTCCTGCACACGGTGGCTCTGGATGTTTCTACTTCAGACTCAGTCCACTGCTTCCGCAGGTCCCCCAAGGTCTGGAATCGGCCCTTCTCCACAATCTTCCTCAGGGTCCGGTCACCTCTTCTCGTTGTGCAGCGTTTTCTGCCACACTTTTTCCTTCCCACAGACTTCCCACTGAGGTGCCTTGATACAGCACAGCACTCTGGGAACAGCCTATTCGTTCAGAAATTTCTTTCTGTGTCTTACCCTCTTGCTTGAGGGTGTCAATAGTGGCCTTCTGGACAGCAGTCAGGTCGGCGGTCTTACCCATGATTGGGGTTTTGAGTGATGAACCAGGCTGGGAGTTTTAAAGGCCTCAGGAATCTTTTGCAGGTGTTTAGAGTTAACTCGTTGATTCAGATGATTAGGTTCATAGCTCATTTAGAGACCCTTTTAATGATATGCTAATTTTGTGAGATAGGAATTTTTGGTTTTCATGAGCTGTATGCCAAAATCATCCATATTAAGACAATGGAAGACCTGAAATATTTCAGTTAGTGTGCAATGAATCTAAAATATATGAATGTTAAATTTTCATCATGACATTATGGAAAATAATGAACTTCATCACAATATGCTAATTTTTTGAGAAGGACCTGTACAGGTGTTGGACAATGAAACTGAAATACCTGTCATTTTAGTGTGGGAGGTTTCATGACTAAATTGGACCAGCCTGGTAGCCAGTCTTCATTGATTGCACATTGTACCAGTAAGAGCAGAGTGCGAAGGTTCAATTAGCAGGGTAAGAGCACAGTTTTGCTCAAAATATTGAAATGCACACAACATTATGGGTGACATACCAGAGTTCAAAAGAGGACAAATTGTTGTTGCACGTCTTGCTGGCGCATCTGTGACCAAGACAGCAAGTCTTTGTGATGTATCAAGAGCCACGGTATCCAGGGTAATGTCAGCATACCACCAAGGACGAACCACATCCAACAGGATTAACTGTGGACGCAAGAGGAAGCTGTCTGAAAGGGATGTTCGAGTGCCAACCCGGATTGTATCCAAAAAACATAAAACCACGGCTGTCCAAATCTCGGCAGAATAAAATGTGCACCTCAACTCTCCTGTTTCCACCAGAACTGTCCGTCGGGAGCTCCACAGGGTCAATATACACGGCCGGGCTGCTATAGCCAAACCTTTGGTCACTCATGCCAATGCCAAACGTCGGTTTCAATGGTGCAAGGAGCGCAAATCTTGGGCTGTGGACAATGTGAAACATGTATTGTTCTCTGATAAGTCCACCTTTTACTGTTTTCCCCACATCCGGGAGAGTTACGGTGTGGAGAAGCCCCAAAGAAGCATACCACCCAGACTGTTGCATGCCCAGAGTGAAGCATGGGGGTGGATCAGTGATGGTTTGGGCTGCCATATCATGGTATTCCCTTGGCCCAATACTTGTGCTAGATGGGCGCGTCACTGCCAAGGACTACCGAACCATTCTTGAGTACCATGTGCATCCAATGGTTCAAACATTGTATCCTGAAGGCGGTGCCGTGTATCAGGATGACAATGCACCAATACACACAGCAAGACTGGTGAAAGATTGGTTTGATAAACATGAAAGTGAAGTTGAACATCTCCCATGGCCTGCACAGTCACCAGATCTAAATATTATTGAGCCACTTTGGGGTGTTTTGGAGGAGCGAGTCAGGAAACGTTTTCCTCCACCAGTATCACGTAGTGACCTGGCCACTATCCTGCAAGAAGAATGGCTTAAAATCCCTCTGACCACTGTGCAGGACTTGTATATGTCATTGTCAAGATGAATTGACGCTGTATTGGCCGCAAAAGGAGGCCCTACACCATACTAATAAATTATTGTGGTCTAAAACCAGGTGTTTCAGTTTCATTGTCCAACCCCTGTAATTAGTTACAGTAAAGCTCAGTCAATCGCCATGTCTAGGAGAGAGAAAGGGTGAAACACTAAAAGACAGGGCCATGTGGATCATCGGTAGAGGGTGAGCATTAAGTTGTTGCCAGCAAAAGCTCGGACAATGCCTCTCTCCAGAAAGGTGTCACAGGTAGACACAGAGCCAGGCCAGGTGTAGCTTCTAGGAAGATAAAAGAGAGAACAAAGTTAAAAGCTGAAATAAAAGCAAATAATGCAAAATTGGAGAGTAGTGTGAGAATGTAGCGAAGAGGGTGAAAGTGGTCATTATGTCCTCCAGCAGCCTAAGCCTATAGCAGCATAACTACACAGATAGTTTGAGTTCAGATTATTTAGTTAAACGGCGCTTATTTACAACAATGTCGTCTCAAGGCACCCCACAAAGGGTCCCACTGATGGTCATTGTTATACTAAAAACCACGAGGATTGGGATACCTCTCTCTGTCAGACTGATTATAACCATTGGGAAAGGGAAGGGGTCATACAGGTAGCAGAAATGGAGGGTGTGTTTGCACCTCAACCATAACTGAGCCGGTTTAGGCTAAACCTGACTCCCCCTTACTCCAACCAACAGAGAGGGAGGAAGGCTCCCTCCCTGATAAACTAAGCCACTCTAACTATAAGCTTTATCAAAAAGGAAAGTTTTAAGCCTAGCCTTAAAAGTAGCCTGGGTGTCTGCCTCACGAACTAAAACTGGGAGCTGGTTCCACAGGAGAGGAGCCTGATAACTGAAGGTCTGCCTCCCATTCTACTTCTAGAGACTCTAGGAACCACCAGTAAACCTGCAGTCTGAGAACGAAGTGCTCTGTTAGGAACATATGGACCAATCAGATCTCTGATGTATGATGGAGCTAGATCATTAAGGGCTTTATATGTGAGGAGGAGAATTTTAAATTCTAGTCTGGATTTAACAGGGAGCCAATGAAGGGAAGCTAAAATAGGAGAAATATGATCTCTCTTTTTAATTTTTATCAGAACTCTTGCTGCAGCATTTTGAATCAGCTGAAGGCTTTTAACTGCATTTTGTGGACATCCTGATAGTAAAGAATTACAATAGTCCAGCCTTGAAGTAACAAATGCATGGACTAGTTTTTCAGCGTCACTCCTGGATAGGATATTTCTAATTTTGGCAATGTTCCGGAGGTGAAAGAAGGAAATCCTAGAAACCTGTTTAATATGGGGTTTAAATGACATGTCCTGGTCAAAAATAACACCAAGGTTTTTTACTTTATTACTGGTGGTCAATTTAATGCGATCCAGGTTAAGTGATTGACTAAGCAGTTTCTTTTTTAAAGACTCCGGTCCAAAGACGACAACTTCTGTCTTGTCTGAATTTAGAAGCAAAAAATTTAAAGTCATCCAAGTTTTTATATCTTCAAGACATGTTTGTAGTCTATCTAACTGGTTGGGCTCATCAGGATTTATGGATAAGCAAAGCTGAGTATCATCAGCGTAACAGTGAAAATCTATCCTATGCTGCCTGATAATTTGACCTATCGGAAACATATATATAGTAAAGAGAATTGGCCCAAGTACTGAACCCTGTGGTACTCCACAATTAACCCTGGAGTTTAAAGATGATTTATCATTTACATGAACAAACTGGAATCTGTCACACAGATAAGATTTAAACCAGCCTAGCGCTTTTCCCCTGATCCCTACAGCATATTCCAGCCTTTCTAAGAGAATATTGTGATCGACTGTATCAAATGCAGCACTGAGATCTAACAGAACCAGTACAGACACAAGTCCATTATCTGAGGCCATAAGAATATCATTAGTGACTTTCAGCAGAGCTGTTCAGTGCTATGATGAGCTCTGAAACCTGACTGAAACTCTTCAAACAGGTCATTGCTGTGTAAATGCTCACACATTTGATTAGCAACTATTTTCCCAAGAATTTTAGATAAGAATGGAAGATTGGATATAGGTCTGTAATTTATTAAGTCATCTCGATCAAGCGAAGGTTTCTTAAGTAAAGGTTTAATTACAGCTACCTTAAAAGCCTGTGGTACATATCCATTTACTAAGGGTAAATTAATCATATCTAAAATGGGGCTGGTAATCAGAGGGAACACTTCCCTAAATAATTTGGTTGGGATTGGGTCTAACATACAAGTTAAAGGTTTAGATGAAGCTAATATTTCTGATAACTCAGGAAGCTCCACAGGATCAAAACAGTCCAAACACAGATCAGGTTCTACAATTACGTCCAATGTTGTCTCACTTGCTGAGGATGAAATAATCATCTTCGGGAGTATGTTTTATTTTTAATAGAATCAATTTTATTTAAGAAGAATCCCATAAAGTCATGACTGCTAAGAGCTAAGGGAATGGATGGCTCAACAGAGCTATGACTCTGTGTAAGTTTAGCAACTGTACTAAAGAGAAACCTAGGATTATTCTTGTTCTCTTCTATTAATGATGAGAAATAAGCTGTTCTGGCGAAATGTCTTTTTATACAACAGTAGGCTATTTTTTTTCCAGTTTAAGTAAGAATCCTCTAGGTGTGTAGAGCACCATTTTCTCTCCAATTTTCTAACATTGTGCTTTAAAGTACGCAGATCTTAATTTAAAACCAAGGAGCTAGCCTCCTATAAATAATTACCTTCTTTTTCAACGGGGCTGCATTGTCTAATGCATCACGCAATGAGGAAGTAACACTATGAACAAGAGAATCAATTTGTGAAGGGGAAGAAACAAAATTATTGCCCTCCACTGTGCTTTTCAGTGATAATGAGGAAATTAAAAGTGGAACAGATTCTTTAAAAGTTGTTACAGCATCGTCTGATAATGATCTACTATAATGAAATTTTCTGTCAGGTGTACTTGGTTAAAATCAGTTTCATTGTCCAACCCCTGTATATTGTAGACTACCAGTTTGAGGTTTACAAGAAATTACTTTTTTAAACAGGATATCTGGAAAAAAATGTAATTTGTCGTAAATTTCCCTTAAGCCACACAGGATTACAACTATGCATACATGTTCAGCTGTTAATATTTGGATATCCTCAATTATGGATATGGAGTCAGAAATATTAGAGTTCATTTCAGTTATTTGTGTTTGTGGAATAAAGATGATTTATACACGGTCCATCAATTTTTTTTAAAAGTTGGGGAGGTGGACAATAAGATAAGTGACAACATTAGCCTGCTTTATTCATTCCAAACATAGGCGGAAATCCTGGGGGGGAAGGATATAACGACGGATAATAATTGTAAATGCAAAAGCATTTTTTAATAATAATATAGTAATTATTAATAAACGCACAGCTAAAGTGATCCAAGTTAGATAATACGTAAAAAAAAGTTTTCTAATTATTAAAAGATCATGACACCCCTATCCCACAAAGTGTTTTGGTCCACATGCACACGCTGTTTCCAAAGGGAGGGGCTACCGGCTAGTGCTCTCGGCAGCTCCGTTTTCAGAGCGGATCAGACACACTTAATGAGGAAACTGCATCAATGTGTCAGTATGTCATTTATCATATCATTTGTTCAATGAGTGCAAGATTATAACATAAAAAGTGATATTTCTCCCGCTTTCTCCAAAACAAGCCTCTCCTATCAGCTTGCTAGTAGGTAGCAGCACTGATGGGACAGGTGAGAAGAGAGTGAGGAGGGAAAAGAGATCACTTAGGACTGAAGAGGACAGATTTGTAAAAACTTCTGTCAGGATGTTATTGTGAGATATAAACCTAATTCATATTTTACTGACATTTTAAGTTTTGATCGACAAAAAATATAAAGAAATATTTAAAAAATAAAAATATTTTTATTTATTATGCAATAAGTTTTGTTTTGTAGTGGGTGTGTGTTAATGAAAATATCTCCCGTGTGTGTTGTATTTGGGTGAGTGTGTCCAAATGTCAGTCAACCAGGTCAGCTGAAATGGCAGAGAAAAGGAAAAATTACAGAAATGTTTTAGTTCTCCAAAATGCCAAATAAGTACAAAAACAACAGTGATATGAAGGCGTTTTGATAAAGATGTCTATAAGAAAGTAATTAAATGCTTATGAATATGTTTTATAATGGCTTCATTAGGCTATGTCAAGTCAGCAGTGCACAGAGAGCCAGGGGCAATCAGAAAGAGGCGTTGAGTCTCAGGTCAGTTTGTTGAGATTTGGTTTATTTTTTATCTTGTTTTATTTCTTCTAAAACTACTTAAAGTGTAAATTAGAACAGGATGCAAATAAATTATGTCAGATGTAATCATAAAGATGGACCATTGCTACCTTCCACGTAATACCATTGTTGACATTGCAGGTTGAACATAGAAAAACCTGTATAAGGGTAAAATATGGACTAATAAAGAGCAATGCTATAACTACAAATATTACTTTCAATAACATAATTTTAACATGCTGAAAAATTGCCAAGGAGCAGGAAAGAGAGGGAGAATTAACTTTTTTTTCCATGTCCGCCCCAAGAATTACTCTGAATATTTTCTGTTTAGTGTCCCCCCCAAAAATAAAATGGGATTTTCGCCCCTGATTCCAAACCAGTTTTTCTGTCCTCTTGGAATACCAAATTTAGTCCCAGCTCAACCCAGGAACCATTAACCCTGTCGTAAAGTGGAATATACTGAAACACCAGTCCACAGTGAAATGAGTTGAACATAAACATACACTAAAATGGTACCATGAAGAAGGAAGCCCTTGCTACAAAACGAGCACCTTTAAGCTCAAATTAAATTTGCAGTTGCCTACATGAACAACCAACTTTTTCTGTAGTAAGGTTTATGGTTAGATGAGACAAACCACCGTGAATAGTGCCTGAAGGGGTCAAAGTGATGCTTTTAAAGCCAAGAACACAGAACCAGCGGTTAAGCACGGTGGTGGGAGAATCATGCTGGGAGATCATTCTGCTGATATTGGTACATTGTGGATTAAACAATGTAGGTTGAGGACTACCTCAATCTGAAGATTGAGGACTACCTCAAATTGTATTAACTTCATCTGAAATCAAGGACAAGACAGTTAAACTCTGGACACATTTATGAGTTTCCAAAATATATAGATCCCAAACACACATTAAAACTGGTTTTGAAATGGAAGAAGAAGGATAACATTAAGCTTCTGCAATAACCTCGACTTCAACTCTGCAGGGAATTTGTGGATTATGTTTAAAGCGGTATCTGTAATGGGAATCTAACCAAATGGTCAAATTTCCACCTGGAATTAGGCCAGGACCTTGTAGATCCCTAGAAAAGCATGTAATTTCTCTGCAACCTGTTAGGAGACATGTGACCACATAGAATGGGGTTTGTGAATATATTTGAGCTTGTTTGTATAATTTTGATGCCAGAGTTGGGAAAGTTCACAGTGAATTTTGAAACTTGTGCAGAAAAGTCTTCATTTTGAAAATCGTTGAAACTGTATGATGTATTATCAGTCCACCCTGAAAGAACAGTTCAAATTAAACAATGAAAGTTCCAGATTAATGTAGCACTCATCACCATTATGAGAGGATGTAAAGGTTTCCCTAGCTCTCTAAATACTATGGAAAATATGGGAACATTATAACCTATGCTAATTACAATACTAAATGTTTATTCCACTTTTTGTTACTTTCTTTTTTCGCCTTATTAAGCTTATTAAGTCTGTTGTTTTATTTTGCATGTCTGAATGGAAAAACTAGTTTCAGCATATCTAGATGTGCTATTAGCAGGTAAAATGTTCATTAAAAAATTTGAACTAAATAACACTGGTTTTACAATAAAAGTACTATAGATAAAAGCCTTGTATATGCTCATTATAGAATAAATTGTTCACCATAATTCTTTACTTTAACTCAAGCTGCATATTAGAAATAACCTACATTTGCTATGAACTATCAGTGTGTAAGATTAATCATTTCCTCCACAATGTACAGCTTTCTCTTGTGTTTTGTTAAGAAAGCGGAGGAGAGAAATGTGTTTCCTGTTTTTAGTAACTGTGAAAAAAGACACGTCAACATGTTTTTGAGTAAGGCATTTTATAGTTTCATGACACAATGTTGTTGTGGATCTGAGATTCATACATCAGATTCTGTTTAATGAAATGTATGCAAAATAATTAGTACAAGTTAAGTAAAACCTTATTTCAGACTGTTTATGAGGTTTAACAAAACAACATAAAGTTCTCAAAAGTTGCAGCAACAATAATTTAGCCAGGAATGATAAGAAAATACATGTTTTCCTGTGATTTATCATTAAACAGAAGACATTTTATTTGCTTATTATTAAAATATAAAACACACCAAACAGATTCAACTTCTTGACAAACACGTTAAATTAAATGAACATATTTCTGTGTGTATGCATGCATATTTGTGGGATGGTGTAAAAACAACATTTGCCACCACATGCATTCACATGGCATTCATCAACCCTCAGCAAAGGGAGCTGATCTCGCTTTTGCTGCAGCCCCACTTGCAGCAGGCATTGGACAGACCCACCACGACGTCCCGGCCTTTGCGGTCGGCTTTCCGCAGAGCTTCCAGAATTTCATCGGTGATGAACGACCGGGTGGACCTGCTGAACGCTCCTTCAGGGTTGTTTTTGGGTGTAAAGCTAAGGTCTTGACTTCTTTGAAGGAGGCTTTCAATTGCAAAGTTGGAGGCCAAGCCCTCAGAAGACTTATCCTGATGGGAAGTGAATGGGTCTTCTGAAACATCTGGTGGAGAGAACAATATAGCTTACTCATTATGTTTACTGTCATAAAAGAAGCTCCAGAGATCACAGGGTTCCCGGACTGTCAAATGCACCTGTTGCTGGGACATAATTTGGTATAATACATCTGACAACTTGTATTCCCGACGCTGTTCTTCTGCAAATAAAATTCTTGAAATTCTTTCTCGAACAATTTAAATAGGAAGTTTATCATGGATATTGATTTATCTCGGCAATGGTCTGGAAATCATGCAAATAGATTACAAAAATTGTAGTTCAAACCATCTATGAGATAAAGTTACATAGAAATTATGAAAGAAGATCCTGACATCATGATAACAGGGAAAGTGAAGATTAACCAGCTTCTGCAGTCCTACCTTGACTTCTAAGCAACCGTTTCCAACGTGAACCTCCGCAAGTGAAGATGACTGCTCGAATAAACTCTCGGCCACAGAGCTTCACCCTATACGTTGGATCCTCCATAGGCTGAGCCCCAACCCTAGCCACAAGCAGACACACAGCAATTACCAATGCTTTCCACATTGTATCTCAAACAAGTAAAGCGAGATAGAAAAAAAATCAGTTTTTTTTTTTGCTGTCTGTGTCTTGGTTTGCTTGAGCTGTGCCTCTGCAGGTGATCCAGGTGTGGTTTATAAAGGAGTTTGTCGCCATGTTTTGGAGAGGGCGTCACATTACGCATGCAGGCCTTCTCCAAGAGAGGAAGAGATCTGGAAGAGTAATATAGAGGAAGACCATTATGGAAACAAAAGACAGACCAAAGGTGGTATAATCAACAAATGTGTTAGAGGCCTTTGTGATCCAATTGTGTTTCAGCTTGTGATGTATATTCATCACCTTCACTGTCCCTAAATGTAATGCTTCATCAGATTTGACTAAATTGCAAGTCAATGTAATTATCAATACACCCAATGACTAACTAACCAGATGGTATATTAATATGCAATCATTTCAAATCTTTTTGGCATATATTTGAGTATGCATTCAAAAAGAGAACACAGAAATACCACATTTCAGAGCAGGGATGCCTTTAGAAAGCTTTTAAAGTAATGGCCAGACCTTTTTGTGGCACACACCAAAACTGATCACATTTGAGTTTATCAGGAGTTTTATATGATAATAATCATGACATCTATAGTGGTGGTCTTCTCCTCTCCTATAGGAAATAATGAATCACTATCCATACCAGACTGTCCTGCAAATTAATATCAGAGGTTGATAACCCCCCAACCCCCAAGATGAACATCTGTTGCCTTTAATCATCATGATAATATGTGATATTATACTAATTTGGCATTTTCAGATTTTTTATACACCCCATATAATTTTTGGATATTTTTTTTCAAATTGAAATTTAACTTTTCTGTTAGCCCTTTGCCAAAAGGTGAACAGCAAGGACCAGTGACATTTTCAAAAGCAGATAACATTGAAGTCTTACCCTGAGTCAGAAAACTATAAAGTACATTTTTCCTCTGTTCCTGCACAGTCAAAGGTCACCCGTTTAGGAAAGAACAATAGAAATGGTGAATCTGTAATTAATGGAGGAATAAAAGCAAGCTAAAGCCATTTTGGCAGGGCATCCACCCTGACACTCATTAATGTGTCCCCATGG
Organism: Girardinichthys multiradiatus; assembly: GCF_021462225.1. Classification (NCBI taxonomy): domain Eukaryota; kingdom Metazoa; phylum Chordata; class Actinopteri; order Cyprinodontiformes; family Goodeidae; genus Girardinichthys; species Girardinichthys multiradiatus. The sequence goes on from NC_061818.1 coordinate 19,914,626, forward strand.
AGGTCATTGCAGGACTATTAAAATGCAAACCATAGTTAAATCAAGAGATATGGGTATTTTGAACAAGCTTACAAATTAGTTATTCTATCTTGGGTGTATATAATTGTAAATAAAAAATTATATGATCTTAAAATATAAAATGTTACACAAATAAATTAATTTTGCAGTGCTGGTAGTAAAGTTAGATTCATTTAGTTGCTAAAGTAAGAGTGTGTTCACAAAATATTTGGAACACAGTGACGGAATACAGGAAGTGAAGAACTGAAAAACAACTAGACTAATGCAACTATCCAGTGTTAGATAAGTTAAACCTGTTTATGCTAAACATAACCACTGAATGACAAATATCTATAATGTGCAAAGATAAATGATTCATAATTGATATGATACATAATTTCAGGGAGTTGTCAAATCACTCCTAGTTGTCAACAGGACAGCTGAAACTAGGGCAACAAGTGTATTTATCAAGATTCAGGGTATCATATAAAAGTTGATTTATTTCAAAAGTGAAACTTCTATACTGGGAATAAAATATTTTTAAACGTTTATTTCAGGTAATTATGATGATTACAGTTCACAGCTAATAAAAACAAAAAATTCTGTTTCTCAGAAAATTAGATAATTTCTTTAGACTGTTTTTCTATACCAGCTTCTTCCGTGCAGGGTTGCAGGGGAGCTGGTGCATATCTCCGGCAGTCTATGAGCGAAAGGCAGGGTACGCCCTGGACAGGTCGCAAATCCATTGCAGGGCATCTTTGACACACAGGACAAACAACTATGCCTACACCCATTCATACTTAAGGGCAATTTAGAGAGACCAATTAACCGTTAGGTTTTGGACTGTGGGAGGAAGCCAGAGTACCCGAAGAGAACCCACGCATGCACCGGGAGAACATGCAAAATCCATGCAGTAAGACCCCCGGCCAGGAGTCGATCCCAGGACCTTCTTGCTGCAAGGCAACAGTGCTTCCAACTGCTCTACCGTGAAGCCAGACAATTTTTTCTGTGTTTTTTAATGCAGAAATGTCATCCCATTTTATCCATGAACCATCTAGTATATCCACTCAGTACTTGTTTGGAACCCTTTTTGCATGAATTACTGCATCAGTGAAGCCTCTCATGAAGTTGATTGGTCTGTGGCTCTGAGGTGTTAAGAAAGCACAGATTTCTTTAATAGCAACCTCAGGTTGTCTCAAATGTTGGGTCTTGTGTCTCATCTTCCTACTGACAATGTCCCATAGATTCTCTGTGTGGTTTTGGCCAGGAGACCAAGCCAATCAAGCACAGCGATTGGCCATGAATTCAGGTATCGGTACTGTTGGCATGGACAGGAGCACTGACTTCAGCTTCAGTCCATGTTCTTTGCATCTCCCCCAAACTTTGGGTTTCGCTTTACAATCTTCATGTGAAGGATTCTTCATAAAATGAGGAACATTACGGACAACCCTGGGCATCCTCTTCATCAGACTGTCATCAACAGAATCTTCAGTCAGAAACTTCTTCAGATCCACTGTAAGAGATCCATCAGTGTCTAAAACACCTCTTTGAAGAAACCTGCATAATATGAGTTACAACAACATTCAACTTCTCTTTGGAATTAATAAAATATTTTTTAATTGAACTGAAGTGAACTAAATTCTCTAGGTTGTGGTTATTCCTGTTACTTATGCATCTTTTTCTGCCACCCCTTCCACTCTACTTTCCATTTAAATTCTTGGACACAACGCTGTGAACCGTTGGCTTCCTTCGCAATGACCTTTTGTGGCTGCCAATGACTCTCTGCTGGACAACTGTAAAGTCAGCAGTCATCACCATTATTGTGTAGGCTATAACATGGCCATAACATAACATTTCAGAATTAAAAATGCTTTATTTTATTACTCTGAAATTTGAGGTTCACAAGAAACTAAAAATGAGCTTTTCATCAAAAGTAAGCCATAATTATTGAAACTAGCAGAAATAAATGCTTTAAAAATATCACTGTGTAATGATTCTGTAGGACTGTCACTTTTAATTAACTTACATATATACAGTAATTTAGCCATTTTATTCAAACGTGTATATGCTGTGTATATACTGTGATAATACTCAAATGGGCGTGTAGTGCTTTGTAGTAGGTTTTTTTAACCGTCACTATGACTTTAACTAAATTTGGTTGGCGTCAGCCAATCAGAGTAAGGAAGGGAGAGGAAAGGCAGCCGGTGGGTAGCAACAGTTGCCCTGGTGAGGACGAAGCGCCATAGCCACGGTAGCCCTGGCGACAAGAACCCAGCAACGAGAATCAACAACAACAACTGAATCCACCATAAAAAATAAAAGAAGATATTTTAATTTGGGAGTAACACACGTGGAACCAGAGGTCAAGTGCTAGGTAAATCGAAACATTTTCCTCTCTAGTGGTTCAACCTGAACTGTGCGTTTTGCTTGTTCCTTGTTGTTACAGTAGCCATAACGGGAGACAACTTCTTAGCGAGGTAAGCCTAAAGATAGCCGTTGGTCGGATAACGAGTTAACTGCGACGGTTAGTGTATACATCTCTTTCCAACGACACGGAGTCTTGCCTGCCATGACGGCGCCGCCACAAATGCATAGTCAAGCAGGCCGTTGTTATGGCGATGTCAAATGCAAAAGGTACAAAATGGCGGTTGTTGTAGGGACCAGTTAGCGTGCTGCTCGTGTTACATTGCTAGAAAGCTGTCACGACAAGCTTGTGCTCCTTACTGCGTGGAGCTTTCGTATAAAATGACCAGAAATGAATGATGTCCGTGTTTATTTCGGCATATGATGTGCATAAGGTGGTGTGTTAAATCGTCATGTTGCTCCGATCAGCTCACTCGCCACTCATGTTTTATAACGTGTACTTTTCAATGGAGATATAAAATGAGACTGGTATATAAGTCTAACGGCTGAATACGGTTTGGGCTGGTGTCTAGGCTTGGCAGGGGCAAGACGGAAATATATGTGAAATTTGAGACAGCTGTGGCAGGTGGCAGACATTTAACGTGGAAGGGGCGTGGCGATGGAGGGTGATACGCAGGTGTTTGGCTGGTCTGAGTGCGGAGTATCCTCTGTATTAACAGTTAATGACCGTGCAAAGGTCGAACAGGGTTGCGTCTCGGTTCTGAACCTTTAACTTCAAGATGTGTGTTTATTATGGTGTAATAACACCCCCTTCCATGTTCTCCAGCAAGCCAAAAACGTACATTATTGTGGTCACCACTGACTTCTGTGGCTACTGACTACTGACATCATGGTAGCTTTGATTTATTACATTAAATAGCAAATATTGTTTAAAATGTACAGTCACTCACCAAATATGCATATAACCCCTAGTTATAAATACTGTGTAAAACTGTAATATTTCTCATGTCAAATTCCAGTAACAACAACTGTTATAAATGCATTATTTATATTCTTTAGCAGGTGGGACTTTTTTCTCTCTCTAACAAAAGCAACAATTTTAATGTGTGTGTGCTGCAGCATGCGGGCTATCCGTGTGAATGTTTCTGCTGTCTTCATCAAAGGCCTTTTGAAGGCTCTTAGAGTACAGGTCCTTCTCAAAAAATTAGCATATTGTGATAAAGTTCATTATTTTCCATAATGTCATGATGAAATTTTAATATTCATATATTTTAGATTCATTGCACACTAACTGAAATATTTCAGGTCTTTTATTGTCTTAATACAGATGATTTTGGCATACAGCTCATGAAAACCCAAAATTCCTATCTCACAAAATTAGCATATTATTAAAAGGGTCTCTAAACGAGCTATGAACCTAATCATCTGAATCAACGAGTTAACTCTAAACACCTGCAAAAGATTCCTGAGGCCTTTAAAACTCCCAGCCTGGTTCATCACTCAAAACCCCAATCATGGGTAAGACTGCCAACCTGACTGCTGTCCAGAAGGCCACTATTGACACCCTCAAGCAAGAGGGTAAGACACAGAAAGAAATTTCTGAACAAATAGGCTGTTCCCAGAGTGCTGTATCAAGGCACCTCAGTGGGAAGTCTGTGGGAAGGAAAAAGTGTGGCAGAAAACGCTGCACAACGAGAAGAGGTAACCGGACCCTGAGGAAGATTGTGGAGAAGGGCCGATTCCAGACCTTGGGGGACCTGCGGAAGCAGTGGACTGAGTCTGGAGTAGAAACATCCAGAGCCACCGTGCACAGGCGTGTGCAGGAAATGGGCTACAGGTGCTGCATTCCCCAGACCTGGGCTACAGAGAAGCAGCACTGGACTGTTGCTCAGTGGTCCAAAGTACTTTTTTCGGATGAAAGCAAATTCTGCATGTCATTCGGAAATCAAGGTGCCAGAGTCTGGAGGAAGACTGGGGAGAAGGAAATGCCAAAATGCCAGAAGTCCAGTGTCAAGTACCCACAGTCAGTGATGGTCTGGGGTGCCGTGTCAGCTGCTGGTGTTGGTCCACTGTGTTTTATCAAGGGCAGGGTCAATGCAGCTAGCTATCAGGAGATTTTGGAGCACTTCATGCTTCCATCTGCTGAAAAGCTTTATGGAGATGAAGATTTCGTTTTTCAGCACGACCTGGCATCTGCTCACAGTGCCAAAACCACTGGTAAATGGTTTACTGACCATGGTATCACTGTGCTCAATTGGCCTGCCAACTCTCCTGACCTGAACCCCATAGAGAATCTGTGGGATATTGTGAAGAGAACGTTGAGAGACTCAAGACCCAACACTCTGGATGAGCTAAAGGCCGCTATCGAAGCATCCTGGGCCTCCATAAGACCTCAGCAGTGCCACAGGCTGATTGCCTCCATGCCACGCCGCATTGAAGCAGTCATTTCTGCAAAAGGATTCCCGACCAAGTATTGAGTGTATAACTGTACATGATTATTTGAAGGTTGACGTTTTTTGTATTAAAAACACTTTTCTTTTATTGGTCGGATGAAATATGCTAATTTTGTGAGATAGGAATTTTGGGTTTTCATGAGCTGTATGCCAAAATCATCCGTATTAAGACAATAAAAGACCTGAAATATTTCAGTTAGTGTGCAATGAATCTAAAATATATGAATGTTAAATTTTCATCATTACATTATAGAAAATAATGAACTTTATCACAATATGCTAATGTTTTGAGAAGGACTTGTATTGAGCCAAAACAACATATTACACAACACCTTGGTGAAATATCTTCTTGATCTTGATTGTTCCTAACATGTTGATGTTTTTGTTCACATATGTTAAAAATGTGGGAGTTTGCATGTTCTCCCCGTGCATGCGTGGGTTCTCACCGGGTACGCCGGCTTCCTCCCACAGTCCAAAGACATGCCTGTTAGGTTAATTGGTCATTCTAAATTACCCTTAGGTGTATGAATGAGTGTGTGCATGGTTGTTTGTGTGTTGCCCTGCGATGGACTGGCGACCTGTCCAGGGTGTACCCTGCCTCTCGCCCATAGACTGCTGGAGATAGGCACCAGCTCCCCCGCGACCCACTATGGAATAAGCGGTAGAAAATGACTGACTGATGTTAAAAATGTCAGTCAGTCAGTCATTTTCTACCGCTTATTCCATAGTGGGTCGCGGGGAAGCTGGTGCCTATCTCCAGCAGTTAAAAATGTAATCAGGATCATTTTCTAAGTTTTGTTTCTGTCAATATGTGCTGATTGTATGTACTCATGAATGAATGATTTATTTTTAAATCTCTTTTCACAGACAAACAGCTCCAGGCAGAAATTTACATCTATCAAACTTGAGCATAAATGTCTGGTTAATTTTGGGCTGTTAGGGATTTATTTGGATTGTACTTTTTCCAGTGTGGAGAAAATTCATGACGTACAACAGGAATAAGGTTTACTAGTTCGGATTTATTGTAGGTGGTCTCTTTTCAAACAGGATCAATATTAGAAATATAGGCTCAAAGTTGAAACAGCCAGCCTCATTAACAAGGCCCTGGTCCCCCACTGACAGTTTTCCCTTGCAAATAATACAAATATCTCACCATGTAAATACTATTTAATTTAATTTTATATTGTTGTTACTGTATATTTTTAATATTGCTTATGGTGCTCTTTCTCTACAAAAAGTTGCAAACTTTTTCTTAATTACAAATTTATTTATGTCAACTATATGTTTGTTTATGTGTAGCACCTTACCACCAAAGCAAATTCCTCGTACGTTCTGACTGGTTCTGTTATTCTGTCCTTGGCACTGATCAATTGCACAAAGTATGTGGAGCAATGAAGACGGTCAGTTAGCCCCAAATTTTTCAACTGCACTTGAAGTCAACACTTTGAAACTTGGCCACAACTGGTTGCTCCAAGTACACATCATTACTGGTTCTCTTTCAACATTCGTTTCGGTATCTCACTATGGGACACGCCTCCAGCGCCTGTCCCCCAGAAGCTCTATTACATTACGCCAGTCTTGACTGGCAGGCGGAAGTGACGTCCGCTCCCATGGGAGGACTTCCTCCCAGTATTAAAGTCGACGTCACGTAGGTGATCTTCAGTCTAACACCTCTTCTCGCTCCCAGAAGCACCTCTCAGACGGTCATTACAGTAACTTGAGCTAGCTTAACTGTTCAGAGAGCGAGCTAACACCTCGGTCGCCGAGCACTTCTCAATAACTGTGCTCAACTGTTCTGAGTCCCTTTCAACGCTGGTCTGTCGCCAAACAGCAGCGCTGCAACTGGTCACCAAACTAGCTGCAACCTTAACGGAGCTTAAGAAGTTGTGTAACTTGCACTCGTTCTCACCATGAACAGAGTCAAGCCACCATCTAGAACCTGCACATGTGGCAATCTCATAGCTGGGGCAGATACCCACTCTGTCTGCGCTTCGTGTCTGGGGCTGCAACATGCCCAGGACGCGTTGGCGTCACCGGCGAGCTGCGAGCACTGTGCACGGCTCTCCCTTAAGTCTCGTCGGCGCAGGCTAGCACGCAAGCTAGCCTGTCGGAGGTTGATCCTATGATGGGGGTAGCCAATCCCCCGCCACCGGAGCTTCCTGGTACTGATGAGAGAGAGCCCACTTTGGCTGGAGCCAGTTGGGGTGATCAGCTCGACGCTGTCGCGCCACTGACTGACCCAGAGGAAGACGAGGCTGCACTTCCAGTTTTCAGCACTCTTGCTAATGCCGAGTACGAATCTGAAATGGAGTCCATCAGTCTCGGGTCTGACGACGACGAGCTGGACTGCGGGCCTTATGCCATCCAGTCGGTTGCAAAGCCCTCGGTGACGGATGACACCAGCCGCTGCGGTTCCCCAAACCCAACTGCAACGGACCTGCATGATGTCTGCAGAAGGGCAGCAAAGAAGCTGGGCATCGAGTGGCCGGAAACCCTCACCGAAACTACCACATCTCGATATGAGGGGAAGCGGCTTCCGAGAGCCAAATCTTCCGGCAGACAACTGTTGCCGGTCTTTCCCGAGTGCCTCGAGGAAGCGACCCGGTCCTGGAGCAATCCTCTCACCGCCAAGAACCCCGCCCTGGGAGGGTCGGCGCTGGACTGGACGGGCATGGAGGCCGGCGGGTTTTCACATCTGCCTCCCGTAGAACCTCTGCTGGCATCTCACCTGCACCCATCGCAAAAGTCAGCCATGACAGCGGCAGGACCCACCCTTCCCTTCAAAGCTGACTCTTTTCAGTCCACTCTGAATGAGAAAAGCTACAAGGCGGTGGCTGCATCTGTTAAAGCCTTAAACGCTTAATCTCTTCTCCTCGCTTACCAAGCGGAATTACAGGAGCAGATGACTGGCACACCAATGGCCGATTTGTGGGACGAGTTGTGCGTGGTGACAGACCTATGCCTGCGTCTCCACAGAAGCGCTGTCCAAGCATCCGGGAGAGCCATGGCCCTGATGGTCACTCAGGAGAGAGCTAGATGGCTGAACCTGTCTAGCCTGTCTCAGAGGGAAAAGAACCAGCTCCTCGACACCCCCGTGGACCCAAAGAGCTTATTCGGACCCACTGTGGCAGCCATGCAAAAACGCTGTGAGGAAAAGAAGAGGGAAGGTGAAGCGCTAAAGCTGTGTCTGCCCAGGAAAGCGCAGCCTCCTCCCCCTCCAGCACCCCGTGTGCCGTTCGCTCAAGCGGCAGCTCGACCAGCCTACCGCATCCCCAAACGCCAGCCTCAGCCGCAGTCAGCGGACCGTGGGAAACAAACCGAGCTCAAAGGTGCTTGGGGAAGGAAGCCATTCGCTCCCCCGACGACGCCGGGGAACCAAGCGACCCCTTCCGCTACTGTGAGCGCAAAGAAAAAGAGGCGCACTACTTAGGGAGCCGTCTTCGGGGTGGGAGAGCAGGATCTGCCAGACACCTGCACCCCCCCTACCAGGACACGTCCTGTCCCAGTTCGAGTTCAGAACGCCACGTTCAAGGCAACTCAAACGGCCTGCAGAGCCGACGTTGGAGCTCATCGTTCAGAGCCGACCGAAGCGGAGGAGGATCAAAGCCACCGAGAGCTCAGTGGAGCCGCAGCTGTGGCCAGAAAGCACACACCAGTGCACAAACACATGCCAGTGTCTAAAAACACGACCTTCCCCCTTCACAACATGTTCAATAAAGTTGTTTTCTGGCACGCATCCAGGCCTGGAGCCGAGGGCGCAGCCACAACAAAAAAACATGAAAAATATGTTAAAAATAACACAAGGACAGGACGTGCAGCTGCACATGAGGCCACAAGGGGGAGCTCTCGCTCCAGCTTTGGCACAGCGGCAGGCTGGAGCTCCCGCTCCACCCTTGCCACAGCTGCACATGAGGCCACAAGGGGGAGCTCTCACCCTACCTCTAACACAGCAGGCTGTTTTTTCTGTGGAAGAAGCAGACCTGGGACGAGCGCAGCTGGCAGTTGTAGCGGAACAGCAGATCCCTCAGCCGGTGTTGCGCAGTGTTTACACGGAAGCACCTTTAGGTCCACTGGCAAACAACACTCAGCTGTGGCGAGCGTGTGGAGCGTCAGATTGGGTGATAAAGACTGTATCCAAGGGATACAGGCTCCAATTTGTGACAGCCCCACCCCGTTTCAAGGGCATAGTACAGTCATACGCCCGGGGAGAGTCCGCTCGCGTCCTGCAGGAGGAAATAATTTCCCTGCAGCACAAAAGAGCTGTCCGGCTGGTACCGCAGGAGAAAAGCAGAGACGGGTTTTACTCCAGATACTTTCTCGTGCCGAAAAGGGGCGGGGGTCTGCGACCGATATTGGATCTGTGGGCTCTGAACACATATCTGAGACGGTATTCGTTCAGGATGCTAACACACGCAGCTCTGATAAAGTTTGCGCATCAAGGAGACTGGTTTGTCTCCATAGACTTGAAAGACGCATATTTCCATATCCCTATATACCCCCCTCACAGAAAATACCTCAGATTTGCGTTTCAGGGAGAGATATACGAGTACCTGGTACTTCCTTTTGGCCTCTCACTGAGCCCACGTGTGTTCGTGAAATGCACCGAGGCAGCCATCGCGCCTCTGAGGGAAAGGGGGATGCGTCTGGCGACGTATATAGACGATTGGCTGATTGCAGCTCAGTCTTTAGAGGAGCTCAGGACGCATGCCGAGATGCTTACTTTACATCTGACAGCCCTGGGATTCACAATAAACTGGGAAAAGAGCATTTTAACCCCAGTACAAACAATCACCTTCATTGGCCTGTCCCTGAATTCAGTCGAGTTCAGAGCGCGCCTCTCAGCGGAACGAGTAAAAGCCTTTCAGGCTTGTCTGGCACTCTTTCGCAGAGGCACACAGGTGAAATTCAGGTTATGCCTCAGACTGCTGGGTCTGATGGCGTCTGCGCTGGCGGTCATCACACTCGGCCGTCTACACATGCGCCCGTTTCAAAGGTGGGTGGCGTCACTCAGCTTGAGCCCCACACGCCATGCTCACCGCAGCGTCCTGGTTTCTCTCATATGTGCACGCGCGCTGAGCCCGTGGAAGCGTCCCGGTTTTCTCAACACCGGCGTTACCATGGGAACCATCCCGACGAGGAAGGTAATTACCACAGATGCCTCGCTGACAGGCTGGGGAGCCACTCACGAGGGGATGATGGTAAACGGCGTTTGGAGTCCACAAACACAGACAGCTCACATAAATTGTCTGGAACTCCTGGCCGTGATGCTGGCACTGAGACACTTTCTGCCCTTTATCAAAGGGCACCATGTTTTGGTCAGAACGGACAACACAACAGTGGTTGCTTACATCAACAGACAGGGGGGTCTGCGCTCACGTCATTTACACGAGCTGGCATACAGACTGATAATCTGGACCAGCTCACACTTGCTGTCGCTAAGAGCGACTCACGTGCCAGGGGTAATGAACAGAGGCGCGGATCTGCTGTCAAGGGGCAATCCCCGCTACAAAGAGTGGAAACTCCACAGCGAGGTGATGACCCAAATATGGAAGAGGTACGGCCGAGCGGAAGTCGACCTCTTCGCATCAGGGGAAAATGCTCAGTGTCCGATGTTTTTCTCACTGACAGAGCAACAAGCTCCGCTTGGGCTGGATGCTCTAGCGCACAAATGGCCGCCGGCCCTACTGTACGCCTTTCCCCCACTGGAACTGATCATTCCTACTCTCGCCAGGGTGCGAGAGGGAAAACACTCACTCATTCTGATAGCTCCCCGCTGGCCAGGGAAACATTGGCTAGCGGAGATTTTTCAGATGCTACACGGCGAGCCATGGCGGCTTCCCCTCCGCAGAGATCTCCTGACGCAGGCACGCGGAGAAATATTTCATCCGCATCCAGAGCGCATGGCCCTATGGGCCTGGCCTGTGAGGGGTTAAATCTGGCTGCCAGTGGGCTTCCCCAGAGCGTTATTGACACAATTCAAAATGCAAGGGCCATTTCCACGCGTAACGTGTATGAGGGTAAATGGCAGGCATTCGTGGGTTGGTGCGCAAAACCTATGGTGAGCGTAATGCAAAGCCCTGTGTCGGACATTTTAACTTTTCTGAAGGCACTGTTGGATAAAGGCTTGGCTTTTTCCATTGTGAAGGTGTACCTGGCTGCTATTTCAGCCTGTCACATTGGCTTTGGTGACAAAACAGTGGGGCAGCACCCCCTGGTGTGTCAATTCATGAAAGGTGCACGACGGCTCCGTCCAGTGTCGAGGAGCCTCACTCCTTCATGGGATTTACCTATGGTACTCGATGCGTTGTCACGTGCATCGTTCGAACCGTTGCAGCAGGTTGAGCTCAAAGTGCTTTCCTTTAAAACGGTCTTATTGATTGCTCTGGTCTCTGCTAAGTGTGTGAGTGACATTCAAGCGCTCTCAGTTAACCCGTCCTGCATGCAGTTTCTGGGTGAGTCAAGGGTTTTACTGAAACCTAATCCTGCCTTTATACCTAAGGTTGCTACGGCTCTGCCATGCCGTGCCCTTGAATTAATGGCTTTCTACCCACCACCATTCTCCTCTCAGGAGCATGAACGACTGCATATGCTCTGCCCAGTACGAGCTCTGCGGTTATATGTGAAAAAAACCCAGCAGATTTTCGTAAATCAGAGCAGCTGTTTGTGTCATGGGCTTCATCACATAAAGGAAAGCCTCTCACAAAGCAACGTCTTTCGCATTGGGTAGTGGGGGCTATTATTATGGCTTATGAGAGCAGAGGCCTTGCACCCCCTGCAGGTCTGCGGGCTCATTCCTCTCGTAGTGTGGCATCATCCTGGGCACTGTTCCAGGGTATACCTGTGGAGGAAATATGTGAGGCTGCCAACTGGGCGACCCCTCACACCTTCACTAGGTTCTATAAACTGGATGTCACCAGGCCCACACTGGCTCACACGGTTCTGGGTGTGGGTTCCACATTGCCATGAATGCAAGATGCAATCTGTTGGTCTTCGAGTGAGCTTATCTGGCAATACGGGAGCAGAAATATCCCATAGTGAGATACCGAAACGAATGTTGAAAGAGAACTTTAGGTTAAGGATTTAACCCCGGTTCTCTGAAACATGAGTGAGGTATCTCACCAGATCACCCTCCTTGCAGGGAGCGAGGAAGAGGTGGGCTTATTAAACTGAAGATCACCTACGTGACGTCGACTTTTATACTGGGAGGAAGTCCTCCCATGGGAGCGGACGTCACTTCTGCCTGCCAGTCAAGACTGGCGTAATGTAATAGAGCTTCTGGGGGACAGGCGCTGGAGGCGTGTCCCATAGTGAGATACCTCACTCATGTTTCAGAGAACCGGGGTTAAATCCTTAACCTAAAGTTTTGGAACGACAAGACAGGCTAACATTAATCCACTGGAATGGTCCTTACCTCAATTATATTGAAAATGTATGGCCTATGCTTAAAAATCAGATGTGTGGGAAGGGAAATCAAGCAATTAAAATAAGCGGACATATTTATATGGTTACAAAAAGCACAGTAGAAACTTTTCAGTGCAACTTGTTAAAGGAGACTTATTCATATAATAATAGGGTTGTATTTTATTCAAGATCAAAATTAAAATGACATTCAAGCTCACGAAGAGTTTGTTTTAATCTTTTGATTTAGAACTTAAGACATAAAGAACCCAATAAGAATAAACAGGGGGAAAAAAATCAAAATACAGTGACTCCTGGATCAGTGCTTCTTTGTTCTCTTTGTGTCTCTGCTCTGTTCTCTCAAACCCCCAGTCGGTCGATGCAGATGGCCGCTCACACTGAGCCTGGTTCTGCTGGAGGTTTATTTCTGTTAAAAGGGAGTTTTTCCTCTCCACTGTCGCTACATGCATGCTCAGTATGAGGGATTGCTGCAAAGTCAATTTGATTAAATAACTGAATCTGACTGCACTTTTCAATGGTTAGGATTAATTGGAATGTATGTACCTGACTGTTGTGAAGTGCCTTGAGACGACATGTGTTGTGAATTGGCGCTATATACTGCAAATAAACTGAATTGAATTGAATTGAGTGTCAGTAATATTATTTTAAAGTCTTGGTAAGTCTCTCAAAAAATGGATGCAATTGGCTGTATAAACCGAAAGAAGTGGAATGGATTGCAATATGATCATGTCTGTGGAAAAAAAAAAGTTTTTATTTTATTGTTATGTTTTCTTTGTGTTTGTGTTTGTACTGAAATCAGATTTGCAAACATTTCTCACTATTGAGGCACCAACATAATTTTTTAATATTTAGTAAATGCAATAAAAGGGGTTACACTTGATGCAATGTGGTAACATAAAGCATAAAAACAGGATGATCTGCAACAATAAGACAATGTAGTAAGGTATTTTCCCAGCTCACGTAAAAGGCAAAACTAAATGAAAGGCTCTAGGTAGGGAGATCACGTTACAGGTAATGATACACCAGACTGCTTATACCCATAATTGTTCCTCCCCCACATCTCTTCAGTAGCCGTTCCACCAACAGCTCAGCCTCTGCGGTGCTTTTAGACCAGCCTCATTCATTAATTTGCATTTTCTATACAAATGAGAATGTAGAGTTGACTGAGTATGTAAAGTTGTCCCCAAATTATTTTTATTTTTTAACACTATCTTACACTTTTAGACCAATTATAACTTTTTATCGTGGTTCCTTGAAATATAAATAAGTTATTCTGAGGAATTAGGTGCATGTTTTTGGGTTATACTGTACAGGTTCTTCTCAAAATATTAGCATATTGTGATAAAGTTAATTATTTTCCATAATGTCATGATGAAAATTTAACATTCATATATTTTAGATTCATTGCACACTAACTGAAATATTTCAGGTCTTTTATTGTCTCAATACGGTTGATTTTGGCATACAGCTCATGAAAACCCAAAATTCCTATCTCACAAAATTAGCATATCATTAAAAGGCTCTCTAAACGAGCTATGAACCTAATCATCTGAATCAACGAGTTAACTCTAAACACCTGAAAAAGATTCCTGAGGCCTTTAAAACTCCCAGCCTGGTTCATCACTCAAAACCCCAATCATGGGTAAGACTGCCAACCTGACTGCTGTCCAGAAGGCCACTATTGACACCCTCAAGCAAGAGGGTAAGACACAGAAAGAAATTTCTGAACGAATAGGCTGTTCCCAGAGTGCTGTATCAAGGCACCTCAGTGGGAAGTCTGTGGGAAGGAAAAAGTGTGGCAGAAAACGCTGCACAACGAGAAGAGGTGACCAGACCCTGAGGAAGATTGTGGAGAAGGACCGATTCCAGACCTTGGGGGACCTGCGGAAGCAGTGGACTGAGTCTGGAGTAGAAACATCCAGAGCCACCGTGCACAGGCGTGTGCAGGAAATGGGCTACAGGTGCCGCATTCCCCAGGTCAAGCCACTTTTGAACCAGAAACAGCGGCAGAAGCGCCTGACCTGGGCTACAGAGAAGCAGCACTGGACTGTTGCTCAGTGTTCCAAAGTACTTTTTTCGGATGAAAGCAAATTCTGCATGTTATTCGGAAATCAAGGTGCCAGAGTCGAGGAAGACTGGGGAGAAGGAAATGCCAAAATGCCAGAAGTCCAGTGTCAAGTACCCACAGTCAGTGATGGTCTGGGGTGCCGTGTCAGCTGCTGGTGTTGGTCCACTGTGTTTTATCAAGGGCAGGGTCAATGCAGCTAGCTATCAGGAGATTTTGGAGCACTTCATGCTTCCATCTGCTGAAAAGCTTTATGGAGATGAAGATTTCATTTTTCAGCACGACCTGGCACCTGCTCACAGTGCCAAAACCACTGGTAAATGGTTTACTGACCATGGTATCACTGTGCTCAATTGGCCTGCCAACTCTCCTGACCTGAACCCCATAGAGAATCTGTGGGATATTGTGAAGAGAACGTTGAGAGACTCAAGACCCAACACTCTGGATGAGCTAAAGGCCGCTATCGAAGCATCCTGGGCCTCCATAAGACCTCAGCAGTGCCACAGGCTGATTGCCTCCATGCCACGCCGCATTGAAGCAGTCATTTCTGCAAAAGGATTCCCGACCAAGTATTGAGTGCATAACTGTACATGATTATTTGAAGGTTGATGTTTTTTGTATTAAAAACACTTTTCTTTTATTGGTCGGATGAAATATGCTAATTTTGTGAGATAGGAATTTTGGGTTTTCATGAGCTGTATGCCAAAATCATCCGTATTAAGACAATAAAAGACCTGAAATATTTCAGTTAGTGTGCAATGAATCTAAAATATATTAATGTTAAATTTTTATCATGACAGTATGGAAAATAATCAACTTTATCACAATATGCTAATATTTTGATAAGGACCTGTATATTATGCTCAGCTACACAGTTAATCTTTTAAATGTAAAACAATATATTAAAAAAAAAAAAATAAAGTCATCAAGAAGAATTTTTCAAAATACAACCATCCCTTGTATTAACTAGAAATTGATTTATTTTCATTTGCTTATTTTGATGTTTTAGGGTGATTGCCAGCTCTTGCAATGGCCACCTCAGCCTATGTAGGGGAGATGCAACCAGCAGCCCAACTTCAGGGGGCAGCTGTGACCGTCACACCGGGTCAGCCTGACACTGCCTCCACCTCTGCAACCACTCCTCAGTTTCCAGCAGAAATTCAAACAACTGTTGTTACCCCCACTGTCGTCACACCCACAGGCCAAACTACTCCCACTGAACAGGCCTCCTCCGTCGCCTCTCAGAAGCCAGCAGCTGGGAGTCAACCACAAACCGCATCACAGGTGCAGCCGGCTCAAACACAGTACGTGACGGCAGAGATCCAGGGTTCCCCCACGCAGTCCGGAAATGCTCAAAGCACTCCTCAGTACATTGTTGTCACAGTCACAGGTAAATACTGAATTTAGCACATCGTTTGCTGAAATCTCCTCACCACCATGGGATCAGGATTTATGCAGTTACGCATCTGTGCACAAGAACTCCTGTAGTTTAGTTGTTCAGCTTTAGTGGAGTCTCTAAAAATAGTTTTACTTTAGCAGTTTTAGTTTAGATTAAGCAAAATACTTACCGTGTTCGGTATTTATATATTATGTACAGCCTTGATCATTTAAACGTGCATGCTTCTGTTTTCTATAGTACTATACTTGTAAAATTGCTGATGCTTTTCACTCATCTGATTCTCTATGTTGGTGCTGATTCTCAGTCACGCCTGTCGGGTAATCAGAATTGCTAAAACACAAGACAGTAGGAATTCCTCTATCGGTTCTGGAAGCTGTTGTGGCTTTCTGAGCTGTTGAAACCCTTTGAATGAGAGGAGTTAACGGTATGTTAATATCCAGAGACACCACAAAAAGTCACGGATTTAATCTTTGTGCTTCTTTTTAAATATTTTGACATAACATTTCATTGTTTAAAAGGCAGCTGTTCCTTTATCCCAAAACATTACTGAATTAGGAGAGGGGTTGATAAAGTATGCTCCTTTCTCTGCTTTTAATCAGATGGGGAATACAGCTGAATCGGACTGGGCTCAATGCACTCTACACTAATTCAAAAAGGTTGTAAATAACTTGGACAGGAACATTTCCCTTCAGCTGTTATAGATTGATTATATTTCCATCAGTTTGACATGTGATGAGTGACGAAAGGTTGTTTGGATATTTTCTCGTTTTGATCATTGTGGCTGATGCTACCCATATAGTTTATCTTTCATTAATATAAACAGATGCTTTTCAATACATTAGAAGATCATTGTAATCATATGGAAGGTATGCCATAAAAGGTAACTGCTAAATGAAACAGCTATATCTTAGGATTTTCATGGGATGTTTAATGGAAGGAAAAAGTGTGGTATGTATGCAAATGATTGTGTTTATTTTGTTTAACAAGTGCTGATCCAGTGTGACCATTTAATTCTTATTAAGAATACAAGACAATGAATTTAAAAGGTTACATTTGTCAATTGAGTTATTAGCAGAATCCTAAGAAATAAAGGTAAAATACTTTAATTTAAACTGGAATGCTCTAAAAATTTGGTTGTTCTGGCTCCTTTCTTTCAGAGGGTTCCCTTCACTCAAGCGACAGCGTGTCAGATTCTAGCCCACCTCCAGCTGTGGTGCAGACAGGAGTTCCCACACAGGTTGTTCAGCAGGTACAGGCAGCCCAGCAGGTAATACTCAGATACACACACATACATGCATTTAAATACTCTTACAAGCTGGTATTCTTTTAATGTTTTTTTTTTCTAAGAGGATTTTTTTTTTCTCAACAGAGGTCAGTGGTGCAAGCCACTTCTCAGATAGCCAAAACTGAGCCAGGCACACAGCTCAGTGTCGCCAATCTACAGCCTGTTCATATCACACAGGAAGTAAGTCAAAAACACACACAAAAGGTAGACAAAGTTAAGGACAAACAAGCTGGTCTTAATAGCTTCGGTTCTTAAAATATATATGTGCTGAAAAATTTATAACTTCCTCTCATTTTGGCTCACGATTAGTCAGCTCATTGTCTCTGTGGACCTCCTAGCTTCCTGTTTCAGTGATGAGCGTGGTGTTAGGCAGAGATAGGACAGTAGACGAGATGCAGCTTCATCATCTGACAGAAGATCCTGAATGCTTGGCCTGGGTGCTAGATGACACTGTTTTTTACCAAGTAGGTTAGGAAAACACAAGGGAAAGTGCTGCTTTAAAGCTGAAGGAACAACTATTGTGTTGTATTGTGTCTTGTATTATTATGTCTAATTGCAGCTGAGTAATGTGTGCAGTTTTTATTACAAATGCAAAAGTATGCAAAAGGAATTCAGATTCCTGGTGGAATGAGTCAATAACAAGGATTTACTGGATGTTTGTGTGTGTGCTTACTCTGTAGGTCCAGCAGCAGCTTGCTTCAGTGCCGGTGCAGCATGTTTACACCAACCAAGTGCAGTATGTGGAAGGAGACAATAACTACACCACCAGCACCATGTTAGAATCAATCTGTATCCGATGATCAACTTAAAATGTCAAAACTGAATTCTTTTTCTTTGTTACCTGCTGTGCTTTCTCAAAGTGTTTCAAGAAACCTTTACTTTTCTCTCATCTAGTCGCTCCGGCAACTTCCCTTACACTGAAACGCCCCTGTATACCCAGAGCACAGCTGCCCAGTATTACGAAGGTCAGCCAACATCGGGCACACAAGCCTCATCCCCCAGCACAAGTTTGACAGTTGCTGTGACTGCGGGCACCACAGGGAGTGTGTCCATGTTTGTGGCCCAGCCCACTAGTGCAGCAGAGGGTGGGGCCGCTGTAGTGACCACCGGAGGTACTGCCAACGGGTCAGAGGAAGGGGCAGGCACCAATGGTAGCGCTGTAGGCAGCTACGTGATCCAGGGTGGTTACATGCTGGGCAGTGGCAGCAACAGCAGCAGCAGCAGCAACGGAGGGGCGGCCGGGAACAGTCAGACCTACTCACACAGCACCCGCGCCTCCCCAGCCACTGTGAGTATTACAGAGGGCGAGGAGAGTAGCGTGCCGTCGGCAGACAAGAAGGTATGCAGAGGCGCCAAGCGCAGGAGTTTCTTCTCGTTTTGTTCCCATCCACACAACCCTTCGATGGCGCACACTGATGATGTCATAGTGGAGTTTTGTCAATCAGAACGGATGAGGATAATCTGAGGACTCTGATCCCACTAAAAATTGCAAAATGTTCCTCCTCAAAGAAAAACTAAACCATGACCTCATCATTCTCATGTCATTGCAGTGCATGCGATGAACGGCATTTATAAATTGCTTGAAACAACACAGTTCATCCCAAATTCATCATATTGATTCCCATATGATAATTATATTAACTAAAACTGACATCTCATCAGTATTCCAGGTCATTGATTCATTGCATACCAAAGTTGTATGCCACGGCACGCAAACAGACGTATTTGTCTTTCCATTCCTGAATGGATGACCAAGCTGTGAATCTGAATGGACTCGTGTTTGCAGGATTTAGTTATAAGAAATTGTCTGCATGTACTATTTCTATGAATTTTGAAATGTGTAATAGCTGTGTACTTCTTGGTGGCCTTTACTGGTGTTTCTAATCGCACCAGCTGTTCTCCCTTTCTTTCTCCTTTATTGCATGTGTGTCAGGTACAGTGGTTGCTGGACAACTATGAGACGGCTGAAGGAGTAAGTCTGCCACGTTCCACCCTGTACTGCCACTACCTGCTGCACTGCCAGGAACAGAAACTTGAACCAGTCAATGCTGCTTCCTTTGGGAAACTCATTCGGTCCGTGTTCATGGGGTTACGCACACGACGACTGGGCACTCGGTAAGACAACTAGTAACACAAACTCTGGTATGGAGAAGATATACAGAAAAAAGTACTGATGCCCTTAAACCTGTTCATATTTTGTTATGTTACACTCACAAACTTCAATATGCTTTCCTGGGATTTTAAGTGACAGAGCAACAAAAGTAATACATAATCATGAAGCTGAAGGACATAAAAAAAAATATAATATCTGAAAAGTGTTGTGCATCTACAGTGGCGTGTAAAAGTATTCGTACCTCTTGAACTTTTCCACATATTGTCACATTACAACTACAAACATAAATATATTTTATTGGAATTTTATGTGAAAGACCAACACAAAGTGGTATACAACTGTGAAGTGGAAAGAAAATGTTACATGATTTCAAACTTTTTGTACAAATACAAAACTGAAAAGTGCAGTTTGCAAAAGTATTCACCCCCTGTGATCTGAGTGCATCCAATTGCCTTCAGAAGTTGCCGGATGATTGCTAATAACTAAATAGGGTCCACCTGTGTGTAATCTCAGTACAAATACAGCTGCTCTGTGACGACCTCAGAGGTTGGTTAAGAGAATACAGCATCATGAAGTCCAAGGAACACACCAGACAGGTCAGGGTTAAAGGTGTGGAGACATTTAAAGCAGACTTAGGCTATGAAAAGATTTCCCAAGCTTTGAACATCTCATGGAGCACTTTTCAATCCATCATCCAGAAATGCAAAGAGAATGGCACGACTGTAAACCTACTGAGACAAGACCGTCCACCTAAACTCACGGCCGAACAATGGGTTACAGGTGCCGCATTCCCCAGGTCAAGCCACTTTTGAACCAGAAACAGCGGCAGAATCGCCTGACCTGGGCTACAGAGAAGCAGCACTGGACTGTTGCTCAGTGGTCCAAAGTACTTTTTTCGGGTGAAAGCAAATTCTGCATGTCATTCGGAAATCAAGGTGCCAGAGTCTGGAGGAAGACTGGGGAGAAGGAAATGCCAAAATGCCAGAAGTCCAGTGTCAAGTACCCACAGTCAGTGATGGTCTGGGGTGCCGTGTCAGCTGCTGGTGTTGGTCCACTGTGTTTTATCAAGGGCAGGGTCAATGCAGCTAGCTATCAGGAGATTTTGGAGCACTTAATGCTTCCATCTGCTGAAAAGCTTTATGGAGATGAAGATTTCATTTTTCAGCACGACCTGGCACCTGCTCACAGTGCCAAAACCACTGGTAAATGGTTTACTGACCATGGTATCACTGTGCTCAATTGGCCTGCCAACTCTCCTGACCTGAACCCCATAGAGAATCTGTGGGATATTGTGAAGAGAACGTTGAGAGACTCAAGACCCAACACTCTGGATGAGCTAAAGGCCGCTATCGAAGCATCCTGGGCCTCCATAAGACCTCAGCAGTGCCACAGGCTGATTGCCTCCATGCCACGCCACATTGAAGCAGTCATTTCTGAAAAAGGATTCCTGACCAAGTATTGAGTGCATAACTGTACATGATATTTTGAAGGTTGACCTTTTTTGTATTAAAAACACTTTTCTTTTATTGGTCGGATGAAATATGCTAATTTTGTGAGATAGGAATTTTGGGTTTTCATGAGCTGTATGCCAAAATCATCCGTATTAAGACAATAAAAGACCTGAAATATTTCAGTTAGTGTGCAATGAATCTAAAATATATGAATGTTAAATTTTCATCATGACATTATGGAAAATAATGAACTTTATCACAATATGCTAATATTTTGAGAAGGACCTGTACCTTAAAAGAGTTGCAGCTGTAATTGCAGCAAAAGGTCTTTCCACAAAGTATTGACTCAGGGAGGCTGAATACTTTTGCACAATGCCCTTTTCAATTTTTTATGTATAATTTTTCATTCCACTTCACAGTTGTATAACACTTTGTGTTGTTCTTTCACATAAAATTCCAATAAAATATATTTCTGTTTGTGGTTGTAATGTGACAATATGTGGAAAAGCTCAAAGGGTATGAATACTTTTACAAGCCACTGTATATTAAACCCCTGTTTTACTCCAGAGCTCCAGAACCATTAAGCTACCTAGTTAGTAAATAGTGTCCCCCTTTGTTTAAATGAACCTTAGTATAAATAGAGCTCTTCTGTGAAAGCCTTACTTGTTTATTAGAAAAAAAATATGAACTAACAGCATCATAAAGACCAACAAATACAGTAGACATGTAAGGGGTAAAGTTGTGAAAAATTTGAAAGCAGAGCAAAGTTATAAAACTATATACCTAGCTTTAAACATCTCCTGAAGCTCTGTTCCACTCTGGAGGAGCTGCAGAGATCCACAGCTCAGCTCCTGGAATCTTTTGACAAACAGCCATAAGGCAGGCACTCCACAAATCGGCCATTTTTTGAGAGTGGCAAGAAGAAAGCTATTGTTGAAAAAATCGGTTAGATGTTCCATTTGGAGTCTGCCACAACCATGTTGAGGACATGGCAAACATGCATGATTCTGGTCAGATGAAACCAACTTTGTGGCCTACATGCAAAACGCTATGCGTGGCCTAAAACTAACATTACACGTCATCCAACACATTATCTCCACAGTGAAACACAGCTTTATGCAAAGGGATGTTTTTCTTCAGCAAGGGCAGAGAGGATGGCCAGAGTTGATGAGAAGATAGATAGAGTGTTGAGATACAAAGACTTAGTTCCTATCAAAGCATATTTATGTATAATCCAGTCAAGTCCAGAGATGAACCCATTGAGAATCTTTGACAAGACTTAAGAAATTGATGTTCACAGAAAATCTGTGAACATCAATTTTTACAATCTGATTGGGCGAGAACTATTTTACAAAGAGTGACGGGCAAAATTATCAGGCTTTAGATGTTGATTTTACAAAGCATTGAGTCAGAGTGGCTGAATCCGAATCCCCACAACACTGTTTTAAATCAAATTTAAATGTTTTTTAATTGTTGAAAATTATCCATAATTTTCCTTCCAGCTCTCAACTGTGCCATTCTCTCTGTAGAGATCAACTCGGCATTAGTGCTAGTGAGTGAATTTCATAAAAAAGGAGAGTGATAGATATTTTTCCTCCTGTTAGGGGTAATTCTAAATACCACTATTATGGACTGAGAATCAAGGCAGGCTCATCTCTTCTCCGCCTGATGGAAGACCAACAACATCTGGCCATGAGACAACAGCCATTCTCTCAGAAACAAAGGTATGAGCACAAATATTTACATTCTGCTTATCATTACACTAATGTAACGATGATTGGTTTATTCCAGTGTATGCCCTTGTTCCTGGCAGGTTGAAGCCTGTGCATAAAGTTGAAGGTATGACCAATGGGACAGCAGCAGGAGCAGGCCAGCAGCAACAACAGCAACAGGGATCGGGACATGTGGACATCAGTACCCAGGTCCAGCAGTACCAGCAGTTCCTGGGTGAGTTTGGTGATGGTTTATGCTACAGTAAATCTAACACAGATCCAGAGGTAAATCCAGAGTAAATTCCTTTATTGGGTTACAGAGTTGATACTACCAGGCTTAAATAAGCCAGAGACTTGAAGAAAATATGAATATGATTATCTCAGCGTTTCAAAACCATTATAATTGATTTAATGTTATATATAATGCATTTAAAGTCATATGTTTCTGGGTAATCTGTGCTTGTTTCCTGTCTCCAGATGCTTCCCAAGCTCTCCCAGAGTTTCCAGACATCGACCTCCATGGGAAGTCTTTCCCAGAGGGAATTGAGCTCGACCATATAAAGAGCTTTCAGCTGCTTTACAGAGAACACTGTGAGGTAGCAGAAAGTTTCAACGCCGAATATTTATGAGAATGGCTTTTCCATGTTGTTTTTGAAATTTTGATGAAAAGTCCTGACAGAACATAGTCATTCATCATCAGCTCTATGTGATGTTGCTGCTGTTTTCTCTCAGGCCATACTGGATGTGATGGTCAATCTGCAGTTTACGCTGGTAGAGACTCTGTGGAAAACCTTCTGGAGGTTCAGCCAAAGTCAAGCTGGAGATACCCCAATGGCTGTGTATGTTTTATTCTATTCCTTTTGGCAGAGATGAACATTTCTGCTATAGTAGTAGTACTGTTTTTATACAAACTCTCCATTTTCACAGGCACGATGAGTCAGAGAAGCGCCTCCCAAAATCCTGCCTGGTGTTGCTGTGCAAGTACGAGCCGGTGCTGCGCTGGTGCCATGACTGTGACAACAGCCTGTACCAGAGCCTGGTGGAGATCCTCATCCCTGATGTCCTCAGACCCATCCCCAGTAAGACTCCACAGTACATAACAAAACATTAACATTTCCTGACAGTAAGAATAGATCTACTTTCCAAGTAATAACCAACCAAGTCTTTGGTTGGTTCACCCATGTTTGCTGCCTGCAGGTGCCTTAACACAAGCCATTCGTAACTTTGCCAAGAGCCTTGAGAACTGGCTGACCAACGCCATGATGAACATCCCTGAGGAAATGGTCCGCATCAAGGTACAGCTCTCCAATACTGCCTCACACTTAACAAAAGAGCAACCTACTTTTAGGCCTGGATTATTCTATATAAGTTTTAAAAAAAACATTTTCTGAAATAAATTGTTATCAGAAAGTTCTGGAAATAACTGGATTTTCCTTATGAAAATGGTTCAAAAGCTTTTATTTAGTTTACTTGAAAAACACCTAAAAAAGCTGCTTGACCAGGATTAATCGTTCTGGTGAGGTTGCTTGTAGTACTGGTGTCTAATCAGTCTTTTCTGGCCCTTCCTTGCTCTCAGGTGACATCAGCCAATGCTTTTGCCCAGACGCTGCGTCGCTACACCAGTCTGAACCATCTGGCACAGGCAGCCCGCGCTGTCCTCCAAAACACAGCTCAGATAAACCAGATGCTCTCTGACCTCAACCGAGTCGACTTTGCAAACGTCCAGGTTGGTTTAGGCTCTAAAATTTTGTGCCCTGAGAACATGTGAGTAGCACCACTTGAATTTGTGTGTCAGGGCCTGAGTCTTTGTTTTTGCTGTAGCTTGTGGTTTCAGTTAGATGTGATGTGCAACCATTTTTGATCACATTTGAACCCAGGAAGCCCCTTCTCTGTTTCTCAAAAACTTTCGTGTGGCTTGTTGACACTAAAGTGGGGCTGATTTTACAACCTTTAGGTTTGCATACCAGTTTCAGGTGCCTCTTGCTCACATTTCCCTTTATTTTGCTAAAGGAATAGTTCTGAATTTTTGAAGTGTTAGAAGGTCATAAAGAGCTAATGTCTTGCATGTAGTAATTAACTGGCTTGGCTTCTTCATTTTGTGTTTAATATGGGTTAGTTGGTCCTAACAGTTAGTCATTATTTACATAGTAAACAGAGGTAGGAGATCAAAGTAACTATCTGAAATAAAAGTAAAGCTTTGTACAAGAAATAAGTACACAGCTTTACTTGAAGTAAATGCTACTTTAAAGAAGTTAAACTGCTTTACCTTTATATCAGAGATTAGTCTGTCAGGAAACACACATGTTTTGTTCTGAGTAATTGCTTCACACAGGAAGATCATAGGTGATGTACCGTCTCCTACCTCCATTTCCTGTGTAAATAATCATCAGCTTCTTTGTGTCTATCCACCCAATCCAAACATGAGGGCAGTTTAAAGGTTCATTGAATTGAGACCTGCTATGATGCTTTGCCAGTTCTTTTAAGATAGTTAATGTCCATTTTTTAGTCTCAGTACCATTCAGACTAGCCATCAACGTTAGCCTCCAGGACCAATTTGCCTGGATTTCTACACAAGAAAGAGAGTTAACAACTGTAAGCAAGATATTAAATCCTTTTAACACAAGTTTATTTCAAAATCTCTTCAACGCTCTGCAGGAGCAGGCTTCATGGGTGTGCAGATGTGAAGACCGTGTCGTACAGCGGCTGGAGCAGGACTTCAAGCTGACCTTGCAGCAGCAGAACTCCTTAGAGCAGTGGGCTGCATGGCTTGATGGGGTGGTCTCCCAGGTCCTGAAACCTTATCAGCACAGCCCTGCCTTTCCAAATGCTGCCAAGCTCTTCTTACTTAAGTGGTCGTTTTACAGGTATGATAGCAAAGACAAGGCAACAGAGAGTGGGGCTGGATAATCGCTTGATGTGGGATTTAAGGTTTGAGCTGAAAGCTTTCATAATACAGTAAAGCCCATTCGATGCTCTCACAAGGGACACATTTCAGTGAAGAAGTGAGTTCTTGTGTTAAATAAATGTTCAACATAGGTGCTGTCGCTGGTATGATATTGGAAGATTTTACAGTGTTTAAATAGAAATTTTAAATCAAAAAACAAATACCATGATGTCACTATTTGTATTTAAAACTCAAAAGCAACAATTATTCTTTCTAGTGGTAAAATAACTAGATTTATTGATTATTTTAGTTAAAACAATGTTATCTCTAACATAGTCTGATTTTCATTCTTAGACTTCTGCAAAAATACTGAATAAATACCCACTAAATTGAACCATTTTGCAGTTCTGCTTCTTGTAGAGTAACACATGTAAGAGCTGGTTATTTTTCTGCTGAACAGACAGGCTCCTCATAGCTTGTCTGGTGTAGTTTTAAAACAACTTTGCTTTAATTAGAGCAGTTTGTGGCAGTTGGCAGGAGCTGGAGGAGCTGATCCTCATCCCAGCCGCTTCACACTCGGCTGTGAACCGCCACAGTGCATGCTGTAGGTCTTGGCTAGAGGGGGCCAGCAGGACCACGTCATCTGCAAAAAGAAGAGACGAAATCCACTGGTCCCCAAACCAGACCCCCTCCGGCCCTTGGCTGCGTCTAGAAATCCTGTCCATAAATGTCATGAACAGGACCGATGACAAAGGGCAGCCCTGCCAGAGTCCAACATGCACCGGGAACAGGTCCGACTTAGTGCCGGCAATGCGGACCAAACTCCTGCTCTGCTTGTACAGAGACTGGATGGCCCCTAATAAAGGGCCCCCAACTCCATACTCCTAGAGCACCCCCCACAGGGCACCACAAGAGACACAGTCTTCTCCAGGTCCACAAAACACATGTGGATAGGTTGGGCAAACTCCCAAGAACCCTCGAGTACCCGGTAGAGGGTATAGAGCTGGTCCAGTGTCCCACGGCCGGGATGAAAACCACACTGCTCCTCCTGAAGCCGGGGTTCAACTATCAGCCGGACACTCCTTTCCAATACCCTGGTGTAGGCCTTACCAGGGTGTCTGAGGAGTGTGATCCCCCTGTAGTTGGAGCACACCCTCCGGTCACTCTTTTTATGAAGGGGGACCACCACCCCAGTCTGCCAGTCCAGAGGCACTGTCCCTGTACGCCACGCAATGTTGAAGAGTCGTGTCAACCATGACAGCCCTACAACATCCAGAGACTTGAGGTACTCAGGGCGGATCTCATCCACCCCCGAAGCCTTGCCACTGCAGAGCTTTTTAACCACTTTGGTGCTTTCAGCCTGGGTGATGAAAGAGTCCCCAGCCTCTGCTTCCACCAGGCAATGCGAGATGGCAGGATTGAGGAGATCCTTAAAGTACTCCTTCCACCGCCCAATAATGTCCTCAGTCGAGGTCAGCAGCTCCCCACCCCCACAGTGTAAACAGTGTTGGCGAAGCACTGCTTCCCCATCCTGAGGCGCAGAACGGTTTGCCAGAATCGCTTCGAGGCCAACAGGTAGTCCTTCTCCATGACCTCACAAATTCCTCCCAGGCCCGAGTTTTTGTCTCTGCCACCGCCAGGGCCGCGGCACACTTGGCCTCACAGTACCTGGTGGAGACCTCGGCGGCCAGATCTCCGGATGCTTAGGCTGGCTCTAGGGACGTGGAATGTCACCTTGCTGGGGAGGAAGGAGCATGAGCTGGTGCGGGAGGTCGAGAGATATCGACTAGAAATAGTCGGGCTCACCTCCACGCCCAGCGTGGGCTCTGGAACCCATCTTCCCGAGAGGGGCTGGACTCTCTTCTACTCTGGAGTGGCCCATGGGGAGAAGCGGCGGAGGCGGGCTGGGGTGGGTTTCCTTGTTGCCCCCTAGCTCAGCCATCTCATGTTGGGTATTATCCCAGTGGATGAGAGGGTGCATCCCTGCGCCTTCGGGTTGGGGACAGGTCTCTGACTGTCGTTTTGGCCTACAGGCCGAGTGGTAGTGCGGAGTACCGGGCCTCCCTGTCAGTGTGCTGCATAGTGCCCCTCCCGGGGACTCCATTATTCTGCCTGGGGTCTTCAACATGTGAAACGACAGTGACACATGGAGAGGTGTGATCAGGAGGAATGGCCTCTCCGATCTGAATCCGAGTGGTGTTTCATTATTGGACTTCTGTGCTAGTCACGGATTGTCCATAATGAACACCATGTTCAAGCATAAGGGTGTTCATCAGTGCACTAGGACACCCTAGGCAGGAGGTCGATGATTGATTTTGTTGTCGTGTTGTCAGATCCTCGGCTGCATGTTTTGGACACTCGGGTGAAGAGAGGGGCTGAGCTGTCCACTGATCACCACCTGGTGGTGAGTTGTAGTCTGAGTGGACTATGTTCTTAGTTGAACTTGTGTGTATGTAATAAGCAAGCAAGGTTGCTTGCTTATTACATAATCTCCAAGCTTAAACCATACTTTCACTACTCTGTTAGCTTATCATCCCCAAAATAAGTGCCTAATCAGTATTAAAACATAAATATTCAATTCAATTCAATTCAAAAATACTTTATTAATCCCAAAGGGAAATTAAATAATATGTTATTAAATATGTTAGGTTTTCCCTGTTAGCGCACTAAAGCTGTGCAACAAGGTAATTTACTGCCACTAGAAGGTGTTTTTTCGCAATAGATCCAGCAATGTGAGACTAGATTTATTATAAATATAATTGGATTGTGCATTTGTCCAATTTGTCTGCCACAGCAAATTTTGTCCAATTTGGGCCACCTGGTAGCTTCTTGATACAGTTCTCCTAGATGTGGCCCAGAAGTCAATCTTTACAAAATATGTTGATGCAGAGATTAATTTTGGGTGTTATCCAGTCAATGTCAGTTCTATTTAAAGGGGACATAATATCCTAAATTATTAACTGAATTTAAAGTAAACATTTTTTAGAAAGACCTTAATCGGCAGTAATAATAGTACATTTAGATTGAGCTTTGGTTTTTTTTACCAGTTCAAATAAAGGATGTCACAGTGTTGCCACTCCAGTTCCTCTTCTGTTACTACTTGTTTCATTGTGTTCGTCCAGTTCTTGAGGTAAGGACTGAAATGTGATGAGTAATATTGAGAAGAGTAATTGAGGATATAGAAAAGAAGGAATTAGGAAAGTAGTGGGAGAGAGATGCACTACATCCTGTTTTTGGTCACAGTTTTGCATTGTGTGTAATTGTGTTTTTTTTTGTGTGCTATTCCTGCTCTCCAGTTCCATGGTGATCAGAGACCTGACCCTGCGAAGTGCAGCCAGTTTTGGTTCGTTTCACTTGATCCGTCTGCTGTATGATGAGTACATGTACTACCTTATAGAGCACAGAGTGGCCCAGGCTAAAGGAGAAACCCCCATTGCTGTTATGGGAGAGGTATTCATTCACACACCAGGGTTCCTATGCAGCCTGGAAAAGTCTGGAATAATTATTTGAGAATAGTCCAGGTCTGGATAAGCATGGGACAGAAGAGTGATAAAAGTATTATCAATCTGTTCATCCATCCATCCGTCCATCCGTTTTTGTAGGTTCCACATGTAAAGCCGGACCATTGTAGAAATACCATAAATTTAAAGTGAAATGTTTTATTTATAATGTAAAACTTGGCTTAAAAAGGAGTAACAGCTATAGAGAATGTAATTTTGCCAAAATAAAATTGTGTGGGAACCCTGACACACACTCTCACAAAAACAATTAACACAACAGCACATCCCATATTTACTCATTGCTGTCCTGCTCTCAGTTTGCCAGTCTAGGTCGTGGTCTGAACCAGCTGGATCCTGACAAAGGTCTGCATTGAATCTGCCTCATCACCACCAATAAAACAATCATCTTCCAAGCATTGAAAATAACTATGTCCCGTTAACATTTGTCATCCACAGAAGAGGAGGAAGAAGAAGATGATGAGAGTGAGGAAGAAGGCCAGGAGCTGTCCCTTCCCGCTGACGGGGCCGTTCTTGGAGAGGAGTCTCTGGAACCTCCAGCCAAGTTAGCCAGAATGGATCAGCGAGTCCTCTTCACCACGGGCTCGGGTGATGACTAACCAGCTCCTGTTTATCACACGCACAAGATGTACAAATAAAATACTAATTTATACATTTGATAGCCGTATACAGATCCTGTTGATGTGTGTAAACACTGTCGCTGCAAACTGTTTTAATTGGGTGCAATGCAATCCAAAGTCTCTTTAACTGCTGCTGCCTGGATGGCAAAACCACCTATTGAGTAACAACACTGTCTCTGATGTTGCAATAGGATGTGTGGCTTTATAAACCAAAGTCCTAATACACAGAGAAACACAGAGCGTTGTAACTTTTATTTGTATGAATCTGTAAAAAAAAAAAAGACGGTAAAACCAGGCATGTTTAATTTTAATCATTACAACCTGTTGCCTAGCTAAAAAACCCCTGCTCCCCTCCGACCCACAACCGTCACTGCCATATGTAGGTGGTCTTGAAATGCTGCAATGTTTGTTTGTAGAGGAGGGTGCGTAGCAGAGTTCAAACAGTGGGCGCTAAATCTAGTTGTGTTCACTAATCTGTGAAGCGCTACATGGTAAGAACTGTAAAAAAAAAAAAAAAGAAATGATAGCTGTGGGGCGATTAAATTTGGGGTGGCTGCGTTTCGTGGGGTGGGTTTTCTCTCTGCACCAGTAAGCCGTTGTTTTTGAAAGCCGACTGAGTGTGTTTTTTTCCTGCTTGTGTGTGATTGTGAGTAACGGAAAGTGTTTCTGTAGGTATTTTCTTACACATTTGGGAGGATTTGAGTTAACTGGCCTGTGAAAAAAACGTACTGGTGATTCTTTTTTTTTTTTTTGGGTGCCTCCTCCGCCTGCTACACACTTGTAAAGACAAAAGCAACAGCTGTTTTATAGGGACTCCTGTTATGGTTTCACAGCAAATGTACTGTATGCGTGACGTTTATGTTCAAAGTGCTTTAATCCTGCCTAATAAGTTCCTCTTTGGCCTCATTTCCTTTGAGATGTTACTTTCTTGCCTTGTTTAAATATTTTCCTCATTCTTGTGCCAAACCTGGTTTTCTTTGTGGCTTTTTTTTCCCTGTTTCTCATTTATTGTTTCGTTTCTTTAAGGAGGACCGTGCCTGAGTAAGAACAGCTGTTATCCTACTGTATATTTATCCACTATTTTTGAATTTTGTTGTCACTAAGTGAACCTCTCGTGCTGTGTGTGGTGCTGTGTTGTCTCACATTGTAAGCAGCATTTTTTTTGTGTGCTTTATTGATTTGTGATGATTGTATGTTGAGTTATCAACCCTTGATCATATCTGATGACTTTACCACAGACAGGCTCTCTTTGCACATGTTGACTGTACTTTTAGTGGTGAGATGGAGGCGTCAGACTGCATGTAAATATTTCATATTACTCAGTTCAGAGAATTTGGTTGGAGGTGAGAAATCTGAAAGGTTTTTGTTTTTTTCCTGCACGGCCCCACGCCAATGTTTGTCATCTCTCTGCATTTTAGCCCTCCTGCCAATGGCTTTGTTTTGCTTCAACCCTCCATATTCGTAAACACTGGTTATCAGGATTGGTTGGTGTAAACATCTCATGTTTTTTTGGAATATTTCAGTGCTATGTGTTTAAATGGCTGCAGTGCACAGGGACTGGCAGCTTTTAAACCAGCACATTAGCCTATTAAATGGAGTCTAATGCTACTACAGCTGAGTCCATATCACTCCAGTCTGCAGTCTGTGAATGAGCTACACCATTTAGAGTGGTTTAACCAGTAAAACTGTTTAGTCATTTTTAAAGTGCGTTGGTTCTTGTGTACAAAACAAATTTAAGGACAAAAACAAATGTTCAGTGGCAGTGTTTTATGAATTTGGTCTGCTATAAGTATGACTGTGCCTTTGGAGGTGGTAGAATGCAAATCAGATGTTTTTAATTTTAAAGATAAAAATTAAAGGAATTTTTAAAATTACACCTGCTTCTTTTGGAGATTTATTTTTCCCAATGGTCCCTCTTTGTGTCGGCATTTCTAATCTTTGTGGCAAATATTAAGTGTGGGTGAGAAATCAAGATGTTGAGTTATATGCTCCTAGTACATCAACAGTTATATAAACTCTAGCAAATTAATGCAAAATAATCAAGCTGCAACAACAAGCTGAAATACATTTGTATTTTCCTTTCATAAGTGTGAAACAAGGACAGAGTTGTTTAACCTTTCCCTGCTGCTTAAAGAAATTACCTGAACTGGTGAGATTTTTTTCATTCAGTCACCTTATTAAAAAAGATTATTCAGCTGCTCACTGGTACTTCCTGTGTTATATGCACACACACACACACACACACACACACACACACACACACTGAGGAAGCTGCTATTGCTGCAAAGAACAAAAGAAAACACTGGGAGTAAAAGCCCAGCAAGTTCCTGTTTAAAAGTCACATACTGACTCAAATACAAAGTTTTTTTTAGCATTGTATGCAGTACCAGTTCTGTGTCTTGTCTTATACTCTCTTCTCTGCAGCTCACCCTGCAGGTTTTGTGTACGATTTAGGTCTGGGGCCTGAGATGACCGGTGAACTGTTTGCAATTTTATTTGGCCATATATACAGGGGTTGGACAATGAAACTGAAACACCTGTCATTTTAGTGTGGGAGGTTTCATGGCTAAATTGGACCAGCCTGGTAGCCAGTCTTCATTGATTGCACATTGCACCAGTCAGCGGCGTGCACAGACATTTTGGGGGGCAGGTGCTCAAGTAGAAAAAAGGGGCACTTTGTGTGGCGCATAACACCGCTCGCTGTCCTAGCAGTGTGAGATTTATTACGGGCACAGCTTAAACATCATGTATGTATACCTATTTAAAATTAATAGCCATATTCTGTCTGATGAATGTGTTTAATATTGTTGAACACTCTACAGGTTGGTTTCACAATAAAATTGGTAACAACAGAACACAGTATAATTAAACATTAGTGTCTATAAAATAATTAACCATTTCAAATATACAAAACTATAAACAAACTTGAAATAAAAAATATGAGCTGGCCCCTATTTTCCCTCAGTATGGCAAAGATTTCTTTGAGGTCTTTTGAAGGAAAGCTGGAGTGGAAAACTTTTAGTTCCGTCTTCAGCTGGTCCTCATCTTCTTCATAGAAGTCACACAGGATGCGGACAGCTTCATTTGCTTCTGTGTTGCTACCTTGGGCCACACACTAAAGCTGCACTGTTGAAAAAAAAAATCATCATTAGGGCACTTTTTTGGTTCAGAGGGAAAAGGGCAGGTGGTGTAGGTGGTGTAGCACCACCTGGTGTCTATCTGTGCACATAACTGGCACTAGTAAGAGCAGAGTGTGAAGGTTCAATTAGCAGGGTAAGAGTATAGTTTTGCTCAAAATATTGAAATGCACACAACATTATGGGTGACATACCAGAGTTCAAAAGAGGACAAATTGTTGGTGCACATCTTGCTGGCGCATCTGTGACCAAGACAGCAAGTCTTTGTGATGTATCAAGAGCCACGGCATCCAGGGTGATGTCAGCATACCACCAAGAAGGACGAACCACATCCAACAGGATTAACTGTGGACGCAAGAGGAAGCTGTCTGAAAGGGATGTTCAGGTGCTAACCCGGATTGTATCCAAAAAACATAAAACCACGGCTGCCCAAATCATGGCAGAATTAAATGTGCACCTCAACTCTCCTGTTTCCACCAGAACTGTCCGTCAGGAGCTCCACAGGGTCAATATACACGGCCGGGCTGCTGTAGCCAAACCTTTGGTCACTCATGCCAATGCCAAACGTCGGTTTCAATGGTTCAAGGAGCGCAAATCTTGGGCTGTGGACAATGTGAAACATGTATTGTTCTCTGATGAGTCCACCTTTACTGTTTTCCCCACATCCAGGAGAGTTACGGTGTGGAGAAGCCCCAAAGAAGCATACCACCCAGACTGTTGCATGCCCAGAGTGAAGCATGGGGGTGGATCAGTGATGGTTTGGGCTGCCATATCATGACATTCCCTTGGCCCAATACTTGTGCTAGATGGGTGCGTCACTGCCAAGGACTACCGAACCATTCTTGAGGACCATGTGCATCCAATGGTTCAAACATTGTATCCTGAAGGCGGTGCCGTGTATCAGGATGACAATGCACCAATACACACAGCAAGACTGGTGAAAGATTGGTTTGATGAACATGAAAGTGAAGTTGAACATCTCCCATGGCCTGCACAGTCACCAGATCTAAATATTATTGAGCCACTTTGGGGTGTTTTGGAGGAGCGAGTCAGGAAACGTTTTCCTCCACCTGTATCACGTAGTGACCTGGCCACTATCCTGCAAGAAGAATGGCTTAAAATCCCTCTGACCACTGTGCAGGACTTGTATATGTCATTCCCAAGACGAATTGACGCTGTATTGGCCGCAAAAGGAGGCCCTACACCATACTAATAAATTATTGTGGTCTAAAACCAGGTGTTTCAGTTTCATTGTCCAACCCCTGTACATGTTTTGGATCTTTTTCCTACTGAGACCCAATGCATATTATCAGATTATTACCTGAAATTCAGGTATTTCAAATAGTTCATGAACACATCCACTCCAACACAAGGCAGAGAAGCAAAATGGGCCCACAGCATCACATATAACCATTAGAGCCTATACCATACATGATACATAGAAGCATAAAAGAACTTTAATTAACCACAACAATGTCAAAATGAAACACGATCTGTAAGGTATGAAAACGAAACACTTTAAATAGGCAGAGTCACGCTGACCACATTCGACATTATTTTGGTTGATTTGCAGACTAACAGGGACATCTAGTGGCGGTATTATCTATGTTGGATTGTGTTGCTCTCTCTTACAACCAAAACGATCGATGCATCATTAAAGAGCATTTTAGAGTATTTAGAATAATTTAAAAGTCATTGTTGTAAATAAACATGACTGGTGAGATGTTAAAGTGGCTTAATGCTCTTGTTTTTAAATTGGAATAAGACAAAATGTTATGATTTTTGGTAACAAGAGAAAGTAGTATGCAATTAGCATGGCGATACATGGAGTTTCAGTAGGAAGAGGATCTGAAGTTAAGTTTTTAGGTTTCATTTAAGATCTTAATTGGAAATTTCTGATAATGTACTAAAACTAAATCTATGGTTTTGCAATTTAAAATAAGTTACAAGTTTTTTGGACTCATCAGCATATTTTATATTGTTCACTTATTTATCCATATTAAAATTATTGTAGAGAACTTTGGTATAACATTTATGTGACTAACACCAAACCTCCATTTATTTTACAGAAAAGAATAATCAGAATATTACATAATGCAGATGCAGGGGAGCATACAAAGTTTGTGCATCAGGTTGCATGTGTTGAACTTTAAATATTCGGTTAATTTAAAATGTTTGTAGTTATGCATTGAAAAAAGAAAAAAGAAAAATAATTTACAGAAGATTTTGTATGAAAACACAGCGGCCTCAATCACCAATTAATAAATTATATCAAAAGTGAAAATGCACGATCTACATGAAAACAGGTCTGTTTACGGAGTAAAATTATCTCCCAAGTACGTTGAGGGAACCCACTGGCTACAGATAGTAATATTTTTATTATATATTTTGGAACATTGTCTCTTTCTGTGAAAAGGGAAGCAAACAGGTTTCAAAAGGTTTAGGAACAAGATCTAATGGAAGGCTTGCTAGATCAGTTAACTATGAACCATAAACTCAATACCGGACTGGGACTGGGAATTAAACCAAGATGTTGATTTGAAAACATTCTGTTTACACTCCTTTTTTACCATTAAAACGTAGCCATGATGACAAAAAAACTTAGTCAAAACAGAAATGTCCTGGCTTTAACATTTGAGCTTTGAAGCTAACAACTCATAAGTGACCATATACAGACATGAGTAATAAAATCTCTGTATTATTGAATAAAAACATATAAATTACATATTTTTCATTAAACCTCCAAAACACTAAATGATTGGTAAATGAAGCATGACTAATACAGGGGTCTGATCGAACCCAACTCAATTCATCAGACCACACTGTTAAATACAGCACCTACATGATAATTATATTTCAAAAATGTATTAATGTTAAATGCTTTCCTTCTAGAATTAATTTTGTCCAACTCAAAAATTCTCAAGTTAGCTTTTTAAGCATTTTTTATTATCTTGTTTGGCAATAATCACAAATATAAGGGCTTGTTTCTATTTAGATCGAATGGCAAATTGCCAAATAAAATATTTGCATCAAGAAGTAGGAATAGTAATGATTCAAAAATGAAACAATATTTTTATTCTGAAGAACAGTGCATGTAGCCGTCAGTATGTAGAAACTTAGCAGTTAATTCTTTAGCATATTACATTTACTTTCTGCAATGTGATCTTCATGTCATGTTGTCTTAGTTCTTCTGGTTCCATTACTAAAGATTTCATCTATGAGCTCATCCTCCGTCCTGTTCCATTTCTCTGTTTGCTTGTCAATGGAATTTCTGAAATGTCTTTTGTTTGGGTTTAGTTGCGAAGTGTCCTTTGTTTTGTTTTACCATATCAATATTTTTTTGGAACACCTCTTTTACCAACATATTCAGCCAGCAAAATAACAGTTTACAAAAGCATGATCCAAGATGGGATGAAGTTTGAGGGAGAGTTTTATAAAATGATCTCTTTCCTCAGTTGGAAGTATCATCTCATTAGCTTGACTTTGTCAACTTTTCTGTTTGTTGTCTGTTCTAACTTCTAACAAAACCTGTTCCTAAAGGAAAGTAAATAGTGTAGAGGTTGTTGGGGATGATGGTTGGTTTGTAAAGTCAAACATATTCAGAGCTCGCTTCTGCTGGATGACTACAATAACTACATGTCTACTTTGGCAACTAAAAGTAACAATATCACAATAAAACTAGTAATGAACAAATCACTGAACAAATCGATTTACCAAAAACAAAAATAGAATACATTTGACGCTATACATTGCGTCAAATCCAAAAGGAAAATCAACTTCATTGAAGAATTTGCTCTGTCTAATGAAATCCTAAAACAGTACATAGTGGTAGAAAATTGAAATGAAACAATTTTAATTAATAACAAAAAGTCTTCATGTAGAAAAAATGATCTAAAATGGGGAGCTGGAGAGCTCCTTTAGTGACAGGCTGCTGCATCCTATGTGCACAAAGGAGTTTTATCACAGATCCTTCCTCCCAGCAGCTGTTGTGACTTTATAACCATCACTGCTCCCAACAAACTTAATAAGTGTTTAAATCCCTGCTGTTATTTGCACAGTTTTTTTTAATTTATTCTACTCAGTTGCACATTTCTTTAAATCTTATTATGCTGTTTTTAATAACAGTACAGTATTTTTCCTTATGCTGTAAATTCACCCTTACTGTACAGTCTCAGTCTGTCTCACTCCTTTGCTCAACTAATCAGCAACATTGTCATGTGCTCGTTGATTTCTAAACTCTGAAATGCTCCCATATCCTGAGGCAACATCTCTGCTCACTGAAAGAGAAGATGGAGTGTGTTATTCTGAAGAACAGTGCATATAATCAACAGTAACTCAGCAGGTAATTATTCACTATATTAAACTTATTGTCTGGAATGTAAAGCTCATTCATGCTATTTGCCATCTTCAGAGAAGGTACTGTTGGTTCCTCTGGTTCCTTTGCTAAAGCGTTCATCACTCGCTCTATCAGTTCCTGTTCTCTCCTGCTCCATTCCTCTTCTATCTGCTTTTCTTGCAAAGGGAATTTCTGAAATTTCTTTTGTTTGGCTTTAGCTGTGAAACATCCCTTGTTTAGTTTTACCATGTCAATAATTTTTTGGAACAGCTCTTTGACGTGAACACGATCATCAGAATGATAGAGGTTGAGAACATGGTATCTGTTTCCACACTTCTCCAGAAGCTCCTGGAGCTCCTTGACCTCTCTGTCGATGTAGTTCTCTACAGGGAGGTCATGGAGCCAGTCTCCCCAGGTAAACAGCACCATTCAGTGTCTCCACACTCTGTCTGTTAATGGTTTCAAGACCTCCACCAGAGCTCTGAGATCTTTCTCTGTGAAAGCTCTGGAGATCGGAACAACCAGGAGAAAAACATGAGGTCCTGGAGAACACATGGAGACACTGTGGAGAACTTCACCTTTGATCCAGTCTGGTGGTGTTGGGCCTGTGAACCAACCTGGTGTTTCAACAAAAGAGACTTTTACTCCATCAAAGTTTCCTTCATGTTTCACACATGTTGGAGATCTTTTCTGATCTTGGTAGTTCTGAAATGATGAAAAACAAAAACTATGATTTGAAATTCTTCACGGAAATGTCCACTTTGGCTGTTAAACTGTAAAATGTTTCTGATTAGGCAGAATACATGGTTACCTTTTTCAACCAACTCATGTTGAAACTGAGATCAAATAAATTACTGAAAAGGATCATGTTTCCAGCTTTACTTTTCCCTGAACATTTTTGTCCAACAAGAACAATCCTGATGTCAGTGACTGGATGTCTATCACCTGTAAAAAAAAAATACCAGAATTATTTATCTTAATAATTATAACACTGCTTTGATGAATCATAAAATATCCAAAATGTAAGCTAACCTTTAAGCACCTCTTTCAGGACTCTTGACTGTCTCTCATTGATCTTCTTCAATCTTCTGGCCATCTTGTCTCCAGCCTCTTTCTTGGCTTCTATCTGTGCAGCTCGGTCCAGGTCCACTTCATAGTAAGGATCTTTATTTCCTGCCCACATCTCTTCAATCTTCTCAAGGAGCTCCTTTACCTGAGTCTTATCACTGTGATCCATGTTGTTCAGGACATGATACCTGTTCCCACACTTGTTCACTATCCACTGCAGACCTTCTTCACTCTCTATACGCTCCTCCACAGTCTTCACTCCTAACCAGTCTCCTCTGGTGAACAGAACAAGTGTGTGTTTCCAGACGTCTTCTCTAAACAGACTCATATGTTCCTGAACAGATCTCAGATATGATGTGTTCATAGCAGCTGCCAGATGAACAACCAGCATCACTGCATGGGGTCCTGGAGGACACAGATACACACTGTTCTCTATTTCCAGTTTATCCATTTCATTGGTGTCCTGAAGGGTGTTGATGTAGAACCATCCAGGAGAATCTACCACTGTGTGCCGCCTTCCTTCAACCACACTGACTTATTTCACAGTGCGTTATTCTACCATTGTTGTTAACATTAAATGCATTTTTTTGCAGTATGCTGTTTCCAGTTGAGCTCTTGCCTGCCCACTTTGCACCAACTAACACCAGTCTTGAATGTTCTGATGCGGACTTTGCATCTGAAGAAAATAAAATTGAATTCTAAATGATACAACTAATGACACAATCTGTTTTTATATAATACTCTCAATACATTAATTGAAATAGCTTAAACAAAACTTCACAACCCCAAATTTTTTTTACTGAATATGAAATTGGATTGTTTGGGGTTGTGTGAAACAGATTTGAAAATAAAAATAAAAATAAGACAGAGTTCAAAAGTTTGTATTTATTTATTGTTGCTATACATTACCAGTAATTTTGATAGATGGTCAAATAAGGATTACAATTTGAAAAAAACAAACATTGATTCTATATCATGTATTACTGGGAATGATTTTTGCAAATTTGACATAATAGATTTAGTAGCTTATGTTGGTAACAAGCTACTGTAGGAAACAAAGGATGAAAAGCAGAGTTCAAAAGGCTAGAATAAATTTGTTTCAACCTTCTATAAAGTAGCTGTTTAATTTGTAACCTACCTTCAATCAGCTCTTCGAGTTTCCTTCTTTGTTTCTGAACTTGATCAAACCTTCTTGAGGCTCTTTCAGCCAAATCTGTCATTTCTTTCCTCAGAGATTCTCCTTGACGTCTGTCCATAGGACAGTAGTGTCTTCCTCCATTGTTTGCAACCATGATCTCAATTTTCTCAAAACGCATCTTGACGTGATCTCTATCTTCTCTGTCACTGATGTTGAGAACATGTTTTCTGTTTCCACAATGTTGAAGGATCCACTGCAGGGTTGGACTTCTTCTGATATTAGATTCTATTGTTTCGTCACTACATGGATCGTCTGCAGTGAATAGCAAGATGGTGTGACTGAAAACATCTGCATTGAAAAGTTCCAGGTGCTCTTTTAGTGATGATTTTACCCGCTGAGGTAGATATAAACCAACAGGAATGACCAGAAGAAACACATGAGGTCCTGGAGGACACAGCTGGATACTGTTCTGGACTTCCATCTGATCCAGTTTTGGCGTGTCTTCTTGTTGATAACCCCACCAACAGCCTGGAGTATCAACTACTGTAACTAGTCTGCCGAATACTTCCTGCTGCTTCGCTTCACTCTGAGCTGTTCTTCTTCTGGTGTCAAAAACATTTTGACCCAGAATGATGTTTCCAGCTGAACTTCTACCACTGAGACTTCCATTTAGTTCTCGTCCTCCTATCAACACAATCCTCAACTCTGCAGCAGGGTGGCTTTGCGCTGTTAAGAGAGGCAAGGCATCATCTGCATACAGTTTACAAACACATTGTTTAGGCAATCACAGACTGTACTTTTTAATTCAACAATATATTCTTGTTGGAGCAATGATAAAATTAAGTAATTATTAATAACATTCACACAACATCAAAAACCTAGTATAATAAAATCTTGAAAAGCAGAGGGAGTAATTTTTGTCTAACTCCCAACTCCTCTCTAAAGTCAGTCTCTGAATCCAACATATTCAGTCATTATAATAAGAGTTTAAAAAAGGAGAATCCAAGATCTGATCAAATTTTGTCAAAGTTTTATAAAGAGATCACTGACCTGAGTTGGAAATATCAGCAGCCATTTCATTAGCTTCACTCTGCTGACTTTTCTGCTGGTTGTCTGTTCTAACAAAACCTGTTCCTACATGAAAGTAAATGCTGGCTGTTATTGAGGGATGATGGTTGATTGTTACAGTTAAACACAGTCAGACATCTGCTGAACAACTAGAGTAACTACAGGTATACTTTGGCCACCAAAAGTAACCACATTACATAACTGACCTATATTATATTAACTATATTATATAACTAAAGACGAACAATTCAGGAAGGAAATAGATTTATCAATACAAATAAA
Organism: Girardinichthys multiradiatus; assembly: GCF_021462225.1. Taxonomy (NCBI): domain Eukaryota; kingdom Metazoa; phylum Chordata; class Actinopteri; order Cyprinodontiformes; family Goodeidae; genus Girardinichthys; species Girardinichthys multiradiatus. The sequence continues at coordinate 19,954,935 of NC_061818.1, forward strand.
TTCCATTGGGAAAAATCCTAAAGGAAAAACAACTTCATTATTTACTAATTTTGAAAGATTTGCTCTGTCTAATTAAATCCTGAAATACTATATATCGGTATGAAATTTACATTAAACAATTTTAATAATAAACCAATAACAATGTCTTCATGTAGAAAACGGATCTAAAATATGTTATGAGATTCTGCTATTGCAGCTGCTCTGCAATCAAATGTACTAAAAACTGTAGTTTTTAGTGTATTAACCAGACAATAACACATTCATCAGGACGGTCAGCTCTGTCCTAGGATGCCCCCTGGTCCCAGTGCAGGTAGTGGGAGACAGACGGGCTCTAGCAACTATAACATCTGCATTGACAATGTCTCCCACCACATGAATGAAGCTGTTGCAGAGCTGGAGAGCTCGTTCAGTGACAGGCTGCTGCGTCCTAGGTGCACAAAGTAGCGTTATCGCAGATCCTTCCTCCCAGCAGCTGTTAGACTTTATAACCATCACTGCTCCCAACAAACTTAACAAGTGTTTAAATCCCTGCGGTTATTTGCTCTTTTTTTAATTTATTCTACTCAGTTGCACATTTCTTTCGATGTTATTATGCTGTTTTTAATAACCTTACAGCATTTTACATATGCTGTAAATTTGCCCTTATTGTACAGTCTCTTATTCTTATTTCTGTTATCTGCATGCTTTCATTTGCTTTTCACTTTGCTGCTGAAACACCTGAATATTCCCACTGAGGGAGACACACAACACCCACATAAACAAGTCTATTCTATTCTATTCTATTCTATTCTATTCTATTCTATTCTATTCTATTCTATTCTATTCTATTCTATTCTATTCTATTCTATTCTATTCTATTCTTCTATTCTATTCTATTCTATTCTATTCTATACAGCATACAGTCACTGCACTGAACAAAAGATCATCTTTATGATGTATTTAAAGAAACAGACATCAGTAAATCAGTTCTTACTCTAAAACTGAAGTTACTTTTCATCACATTGTTGAGCTACTTATGCTTTAAAAACAGTTCCTGCGTTAAATCTTAGTGATGAATGGGAACTATTTCAGAGGATCCTTTCAGTAACAGAACTGCTTGTTGACTGATTTGCTGCCATTATGAGACTTTCATCCATACCTTCCATATACGTGTTTGAGGAACAAATGCTGCCAATGCCAGAGCTGATCTCAGACTGCTTCTCTCTGTTGCTCAGCCATTCAGCAACATTGTCATGTGCTCCTTGTTTCCTAAACTCTGAGGGAACATCTCTGCTCACTGAAACAGAAGATGAAGTGTGTTATTCTGAAGAACAGCGCAATCAATCAGCGATTAATTCTTCACCAAGTTAAACTTACTGTTTGGAATATAAAACTGATCCATGCTATTTGCCACATTCACAGAGGGAACTTTTGGTTTCTCGGGTTCTTTTGCTGGAGCTTTCATCATTCGCTCTATCAGCTCCTGTTCTCTTCTGTTCATTTCCTCTTCTGAAAGTGCATGTTGTTTTTCTTACAAAGGAGTTTCTGAAATTGCATTGTTTGTCTGAAGCTGCAACCTCCTTTGTTTTGTTTTACCATATCAATAATGTTTTGGAACCGCTCTTTAATTTGAACAGGATCATCAGAATGATAGGGGTTTAGAACATGGTATCTATTCAAACACTTCTCCAGAGTTATGTATATAAATAGCTTTCCTGTCATTATCCTGCTGGGTCAGGTGTTTTTGAGTTTCTTGTTTCTTTATTTCCCTGTGGTTATATTCTCTTGGTATTGCCATTTTAGTTCATCCTGTTGATTACTTGTTTCTTATTTTACTCTTGTCCTTTGTTATATTTAGATCTCCTCCCTGTGTCCCCTGTGTCTGATTCTGCTCATTACTCTCATCTTCCTCAGCTCTCTCCATGCATCTTATCTTCTCCTAATTATCCTCACCTGTCTTTCTCTTCACTCTTTAAGCTGTTTAGTTTTCAGTGTTCTTTGCTGGTTTCTTTCGTTCTCCTGCCTGAACTCCGTTACTATCCTTTATGTCTTTTTCTCCTGAACTTTCATGTAAGTTTGCTGTTTCTTTTTCACATTATTTTACTAGACGACTAGAATAAATATGCCTACTGTGATTACCAGAAATAAAACTAAGCTCAACAAAGAACTGTATTAATAAAAAGAGAATGAAACAAATCCATCAGAACAAATCCAAAAGGAAAGAGAACTTATTCATTTCAATTCAATTCAATTCAGTTTTATTTATATAGCGCCAATTCACAACACATGTTGTCTCAAGGCACTTCACAACAGTCAGGTACATACATTCCAATTAATCCTAACAATTGAACAGTGCAGTCAGATTCAGTTATTTATTCAAATTGGATAAAAAGTTTTTCTGTCTAAGGAAACCCAGCAGATTGCATCCAGTCAGTGACTTGCAGCATTCACTCCTCCCGGATGAGCATGTAGAGACAGTGGACAGTCACTGGCATTGACTTTGCAGCAATCCCTCATAGTGAGCATGCATGTAGCGACAGTGGAGAGGAAAAACTCCCTTTTAACAGGAAGAAACCTCCAGCAGAACCAGGCTCAGTGTGAGCGGCCATCTGTCACGACCGACTGGGGGTTTGAGAGAACAGAGCAGAGACACAAAGAGAACTAAGAAGCACTGATCCAGGAGTGCTTTCTATGGGAAGGAAAAGTAAATGTTAATGGATGTAGCTCCTTTAGTCGTTTCACCTAGAAAGAAAGAACAGATAAACTCTGAGCCAGTTTTCAAGGTTAGAGTCTGAAAGAGAGCACATATAATTAGTTTCAGTAAAAGCTCAGTCAAGGAGAGAGAAAGGGTTAAACACTAAAAGACAGGGCTGTGTGGATCATTGGTAGAGGGTGAGCATTAAGTTGTTGCCAGCAAAAGCTCGGACGATTCCCCTCTCCAGAAAGGTGTCACAGAGTCAGGCCAGGTGTAGCTTCTAGAAAGAGAAAAGAGGGAAAACATAAAGTTAAAAACTGAAATAACAGCAAATAATGCAAAATTGGAGAGTAGTGTAAGAATGTAGCGAAGAGGGTGAAAATGGTCATTATGTCCTCCAGCAGCCTAAGCCTATAGCAGCATAATTACACAGATAGTTTCAGTTCAGATTATTTAGTTAAACGGCACTTATTTACAACAATGTCGTCTCAAGACACCTCACAAAGGGTCCCACTGATGGTCATTGTTATATTAAAAACCACAATGATTGGGATACCTCTCTCTGTCAGACTGATTATAACCATTGGAAAAGAGAAGGGGTCATACAGGTAGCAGAAATGGAGGGTGTGTTTGCACCTCAACCATAACTGAGCCAGTTTAGGCTAAACCTGACTCCCCCTTACTCCACCCAACAGGGAGGGAGGAAGGCTCCCTCCCTGATAAACTAAGCCACTCTAACTATAAGCTTTATCAAAAAGGAAAGTTTTAAGCCTAGCCTTAAAAGTAGACAGGGTGTCTGCCTCACGGACTAAAGCTGGAAGCTGGTTCCACAGGAGAGGAGCCTGATAACTAAAGGATCTGCCTCCCATTCTACTTCTAGAGACTCTAGGAACCACCAGTAAACCTGCAGTCTGAGAACAAAGTGCTCTGTTAGGAACATATGGAACAATCAGATCTCTGATGTATGATGGAGCTAAATCATTAAGGGCTTTATATGTGAGGAGGAGAATTTTAAATTATATTCTGGATTTAACAGGGAGCCAATGAAGGGAAGCTAAAATAGGAGACATATGATCTCTCTTTTTAATTTTCATCAGAACTCTTGCTGCAGCATTTTGAATCAGCTGAAGGCTTTTAACTGCATTTTGTGGACATCCTGATAGTAAAGAATTACAATAGTCCAGCCTTGAAGTAACAAATGCATGGACTAGTTTTTCAGCGTCACTCCTGGATAGGATATTTCTAATTTTGGCAATGTTCCGGAGGTGAAAGAAGGAAATCCTAGAAACCTGTTTAATATGGGATTTAAATGACATGTCCTGGTCAAAAATAACACCAAGGTTTTTTACTTTATTACTGGAGGTCAATTTAATGCCATCCAGGTTAAGTGACTGACTAAGCAGTTTCTTTTTTAAAGACTCCGGTCCAAAGACGAACTTACTTTACTAATTTCGAAGCAAATGCTGTTGTAAGTAATTTCCAAAGTAAGCAGACACATTAAAGTTCGACTTAATGGGGTGAGTGGTTTCCCCTGGCCTAAATGTGGCTGGTTTTTCCATAAAGGTTTCTGGTTGATGGACCTCACATTAGCTTCTAACTGGTGGTTTAAACACCAGCTGATAACAAGCCACGAACATCGGGGAGTCACAAACATTTCAACCCAAAGCAGAACCAACCACCTGGGACATTAATTCAGACCCTTTAACCACAAATTATGTCTCAGGAGCCTTAGGTGGAAAAGACGATGCAGGATTTGGTGTTCAAGTAAAAACTTTCTGTGATTTATGAGACTACTATTTCAACATATACCCCCTAAACCCAGTTATAGTTATACATTACTGGAGATCAGATCAACACAACTGTTAGCCATCCATGACCTCTAGAGACAGGACTGTAAAAGGAAGGAAATGAAGATCAGCGCTGACCCCGACCATCCCACTCACACGTGGATCTACCATCCAGACAGGAGGTAAGCTTTTAGGACAGGCTGTAAAAAGTGCATGCTTTCATTCATTTAATCAATCTACACCTATTTAAGTCTTGCAGTCACACTGGTTGATTTTTGCATCCAAAGTCTAATAGATTACACTTAAAAGCACTGTGGCCTTTTTACTGTAATGCTATTTCGATGGTTTTTACTAATATTTAAGTGACTTTGATCGTCTTAACATGTTTTATTTTGTACTTGTCCTTTACTATTTCTTAAATTACAATTTAAGTGTGCAATAGTGCAGATTTTATTGCAGTTTTATTGCACTAATTATGTTCTACTGCAACTCATACTTGACAATGCATTTAAACTGAATTCGAACTGAACTGACTTTAGGAGTTAATTTTTACCCCTGGAAACATGATGAACCACAAGCAGAAGGAAACAGCAGGAAGCTGAGGAATATGCACACTTTCATTTAAACAAGATATTGAAATCTTCCTGTTTTTAAGACATCATTTATTGAATTAATCAGCAGCTGGATACTTACATTTATAGAGCACAATGAAACATAAAAATATGTCAAATCAAAATAATCATCTTTCTTTAACATATAAACTTGGAACCAGCTTCACCAGTATCTAATTTTTTCATTGACCTGACCAATTATAGAAAATACTGTATCTGTTAATAATGAAGTGCTGACGAGTGTAGTATTTTTCCTGAATCAATCTTTAACCTTCCACACATTCATCTACAGGTTTATATTTTTTATCACGTTCTCGAAAACTAACAGTGAAGATATGCAGTTCAGGCCAACATTTGGGTTGGTAATATACCTGTAGTTTTTACAGTATTATACAGACATACAGGAGGTAGTCATTGCACTGAAGTAAAGATCACCTATTAACTTCCATCCATGCACGGAAACCAAAAACGGATATGGATAAGAACAGAAAAATGTGAAACATCTTTGAATGATAAAACAGTATGACATAATTTATCCATTTATGACACAAGAAATTATACAAAACAGACCATTTGAAGAAAAACACATTATAAATTGTTATGAGACCTGAAGCAGTCTTAATATTACAGGCATTGCAACACTTATGCTTCTTAATTGATTCAAATTATGCTTAGATTTCACAAATTATTGCAACTGCTTGAATATTACTTGCCTGTTGTTTCCTGTTTATTTAAGTTAGTTTTCGTGACATTTTTGGCTTTTGTTTTAATAAGAACTTCTGCGTTGAATCTTTGTGAAGTTTAACATGTTTAGAAGATCCACTTTCTTTTTTATTGAAAGAACTATTTGTTGGTTGATCTACTGCCATTTAATAACTTTCAATGTTTTCTATATAAGTGTTTAAGGAACAAATGCTGTCAATCCTAGAGCTGATCTCAGAGCTGATCTCATTCACTGGGCTCACATATCAAATTTCTCCTGCCATCCTGGAGTTAAACAGACTATTGGTCTACTATGTTGGTATTTCTGGTGGCCTCCTTTGAAAAGGTCGTGGTTAAATATGTTTCTGTAAAAGTTCCCATCAAACCCAGTCACCTGGAGTCAACACCTTTCATGGATCAAACATGCTCATAACTCACACCTCCACATCATCTGGTCTTTCTCCTTTTGAGGGTTCTCTGGGTTACCAACTGACTCTTCTCGTTTTTTTCCCAGATCCCATCATTTTCTCAGTCAGATTTCATCTCCGCCATTGCCAAAGAACAAAACTAAACTGGCCCTCGAAAGAGCATCTGTTGAAAATAAAAGAATCTTCAATTGTAAATGTTTACCAGCTCCTACATATTCACCTGGTCAAAGAGTTTTGTAATTAGCTAAAGACTTTCCTTTTAAATCATCCACACTTAAACTATTCCATTTGTCTTTGATTCTGTCATCAGTCCATCTACGATCCATCTTAAGCTTTCTTCTCATCCTCAATGTGATCAGGCCAGACTGAAACTGGCACCCAAAAAAGAAGCTGCTGTGGGAATAAACAAAAATCTGATTTCTTCACAATAAACTGACTTTGGTGCTTTCTTTCAGGCATTAATGTCGTCCAACTCAAAAACTTTAAATTGCACATTAGAATGTTAGATAAAGGTTAGATTAGATGTCAGGTTTCTAAAAAGTATGTTCTTTTCTATGCACTCAATACTTGGTTGGTCCTCCACTTGCATAAATTACGGCATCAATGCAGCGTGGCATGGAGGCGATCAGCCTGTGGATCAACTGAGGTGTAATGGAAGGCCAGGTTGCTTTGATAGTGGCCATCAGGTCATTTGCATTGTTGGGTTTGGTATTTCAGACATAAATTTATAACACAGAAATAATAAAGAATAGTACATTACCAAATACTGACACAGAACCGACGTCTGTGGTCATGAAATCCTTTGAGCGGCTGGTGCTGAAGCACCTGAAAGACATCACAGGCCCCCTGCTGGACCCCCTGCAATTTGCTTACCGAGCAAACAGGTCGGCAGATGATGCTGTTAACTTAGGTCTACACTTCATCCTGCAACACCTCGACCGCCCAGGGACGTACGCCAGGATCCTGTTTGTAGACTTCAGCTCGGCCTTCAACACCATCATACCAGACATCCTCCACCAGAAGCTCACCCAGCACAACGTCCCAGCCTCCACCTGTCAGTGGATCAACAGCTTCCTGACGGACCGACAGCAGCAGGTGAGACTGGGGAGCATCTTCTCCCGATCCAGATCAATAAGTACTGGTGCCCCCCAGGGGTGTGTTCTATCCCCACTCCTCTTCTCCCTGTACACAAATGACTGCACCTCATCAGACTCGTCCGTGAAACTCCTTAAGTTTGCAGACGACACCACTGTCATTGGACTGATCCAGGACGGTGATGAGTCTGCATACAGACAGCAGGTGGATCGGTTGGTACACTGGTGCGGTCAGAACTACCTTGAACTGAACCCACTCAAGACTGTGGAAATGGTGGTGGACCTTCGGAGAATACCACCCCCGTACACCCCCCTCACCATCCTCAACAACACCGTAGCAGCTGTAGACCACTTCAGGTTCTTAGGAACCACCATCTCTGAGGACCTGAGATGGTCTTCACACATAGACACTGTTCGAAAGAAGGCCCAACAGAGACTGTACTTCCTGAGGCAACTCAAGAAGTTCAACCTTCCACAGGAGCTGCTGGTCATCTTCTACACTGCCATCATTCAATCTGTCCTGTCTTCATCCATCTCAGTGTGGTTTGGCTCATCCACAAAACAGGACAGGTCCAGACTGCAAAGAATAATCAGGAATGCAGAGAGAATAATCAGGGCTGACCTTCCCTCCATCCAGGACTTATACAGGTCTAGGGTCAAGAAAAGAGCTGCAGACCCCACACACCCTGCACATAAACTGTTTAGAGTTTTACCTTCAGGCCGCCGCTACAGAGCACTGTTTACTAAAACCAGCCGCCACAGAGACAGTTTCTTCCCCCAGGCTGTTTCTCTGTTGAACATTCAATAGAGTACAGAACAACAGCATACAGATGCTGCAAATGCACCTTTTCTATTAGATATGTGTGTATTGTACATTGTAAATTGTAAATATGTATATTCTGTAATGCAAAAACAGAACAAAAGAGCAAAGTGTACCGGAGTCAAATTCCTTGTTTGTATGTACGAACTTGGCAATAAAGCTGATTCTGATTCTGATTTGAATTTAAAAGGAAGCTTTCATTAATTTGTTTTTAATACATTAACTTTAATTTTAATAGCTTGGTGTAAATGTCTTTAAATATTGTGAAAACAAAGTACATGACCCTAGAAAAATCACCATGTAGCCTATATAAAGATACATCTAAAAAAAAATTATATTGTTAAGTTCAGAAGTTTCTGAAAGTGAAACTGAAATAACGATTTATTACACATAGAGCGAATTATTTCTTAGAGTGTATTTGTAATGAATATATAGAATATAAAGTTTATTTTCTGAAACAAGTGACAAAAAATATTAATCTTTTTGTAATATTTAAATGTACCCATAATGTAAGTTTGGGATTCTTGATTATAGGGTTATTGGATCTGTTTTAATGTCCCTCTCTGAAACTTTAATAATGCAAAACATTAACCAACCAACTAACCAGTTTTTTTGTAACAATATTATAAACATGCAACAGTTGTGTTTTTTGAAAGATGAGAATTAACGGTCAGATATCAAACATTAATGTCACATTTTGTGGATTTCTTTCTTGGTGTATTTTCATGTTACATCCTGTGTGGTTCACAGGTTTTGTCAGATTTTTCTGCCTTAATTGTTTGGACTAACAGGACTTCCTGTAATTCTTGTTGGGTATGAGATTATGCTCACAGAATCTTCTTTATTGTTTTGAGAGAATGAACTATTTTTTGGCGAATGTTTATTTATAGGCGAACGTTCAAACTTTTCCATAGAAGTAGCTGACAAACAAATGCTACTAATCCCAGAGCTGATCTCAGACTGCCTCTCCCTGTTAGTCAGCCATTCAGTGACATGGTCATGTGCTCGTCCTCTCCTGAACTCTGAAATGCTGCCATATTCTGAGGCAACATCTCTGCTCACTGAAACAGAAAATGAAACATGTCATTAATTAGAACACAGCATGCAACTGTGAATAAATATATTTTTAAATCAAAGTAAACTTACTGTCTGGGATGTAAAATTCATTCATGCTATTTGTCATCCTTTTAGAAGGGACTGTTGGCTCCTCTGGTTCCTTTGCTAAAACCTTCAAGATTCGCTCTACCAGCTCCTGTGCTCTCCTGTTCCATTCCTCTTCTATTAGCTGTTTTTGCCAAGGTTGTACCTGAAATGTCTTTTGTTTGTCTTCAGTTGTGAAGCATCCCTTGTTTTGAGTTACTATGTCAATCAATTTTTGTAGTAGCTTTTTGACTTCAATAGAACCACTGATTTGAATGGGGTTTAGAACATGGTATCTGTTTCCACACTTCTCCAGAAGCTCCTGGAGCTCCTTGCCCTCTCTGGCGATGTAGTTCTCTACAGGGAAGTCATTGAGCCAGTCTCCCCAGGTAAACAGCACCATGCAGTGTCTCCACACTCTCTCTGTTAATGGCATTAAGACCTCCACCAGAGCTTTGAGATCTTTCTCTGTGAAAGCTCTGGAGATCGGAACAACCAGGAGAAAAACATGAGGTCCTGGAGGACACATGGAGACACTGTGGAGAACTTCACCTTTGATCCAGTCTGGTGATGTTGTGTCTGTGAACCAGCCTGGTGTTTCAACAACAGAGACCTTTACTCCATTAAAGTTTCCTTCATGTTTTACACATGTTGAGGTTTCTCTCTGATCTTGGTAGTTCTGAAGTGATGAAAAACAAAAACTATGATTTTAAATACTTTACAGAAATGCAGTGTCCACTCTGACTGTTAAACTGTAAAATATTTCTGATCAGGCAGCATACATGGTTACCTTCTTCAGCCGACTCATGTTGAAACTGAGATCAAATAAATTATTGAAAAGGATCATGTTTCCAGCTCTACTTTTTCCTGAACATTTTTGGCCAACAAGAACAATCCTGATGTCAGTGACTGGACTTTCCTCACCTGCAATAAATTGCAGAGTTACATTTTGTCTGAAAATGAAAACATTGCTTTGTATCATAAAATGTCAGAGGTTTTGTGTCTACCTCCATTAAGCTCCTTCAGGACTCTTGACTGTCTCTCATTGATCTTCTTCAACCTTCTGGCCATCTTGTCTCCAGCCTCTTTCTTGGCTTCTATCTGTGCAGCTCGGTCCAGGTCCACTTCATAGTAAGGATCTTTATTTCCTGCCCACATCTCTTCAATCTTCTCAAGGAGCTCCTTTACCTGAGTCTTATCACTGTGATTCATGTTGTTCAGGACATGATACCTGTAGTGCACACAGCCACAGCAGACGTAATGTAAACAACTACTGTCCTACAGGTCCCTTGAAAATGACCTTTTTGATCTAGTCATCTTATCCCACGCAGGTGGTGGCCGTAAATCTCTACAATGTTTTTATAACATGATGAAAAAGAGTTGTTTTTCTCAATAGTTGTCAATATATGTCAAATTTTACTGATAGACAATTTTATTTTGCTAATTAAAAAATCCAAAAGCTTTAAAAGAGAACTAATCATAGTTCACTGATTAAAGTGTCAAACTAAGAAATACGAAGCACTTGAGCAGCCCATCGTGACATCTCCTCTCCTTGAGCTTACACTGCTGAATACTTTTTCAGTAACAGAATAATCTAACTAATTACTTTTCTCATTTCTGTAACGCCATTATGATGTTTACAACGTAATGCGACTTGTTACTACAACTTAGTAAGCGGGGTTTAATAAGAGCACAGTCTGCTGCTGCGGAGAGATCTGCTTTTCTCCTTTTCTCCCGCAGCTGCAGTGAGTGTTTTTAAAGCTCTCCAAGGAAAAAGCAGGAGGTGGGGGAGTGAGGGAAGGGGGCACGGACAAAAAGCGGCATACGTGACGCAGATTGGCTGAGAAGGCATCAGGTAAGCTGGTTTTCACCACACAGACAGAGAAAACCAACAGCAAGAGAGAAACATGACAATGGAGGGGAGTCTTGTAAATTCAAAGGCAGCGTTTCGAAAGCTGGAAGTACAGTGCCTTGCAAAAGTATTCGGCCCCCTTTAACTTTTCAACCTCTTGCCACATTTCAGGCTTCAAACATAAAGATATAAAATTCTAATTTTTTGTGAAGAATCAACAACAAGTGGGACACAATCGTGAAGTGGAATGAAATTTATTGGATGTGTCAAACGTTTTTAGCAAATAAATAAGTGAAAAGTGTTGTGTGCAATATTAATGCGTTAATACTTTGTAGCGTCACCCTTTGCTGCAATTACTGCTGCAAGTCGCTTGGGGTTTGTCTATCAGTTTTGCACATTAAGAGACTGAAATTCTTGCCCATTCTTCCTTGCAAAACAGCTCGAGCTCAGTGAGGTTGGATGGAGAGCGTTTGTGAACAGCAGTCTTCAGCTCTTTCCACAGATTCTCGATTGGATTCAGGTCTGGACTTTGACTAGGCCATTCCAACACCTGGATACGTTTATTTGTGAACCATTCCATTGTAGATTTGACTTTATGTTTTGGATCTTTTCAGTTTTTTATTTGTTAAACAAGTTTGACACATCCAATAAATTTCATTCCACTTCACAATTGTGTCCCACTTGTTGTTGACTTTTCACAAAAAATTTGAATTTTATATCTTTATGTTTGAAGCCTGAAATGTGGAGAGAGGTTGAAAAGTTCAAGGGGGCCGAATACTTTCGCAAGGCACTGTATAGGCAATATTTCACATTCGCTGAAGTTAAAGGCAAAAATGTGCATGTGATTTGAAAGTTATGTCTGGGAACAAAGAAATGATCCAAGTCCGTGACCAGCAACTCCAACCTTATGAAGCACCTCGCATCGTCTCACCCTTCCACAACACTCGGGCTAACAACCTGAGCCCAGCTGTGGCCAGCGGGAGCTCCAACTATCTTACACCGTGCAAACAGAAAAGGCTTGATTTTTCTGGTCAGCAACTTGTATCATCATTTTAGATGCTAAAAAGTAACGGAATAGTTACTTTGCCTAGTAACTAGTTACTTTGAGTGCAGTAACTGAGTTGCTAACTCACTTTCTCTTGTGTTCAACCCAGTTTTGAATCCAAAGTGGGAGGAGATATTTAAAAGACCTCTGTATGGGCTGACAGCTACCAATCTCTCCTCTAGGTATACAGAGCAGTTTTCGAAGCTGAAGCAGACTATCCCTTCAGTTGAGAGGGACTGAGTTCACAAAACAATTGGAGCAGAAATGCAAACTGGTTTTGAGAAGGTAAACAGCAATCAGAGCCAAAGTAAAGGATGCTCAGTATGAGGGATTGCTGCAAAGTCAATGCAAGCGACTGTCCACTGTCTCTACATGCTCATCCAGGAGGAGTGAATGCTACAAATCTCTGACTCGATGCAATCTGCTGGGTTTCCTTAGACAGAAAAACTTTTTATCCAATTTGAATAATAAACTGAATCTGACTGCACTGTTTGATAGTTAGGATTAATTGGAATGGATATACCTGACTTGAAATCTGTATTATTCGACTAAACTGACTTTATAATGTGAGACGACATGTGTTGTGAATTGGCGCTATATACCGGTAAATAAAACTGAACTGAATTAAAGCACTCAGTTTTCAGAAAAGAACATGCAAATGTGAAACTGAAGCAGAATATTGCAATGGCGCATCAGTTAACATTTTGCCACATTTACCTAACTATTCATCCAAATCCCAATATCTGCACCATTCTCCTTTAGCATTAAGCATCTCAGCTAATAAAAATATACTTTAGGTTTGGGCATCAAGGAAACTCAGTCCATCCAACTAACAAAATATATTACCGGCATTCAGAGCATGAATACATGACACTTGAAATACAATATTCTACCAAATATTGCACCCGAGCAGCCCTTGACATTGTCCACATTTATACTGAAAATACAATTGCTATTCAATGTACTCTGCTGCTCAAATTTTAGTCATAATTTTTCCCCTTGGTAGGAGCTTTTGTTCAGCATAATTAGTGTTAATGTTTTTCTATTTGGTTTAATTAATTCATTAGTAAATACACCTTAGTGTGTAACATTCCCAATGCTGTTTCCAGTTCCCAATTATATTTCTCATAATCATTCCATTTTAATTGAAGTGTAATCATTTCAATGTAAATAAATCTTAATCCTCCAAGATACAAAACTTCCTGATTCTAAATTAAATATCTGGTGGAGATTTCTCAATCAGAAGGGATGAATTCCTTCTTCGGACTATTTTTTGATATATTATGAGACTGATTTAGTTATGTACATTAATATAATTTAACATGGCCTGCTCACGCTACATACCTGTTCCCACACTTGTTCACGATCCACTGCAGACCTTCCTCACTCTCTATACGGTCTTCCACAGTCTTCACTCCCAGCCAGTCACTCATGGTGAACAGAACCAGAGTGTGTTTCCAGATTTCTTCTCCAAACAGACTCATGTGTTCCTGGACAGCTCTCAGATATGATGCATGGATTGCTGTTTCAAGGCTTATCACAAGCAGCACAGCATGTGGTCCAGGTAAGCAAAGGTCCATGCTGTCCTCTATTTCCAGTTTATCCATCTCGCTGGTGTCCTGAAGGCTGTTGATGTAGAACCATCCAGGAGAATCTACCACTGTGAGCCACCTTCCTTCTACCACACTGTGGCTTATTTCACAGTGTGTGGTTCTGTTGCCATTATTATTAACAACGAATGCAGTCTTTCCTAAAATGGTGTTGCCGGCTGAGCTCTTGCCTTCACACTCTGCACCAATTAAAACCAGTCTTAGATGCTCTGGTGGGGGTTTTCCACCTAAAGAAAATTAAACCAAATATACATGATCTAATTAATAAAACAATGTGGTACATTCAGAATACAAACCTTATAAAAAAATACAGAAACATCAAAGGGATGTAAAACAAAACAGGATATGAATCACCAGATTGGACTGCTGGTTTTGTGTAAAACAGTCTAGGATAAAAAAAAAATAAAAAAAAACATTCAGGCAAAGAATGTGTTTTTGAGACTTAAAAATGTGGGGCCATGAATGGTCATTTTGAAAGTTTTTCCATCTTAAATTTGATTGATATCCTGTACAGATTCACTAAGAAAAAGAAATATGTTGGGGCTTGGGGGGCCAGAGAAACAAAGTTAGACTATATTTCTGATCGATTGATCAATAGATATGTACAGTGCTTTAAGATTTCACAACCCATTAAGCCCATTAAGCCTGCCCTAACGCAGACAACAGAAAAGGACATGCATAATTCAAATTAGCAGAACTTTTCATTCTGGTGATGTGATTTTAACAGATTCTGAAAGCTGACAAATTGAGCTTTACATTGATATACGGTCATTAATGTAGTTGCTGTGGGATTGATTGTGTAGAGGACAAGTGAAGAATGAGAGAAAAATGTCCTCAGTAATATGGTGATGTTTTGATGGTGTTTTAGCTAATACACCAGTTCCCTCTTCTTTGTGTAAGTAATATTTTGGTGTTGTAAATATTAGTATAAGAATTTTTTAGGAGAGTTTTGGAGTGCTTACACTATGTTTATTGCAACATTTTGGGCATTGTTAGCCTTTTTGTTTTGACATTTTCACCTTTTTCGCCATGGTTCTGTTAGGGCTTGCGCAACAGACGAACCCAGAATGCAGACTAGCAGGCAGCATGATGGTAAGTGGAAAAAGATTTAATAACAAAAAACTCACACACTAGGAGGCAGAAACCAAAACAATAAACGCACAGGCAAAACTGACATAGGCAGGCTGGCAAGACAGGCTCAGCGTGAACAGCATGACATGAGCATGAATTGAAAATGTTTCCACGATGCATAATGGATGTATATATGAAGTGTGAACCAGGTGGAGTAAGGAGGCAGATTAGCTTGGAGCAGGTGAACCAAATAAAGATAATGACAGACAGAACAAAACGTGGCTGGAGCAAAACAGAGACTCATGAGTACAAACTAACAGAAACTAGAAAAACATGAAACTAAAGCAAAACCAGATCCAAAAACCAAACTTGGCAAAACATGAATACAAAAACTAAAGCATGACCAGGATTACAAACAGAAGAACGATTCAAAACCTTAAATGTGAAAAACATAAAGAAAAAACCCGAAACCAAAAACCAAACAACCACAAATCATCTTGTTTTTATACATTTCATTGGTGGTAAGTTTGTAAATAATGGAAGAAGAAATGTTGAAAAAGAGGAAACAGGAAGTGTGTCGCCATATGTTAAAAACCGTGAGTAAAACAGTTGGCATACACAGAAGATCCATCCATCCATCCATCCATCCATCCATCCATCCATCCATCCATCCATCCATCGTGTGGGCAACAGATCCAGGAAGAAGCTGCAGACATCCTTCTTTCCAGTGACATCCTCCATGCTCATTAACAGGGAACGGCTCCCTTGCATGCTGGAGGTCATGGTTTGAAGAAGCCAAGCGAACCACATCATCTGTGGAAAGCAAAGACGAAACCGGAGAAGCATATTCCCATTACCCATTCCACTAGTGTATAGATCTGGTCCACTGTTACAGGGCCAGGCCACATTTCTTCTGGATCCAAGGTTTGACTGTCGGAGCCTTCTGTCCAATACAACAGAGTAAGCTTTCCCAGTTAGACTGAGCGGTGTGATTCCTCAATTGGAACACACTTTCTGGTCCCTTTTCTTATAAAAAGGACCACAGTCTGCCTCTCCAACAGTGATCCTCCATGCAACATTGATGACATATGTTAACCCTGACAAGCCCACAATGTCCAGAGCCTTCAGCATCTTAGGCTGAATCTCATCCATACCTGGCACCCTGCTGTTGGGGAGCAAACTCTGACACAGTGAGGGAATAACATTGTCCCACGTCTTCAGGATCTCCCGCATGGAGGACAGAGTGACCAGATTAATGAGACCCTCAAAGTTCTCCTGCCACTCAACGATATCCTCAGTCTGGATCTACAGTAAACTCCCCCCAAATAACACACAGCTTGGGATGGACCCTGTATCCTCTTCTGAGTCGCTGAATTGTTTTCCAGAATGTCCTTGAAACCAACCTAAGGTGTCTCTCCATAGCCTCTCAAAATTCCTCCCATGCCCGAATATTTGCTTCCGTCACCACAGAAGCCACAGTCCTTCGGTTCATCTGGTACCAGTCAGCTCCTTCTGGAGTCTCCAAGGACAACCAGGCCTTAAAGGCCTCCCTCTTCACCATGATGGCTTCCATCACCACTGCTATCCACCAGCTGGTACTCTGGTTCCCATCTATATAGGCACCCATAAACTTTAGACTACAGCTCCTGGAAGCCGCATCCACAATGAAGGTCCTGAACATGGTCCATTCAGATTCCATGTCTCCAACCTCCCTCGGGACAGCAGAGACATTCCCACAAGTTTGATTGTGATCCACATCTTAAGATATACTTCTGTGTTTTAGTGTTTTTTGCAGCATTAACCAAACAGCTAAAAGTCTCAAAGGTCTTTGTAGGTACAGTCGGCTGCTTCAGTTTACAGATTTTTTTCAAGCACCAGAACCTCCTGAGCCAAACTGAACCTAACCCACTGAGGATTTTCTTGTTGAATCACATCTAAACAGTGTCTAAATGGTTCATAGATGTCTCTAAATTTAGTAAACATTTGGTTCAAATGTTTTTGTGATATCTAAGACATTTATTATGAGTCCGAACGTAGAAATGTTTTAGGCTGAGATTGAAAAAAAGAAAAGGAGTTACAGCAACTAGCCACAAAATTGTGAATATTTGATGTCTCATCCTAGGTTTTTCTAACTGAGCTGTTTGTCAGCATGCAAGTTCTTGCGCTCACAATATACAAATCCATGACTTTTCAACGTGAATTGCTCAGATTTTTATTACTGTTGCAAAATGAAACTCTGTTCCTCATGAGCCTCTGTGACATTTTGTGACCGCTGCATTCTCCCTGTGTTCTGAACAACTCTGTCACAAGAGGTGTGTAGTAGTTCGGGTTGGTAATTGTGATTATTCCTGCACAGCTGACATTTTTCTAATGCAAACTTTGAACTTTGTCTCTGATAATATTGAGAAAGCATCTAGCTGTCAGTGCACACCGTGTACAGCTCAACTGCTTAAAAACACTTTAGATTAAAATGTGTTTCCTTCTGTCATTAGAGTGTAAAGTGGATTTTGGTTGTACCGACACACACACACAAAAAAGTAATAATTTTAATTTTTCTATCAATAACAGCAATCAATCAATATGACAGAAAAATCAATATACAATTATAAACACAATATAATTTAACAGTTATTGAACAAGCACTCCTATATGAATCAGTCCATGTACATATCTATATATTTATCTTTATCTTTCAATTTTTATATTTAATTCTCTCCATCTGTCCTCATCTATTTGTTCATCTCCGTCTGTCTAGCTTTATTAATCTGTCTTTATTTATACGTGCTGGGCAACTATTAAAATTCTTAATCAGGAATAATTGCACTGTCACGTGCAAAATTTAGTAAGAAAAAAAATTGTGTTTTGTGAATTTACTTTAAAAGTACTTCTATATAAACAAATGTTTAATAACATTTGGTTTGCAAACAATTTAAATAAATAAGGTACTCATAAACGGCGATATTCTATACTAAACAGACATTTATTATGATTTACTATTTAATCAGGTGTTAAAATAAACAATTGAACAAGGATCCACAGCAAATGAATAAAGGACGAAGTCTGAACATTGAGACACTTTACTGTGTCTGATATTCAGTTTGAGTTCTTTCGTTCACTTTCTCCTGTTGAGCAAACAGTTCATCGATATCATTATTGATCGAAAGCTGCAGTAAACAGTGTTTTCAGCACTCAACAATTTCTGTAGATCTAAGGTTTACAACGAGTTTATCCCAGAGCTGAAGTTCCTTTTAAACAGTAATGATCAGAAAGAGCAACATCAGTCATCAGCAATGTTTAAGCCTTTGGAAATAATCAGATCAAGCACATTTCCCCTTGTTATTGTTAGGAAAAGCCAAAGCTATTCACAATATTCAAAAGCACATCTATCTTTTACATTAACATGAATGTTGAATCAGCTATAGGAATGCAGTCAAAGTCAATGCCCATAATATACAGCAGTTTAGAGAACTTGTCAAAGAACTCTGGATTGAATTTGAAGGTCTGTAAATATTCAACAATGTAAAGCTTTGGGCTAGACAGCGACATTTTCAAAAGAACTAACATTTTCCAAAACCTTCATTTTTATAGCCATTCAGAAGTAGACATGCTTGTGTTTCGATAATCATTGTTCTGCCCCATAATCCAAGTAAGCTCGAACTCAAGCCCAAACATTTTTGGTAGGGCATTCTACCTCAGGATTTTCTTGTGGAGAGAAATATTAATGATTCTATCATTTATGACAAGCTATTCAAGTCCTGAAGCAGCAAAGTAGGCCCAGACCATCACACTACCTCCACCACATTAAACTGTTGGTAGGATACTCTATTTCTAAAATGTTCAATTCAATTCAGTTTTATTTATATAGCACCAATTCACAACACATGTTGTCTCAAGGCACTTTATAAAGTCAGTTTAGTCGAATAATACAGATTTGAAGTCAGGTACATACATTCCAATTAATCCTAACCATTGAACAGTGCAGTCAGATTCAGTTATTTATTCAAATTGGTTAAAACGTTTTTCTATCTTAGGAAACCCAGCAGATTGCATCCAGTCAGTGACTTGCAGCATTCCCTCCTCCCAGATGAGCATGTAGAGACAGTGGACAGTCACTGGTGTTGACTTTGCAGCAATCCCTCATACTGAGCATGCATGTAGCGACAGTGGAGAGGAAAAACTCCCTTTTAACAGGAAGAAACCTCCAGCAGAACCAGGCTCAGTGTGAGCGGCCATCTGCCACGACCGACTGGGAGTTAGAGAGAACAGAGCAGAGACACAAAGAGAACAAAGAAGCACTGATCCAGGAGTACTTTCTATGGGAAGGAAAAGTAATTGTTAATGGATGTAGCTCCTTTAGTCGTTTTACCTAGAAAGAAAGAACAGATAAACTCTGAGCCAGTTTTCAAGGTTAGAGTCTGAAAGAGAGCACATATAATTAGTTACATTAAAAGCTCAGTCAATCGCTATATCTAGGAGAGATAAAGGGTTAAACACTGAAAGACAGGTCTATGTGGATCATCTGTAGAAGGTGAGCATTAAGTTGTTGCCAGCAGAAGCTGGGTCAATGCCCCTCTCCAGAAAGGTGTCACAGGTAGACCTAAAGCCAGGCCAGTTGTAGCCTGATAATGTTAATACACAGTAATTCCTATTAAACAAATAACAAATGAAATAACTTTGCAGAGTATTTCAACATCAAGCAGTGGAAAATTCTCCAGCGTCTCCTCGCAAGCTGATAATGATTCTCTGCATTTAGATCTTTGTTAGGATGCTCACGTAGATTCAGCCTTGTAATTTATTTTACCTCTAAATTGCACAGCAAACTTTCCAAAAGTGTTTCTTGTTTTCTACATGTGGCAACAATATGATGTATTCTCCATCTGTCTGGGTTAAGAAACATGGTTACAACACAAAAGCATTTTCTGCCAAAAACAAAACAAAACACATTTAGGCTTGGCTAACATCTCTCAAAACCTTAGGGCAAATGTTTTATAGTCTAAAAGAACCAAACAGAAACGTTGGGACACAACTCCAAAATGTATGTTTGGCACAGAAAAAAAGCATCAGATTTCACCAAACTGAATGGAATAAAATGCAATAAATACACATTAAATTCACAAATTGCACATTTACACCGCAGTAAATGCAGAAAATACACATATCGCTCAGTTGCTCAATAAAACACACATTGCACCAGAACACACACATTCCAAAGAACAACAAACCAGCAAACAGACCAGAGCACAACATGACAGTAATAAATCCTCAGACTACATTTCTACCTTATTTGTTAATCTGATAGAGGTAGGGACAAATGAATATTTGAATCTATTAGGTTTGCAAGCAGGGACTCTGTACCGTTTGCCAGATGGTAACAATTCATATAGTGATTTGAGGATATGAGCGGGATCAGACTGTACTTTGTGAGCAAGGCTGAGGACAGACTCCTAATAAAGGAGTTATAGGTCCTTCTATGACCCTTATTGCAGTCTGGACCAGACGACTGAGTTTCGATTTTAATTTCACAAAGAAATTACCATACCACGCTGACATGCCATACCGGATAATACTTTGCAAAATAGCTTGATAGAATGAAAACATTCACACTTCTGGTCAAGCCGAAGACCCCGAGTCTACGTAAGAAATATGATCTCTGCACCCAGATATTTGTAAGAACAGACCTGGTTGATTTCACAATGATGACAATGTTGACGTGACAAGATAATGAGCTCATACAAAGGAAGACTAAATGTTGAAACTGAATTAAAAGGTACTTTAACAAAGTTTTAGTTTAAGATGCCAGTTGTGCACACCTATGCAACGATAAATGTGAACACCCTTATATCCCAGCATCTCTATTTTTCATGTGAATTGTACAGGATATACAGGTCCTTCTCAAAATATTAGCATATTGTGATAAAGTTCATTATTTTCCATAATGTCATGATGAAAATTTAACATTCATATATTTTAGATTCATTGCACACTAACTGAAATATTTCAGGTATTTTATTGTCTTAATACGGATGATTTTGGCATACAGCTCATGAAAACCCAAAATTCCTATCTCACAAAATTAGCATATCATTAAAAGGGTCTCTAAACGAGCTATGAA
The DNA here is from genome assembly GCF_021462225.1 of Girardinichthys multiradiatus. Taxonomy (NCBI): domain Eukaryota; kingdom Metazoa; phylum Chordata; class Actinopteri; order Cyprinodontiformes; family Goodeidae; genus Girardinichthys; species Girardinichthys multiradiatus. The sequence goes on from NC_061818.1 coordinate 19,975,881, forward strand.
CCTAATCATCTGAATCAACGAGTTAACTCTAAACACCTGCAAAAGATTCCTGAGGCCTTTAAAACTCCCAGCCTGGTTCATCACTCAAAACCCCAATCATGGGTAAGACTGCCGACCTGACTGCTGTCCAGAAGGCCACTATTGACACCCTCAAGCAAGAGGGTAAGACACAGAAAGACATTTCTGAACGAATAGGCTGTTCCCAGAGTGCTGTATCAAGGCACCTCAGTGGGAAGTCTGTGGGAAGGAAAAAGTGTGGCAGAAAACGCTGCACAACGAGAAGAGGTGACCGGACCCTGAGGAAGATTGTGGAGAAGGGCCGATTCCAGACCTTGAGGGACCTGCGGAAGCAGTGGACTGAGTCTGGAGTAGAAACATCCAGAGCCACCGTGCACAGGCGTGTGCAGGAAATGGGCTACAGGTGCCACATTTCCCAGGTCAAGCCACTTTTGAACCAGAAACAGCGGCAGAAGCGCCTGACCTGGGCTACAGAGAAGCAGCATTGGACTGTTGCTCAGTGGTCCAAAGTACCTTTTTCGGATGAAAGCAAATTCTGCATGTCATTCGGAAATCAAAGTGCCAGAGTCTGGAGGAAGACTGGGGAGAAGGAAATGCCAAAATGCCAGAAGTCCAGTGTCAAGTACCCACAGTCAGTGATGGTCTGGGGTGCCGTGTCAGCTGCTGGTGTTGGTCCACTGTGTTTTATCAAGGGCAGGGTCAATGCAGCTAGCTATCAGGAGATTTTGGAGCACTTCATGCTTCCATCTGCTGAAAAGCTTTATGGAGATGAAGATTTCATTTTTCAGCACGACCTGGCACCTGCTCACAGTGCCAAAACCACTGGTAAATGGTTTACTGACCATGGTATCACTGTGCTCAATTGGCCTGCCAACTCTCCTGACCTGAACCCTATAGAGAATCTGTGGGATATTGTGAAGAGAACGTTGAGAGACTCAAGACCCATCACTCTGGATGAGCTAAAGGCCGCTATCGAAGCATCCTGGGCCTCCATAAGACCTCAGCAGTGCCACAGGCTGATTGCCTCCATGCCACGCTGCATTGAAGCAGTCATTTCTGCAAAAGGATTCCCGACCAAGTATTGAGTGCATAACTGTACATGATTATTTGAAGGTTGACGTTTTTTGTATTAAAAACACTTTTCTTTTATTGGTCGGATGAAATATGCTAATTTTGTGAGATAGGAATTTTGGGTTTTCATGAGCTGTATGCCAAAATCATCCGTATTAAGACAATAAAAGACCTGAAATATTTCAGTTAGTGTGCAATGAATCTAAAATATATGAATGTTAAATTTTCATCATTACATTATGGAAAATAATGAACTTTATCACAATATGCTAATATTTTGAGAAGGACCTGTATGTCACATCAAAGGTGGAAAAAATATTTAATTAAGTTATAATTTTCATAGTTTTAACCAAAATGTAAGGGGCATTGTATGTCCTCAAATGTTGGAAAAAGAAACCGTTTACCCTAAAAAGAGTCAATATTTAGTCACTTTTGATTGATCGTTTTAAAAGAGTTTATATGAAAGGATGGTTAAAAGTATTTTTTAAGGAAGGTATAACACACAGATTCCCTTAAGGGGCGAAAATTAGCTTTTTTAACAAAAAAAATTTAACCTACCTTCAATCAGCTCTTTGAGTTTCCTTCTTTGTTTCTGAACTTGATCAAACCTTCTTGAGGCTCTTTCAGACAAATCTGTAATTTCTTTCCTCAGAGCTTCTCCTTGACGTCTGTCAACAGGACAGTGTCTTCCTCCATTGTTTGTAACCATGGTGTCAATTTTCTCAAAGAGCATCTTGACTTGATCTTCATCGTCTCTGTCACTGATGTTGAGAACATGTTTTCTGTTTCCACATCGTTGAAGGATCCACTGCAGGGTTGGACTTCTTCTGATTTTAGATTCTATTGTTTCATCACTACAAGGAGCATCTGCAGCAAACAGCACGATGGTGTGACTGAAAACATCTGCATTGAAAAGTTCCAGGTGCTCCTTTAGTGATGATGTGACCCAATGAGGTAAATATAAATCAACGGGAATGACCAGAAGAAACACATGAGGTCCTGGAGGACACAGATGGACACTATTCTGAATTTCTATCTGATCCAGTTTTGGTGTATTTTCTTGTGTATCCGTCCACCACCACCCTGGAGTATCAACTACTGTAACTAGTCTGCCGTATACTTCCTGCTGCCTTGTTTCACTCTGAGCTGTTCTCATGCTGGTGTCAAAAACATTTTGACCCAGAATGATGTTTCCAACTGAGCTTCTACCACATAGATTTCCTTTTGATTCTCTTCCTCCTGTCAGCACAATCCTCAACTCTGAAGCTTTATGCCTTTGCCCTGTTAAAAGAGATAATGAATTATTTACATATATTTATTTATATTGTTTATAAGCACAATGGCCTATGTAGGCCTATACAGAATGTGATTTCTTAATTTCTAACTCCGTTTTAGAGAACTTTATATAAAGATCACTGACCTGAGTTGGAAATATCAGTAAAACCCATCGCGTTAACTTGATGATGTGTTCTAAAATAACGAAAGTAAGAAATGTGGCTGCTGATACAGGAAGCCCATTTTTTTAGCTCTGATTCAGAAACGAAAGTAAATACTCGCAAAATCAAATAGAGAAACATCGCCATCTCATGGATGAATAGAATTGATTGACAAGTCTACTGTAGGTACCGGAAGCCCACATTTGGAACAATTACTGTGTGCTTTACTAAGTGAACACACCAATAATAAAAAATTATATGTATGAATAAAAATAAAAGACAAGAGGAAAGATAACTTCATATATCCCCTCCGGGATCAATAAAGTATCTTTGAATTGAATATTGCTTTAAATTTTTTTGGTTGTATACTTAGAATAATTATACAACAGAAGCTTGAAGTGGTCAATTCAAAGTAGCACAGTGTTTATTAAGGGAAGTATTATTTCTAAATTATGTCATGAGATTATTAGATGAAAGCTCCAAGTATTGATGAAAATTTCCTTGAAAACACTGAGAGAAATAATTGTCATTGTGTCCACATTTTGCACAGTGTTGAATCTGGTTCCAAACATTGTCTTGTAGTCATGATCTTCTACTGTGAATTTAACCTGGATTGACTTTGAATTGAATTCATGTTATTTTTCACCATTGTTCAATGTTTCTTGACAAATTTGTTTGCATGCACTATTACTCTCTGGAAAATCTCCACGGTATATGCACTTTGAACTCACCACAAACCCATATCAGTCTAACAGATGAAGTAGAATAATGTTACACACCTTTACATAATAACACAGAATTACAAATGACATCTACATGTGGCAGCAGAAACTGATTAATGAAACGGACCAGCTATAATTATCAGAAATGTTGCTCTTAAAGTTAATGTACTAACTATCCCCTGCAGAGTGTATTCAGTAAAAATCTCAAACAATCATAACGTTAAAGTTTAGTTTCTGGATTCAAAGTTTATCAGTCCTGCTCAAATGTCACTGAGTGAAGCTTTAATAACACAAATTAATGAAAAAAATGTATATACAAATATAGCGTGAGGTCTTAGCAGGTTTCTTTTACTACATTATAACCATGTAACAAATATTCATTTTGAAAGATCAAAAGGAAGGCTCAGATGTTAAATATATTTATAGCTTATTAAAGAGCTAACTCTGTGTGCTAACTCAGGGTATTCTGATTTAGATGTTTGGTCCAACAGGAATTCTTGTGTTGATTCTTTGCTGGGTTTAAGAACATGCTTAGAGGATCTTCTTTATTCTTTCATGAGAGTAAACCAATTAAAAGGTGTCATTCATTAGAAGAGTTAGTGGGACTGAAAATTTGTAAAATGTTTTATTTTGTTTTAGAATTTTAAAACTCAAGTGTCTGGAATGGTAAAATCATCCATGCTATTTGTTTCCTTTGCAGAATGTATAGCTGTTTCCTCTGGTTCCTTTGGTAAAGCTTTCATCACTTGCTCTACCAGCTCGTTCTTCCTCCTGTTCCACTCCTCTTCAATAAGTATGATGTTGTTTGGAATAGCTTGACTTACTGAAACCCCACATTCTGTTAGGCCATGGGTTTACAACATAGTATCTGTTCTGATATTTCTCCAAGATCTTTCTACAAGACAATTTATTTGAATTGCTTATAAATTAACTCTAAATCCCAAAGAGTGGAACTGCCAAACATCCAACATCTCATCGATTCATCTTCAGCTGTGTCTATGAATCAGAACCAAACATATGTGAGTAAACCATGAGTTTAACTTTCCAGTGAGACAATCTGATAAAGTAAAATCTTCATCATTTTCAGAGTATTTGAGAATTCTCTTGAAGTAGTGACATTTTAAGTTATGTTGCATTAGCTAATATTAGTGTGATTAATAATAGTTTACTGATTATTTATTGACTATTCCTATATAATCATTAAACTTCCAATTGAAATTGTTAAAATTGTGAATGTAAGAAATAATATATTGTCATTATATATTTCTCTCATTCCTTTCATAAAGTGTGCAATTTAGGCTCTCTGACAGAGAATTTACTGTTTAGACAAATAGATTTAAAGATTTCAGACTGACAAATATAACATTACATTTAATGAGACTGACTTTTAAAAAATACAGATGCTACCTATGCATTGTGTGAATGGAGACATTTATCCATTAATTTCGCTTCACTACAAACACACCAACCAATATGTGGTTAAATGTCTCTGAGCAACATACATAGGCATCAATACGTTTCTGGAAGCATTCTAGCTGAATATTCAACCAATCTTGTTGGCAAATTAAGACGAATTCATCTAAACTGAACGGTATCCTGCTATGGACCAGGCCTTTTTATTTTTAAAAATCTCATTGAATCAGTTTGTTGTATGACCATTCCACCTGGAAAAACATCCATTCAAATAAACCTAATCTACGACATTCATGCCAAGAACAAGTCAATGGAAACTTCTGACTCTTGGCTGCTCTGTCACTAAAATGTTAACTTTGTTTTTTACACAACTCTATAATTTTGCATAGACATGTCAGTTTTATTCACATACTGTGAAATGAATGGAGGACACGTCTTTAGAACACCAACTGAGGATGTATTGGACCAATCGAAGGCCCGCACAAAGCAACATTTTTCTAGACTTGTCAGGATCATAAGACTAAATCTAAAACTGCTGTTGAAAACAAAGGTATGCCTCTGTCATAAATGATCTAATGTGATATTATATCAGGTGGTAGCACAAAGCAAAGAGGTTGTTTATTTTAATATGGTAGAAACCTGTTGCAGAAAAACAAATCTTCATTTGCAGTTGATTTCTTTGTATCACATGTAACATTAAATACAAAATGATTCTGGAAAAATTCAAGTCATTTATTGTTTGTTTTTTTAAAACTTTTGTAAAACACGTGGCCTTTATTTACAGTGTTTCAGACAGGTGGAGGGGGAGATAGAGAGAGAAAGGTTGGGAGTCAAATTGTGGCTGCACAAGTCATTAAAGTCAATTTGCTCAGTCAGTGATTAACATACAGTTTCTTAAACAATTTTGCAGCAGCTGGGTTTCCAGACAAAAACTATTGTGAAAATATAGAATTTGTCCATCATAAAAAACACAAATACATTTATTTGTCTTTTTTGAGTTGAACGGACATTTTAAAATGTAATAATTATAAAATCACAAGAGTTCCCCAAGTCTACCCGCCCCATCAGTGTAATGCAGACGCACGCCTATGTGCGAATGTCAAAACTTAGTAATTTCTTTATCAGTAATATAACAATTCTTTCCTTTGGACACTAAAACCTGTATTTTTCTTTCGTACTTTTGTGCAGGGGTCAAATATTAGGATTTGGCAGATAATACAGACTTTGTGGTATTGTCACAATAAGCTAAATTTTCCAGCATACCTTTTTTGGTTGATGTGCTTCTGGGATTTCTTTTTCTCTCTATATCAGCCTAAAAAAACTTCATCACAGCAAACTTGTTTTATTTCTCCAGTAGTACACTTCGTTTGAGAAGCAAGCTCTGTGTTAACTCAGTCAACCAAGATTTAATTTGCTGAAAGATGCATGCACAGCTTTTTATTATAACTTTTTACTTCAGTGTGAACACTGGATAAGTTTTTATTGAGTTTTGATGTAAAAATTTGTCCGATACATATTTTAATAAACATGCTCATAATATACAGATACATGTGGCAAACCATCACATGATGCGATAAAATGTAACTGTTGTTAATAGCTCCTGTAATTGATCATCTCGGTTTGTTATCTTTATCAACACATTAGAGCCTCCACCTGAGCTCCTCAGGGCCCCCCTTAGGGAGGCTGGCCCTCCAGATGTGGAGTCACTGGTGAAAGATATGAGTTTTTCACATTAAAAATCCAAGTAAGAATAACTGTTACATAATTCAGAGTAATTCTGGATTTTCTTAAACATTTCTCCCCTGTGCCTACTGAGTGCTCACTCTGAAAACCATAAAAGCAAAATCTGAGCACATAATGCATGAAATAATAATTTGATCTCTGTCCAAAGAAACTCATCCAGCATCTCCTGGACCTGGAGAAACACAGGAGGTTTTGATGGTTGCACCATATGAGGTTCTAGCTCAGTGATGACTGTATATTTGGACCAGCGGTTTGTTGTACTGATCTGAGCCTTGGTTGAGACCAGTCTTGATGGCTTGGATCAACATCTCCTGTGTTGTGCTGTTCCACCTGCTGGTTGACTGGGTTGATATTATCCAATTGTTTTTCTGATTAAGAAAGTTGCACTTACTCTTTCTACAGCAATGAAAGTGTGAGGACTAAATCAGGTTAATCACCGATATCACAGTATTAATACTCATCAAAACATTTATAATATTGCCAGGATAATGGATATAATTATCACTCGCTAAGGTTCTTAGAGCTGTGGATATACTTTCATGTTGTATCTTTATATGTTTCTCGTTTTTTTCTGATTAACCTACCAAGAACAATACTGTTGAACCTTTATGTTTAAGAAGCTAATAGGAAAAATTACCACTTTGAAATTTTCCAGGATTTTTTGATTGACAAATCTATAAAAAACTTTGTTTTTATTAAAAACATTTTCCATAGAATTAGTCTTCCAAAGAAGAGACAGGGTAAAACACTGAAAGACAGGGCCAAGTGTATCATCTGTAGAAGGTGAGCATTAATTGTTGCCAGCCGCTTGGCTGATGTCCCCCTCCAGGAAGGTGCCACAGCTAAACACAGAGCCAGGTCTGTTGCTTCTAGGAAGAGAAAAAACACAGAACATAAAGTTAAAAGCTGAAATAACAGCAAATAATGCAGAATTGTAGAGTAGTATGAGAATGTGGCAAAGAGAGTGAAAGTGGTCATTATGCCATCCAGCAGCCTAAGCCTATAGCAGCATAACTACAGAGATAGCTCAGGATAAACCATAAACTTTATCAAAAAGGAAGGTTTGAAGCCTAGCCTTAAAAGTAGACGGGGTGTCTGCCTCACGGTTTAATTGCCTGTGATATTTATTTATTTGAGAATTCATTTATTTTTATCTAATGTTTTAAAAAAGTATTTTGATTATAATATGCTGTTGCTATGATATAGCCATTGTTGCTGAAATGACATTAAACCAAACTTTTGAGTACTAAAACAATGAATGTAACTAAGAATATGAGTAAACTCAGTAAACTACTTATTTTTTTCATCAGAATTTTCTGTGATTTATTTCAAACTTACTGTGTGGAATAAGAAACTCATCCATGCTATGTGCCATCCTCGCAGAAGACAGTTGGTTCCTCTGGTTCCTTTGCTAAAGCTTTCAACATTCGCCTGATCAGCTCCTCCTCCCTCTTCTTCCATTCTTCTTCCATTTGTTTTTTGTTGCCAAAGAAAAAACTGAATTTCTCAAGGAAAGAGAGTTTCGTTCCTTCAGTTGTGAAACATTCCTTATTTTGTGTCACCATGTCAATAATTTTTTGGAACAGCTCTTTGACTTGAACAGGATCATCGGAAATGTAGGGGTTTAGAACATGGTATCTGTTTCCACACTTCTCCAGAAGCTCCTGGAGCTCCTTGCCCTCTCTGGCAATGTAGTTCTCTACAGGGAGGTCATGGAGCCAGTCTCCCCAGGTAAACAGCACCATGCAGTGTCTCCACACTCTCTCTGTTAATGGCATTAAGACCTCCACCAGAGCTTTGAGATCTTTCTCTGTGAAAGCTCTGGAGATCGGAACAACCAGGAGAAAAACATGAGGTCCTGGAGGACACATGGAGACACTGTGGAGAACTTCACCTTTGATCCAGTCTGGTGGTGTTGGGTCTGTGAACCAACCTGGTGTTTCAACAACAGAGACTTTTACTCCGTCAACGTCTCCTTCGTGTTTTACACATGTTGAAGTTTCTCTCTGATCTTGGTAGTTCTGAAATGATGAAAAATAAAAACTATTAAAAAGGCATTTTGTGACTATCTAAAATATTTTTACGGCATTCTATTGAATTACCTTTTTCAATCGAGCTGTGTCAAAAACCTTGTGAAATATCTCATTATGAAGGATTATATTTCCTGCTTTACTCTTCCCTGAACATTTTTGGCCAACAAGACCAATCCTTATCTCAGTGACTGGCTGTTTCTCACCTGTAAAAAATTATGCAGTTCATATTTTTATTCAAAACTTGTAATAATACATTAAACTATTGTCACATATTTTGTAATTTTTGTTTTTTAAGTGTCCTTTCTGGCAGAGTAGCACTCCGAATTGTTGTCTGAGTACCAAGAAGAAGCCTAACAGCTTTACTTTCACAAGTGGAGCATTACCGCTAATGCTTTAATGCTTCGCTTGATTCTGTATATATAAAAAAAACTTTATTAGAAACTGCTTTGGCATTATTTCAAATGCAAGGGACACGGAGACAGAAATGAAAGGAAAAAAAAGAAGCAAGTTGGGGACCCGGCACACACCCAGCCCCAGACACTGAGAACCACCAACACACCAGCAGGGAGAAAATGGGCCCCGCATTTTGATGGGGGGGCTAAGATGACAGGGAGCAGCCTAAGACCCAATCTGACACAAAAACAGGCACACACAGTCACAATCACATAAAAACATTCACACACCCAATGTAAAGACACACAACAATGGATGCTGTACATTCACTTGCACTCCCCATACATACTCTATACTCCCAGGTCCAGGTGCCAATTACTGCCACTGCAAAGACAGCCCAGGTAGGAGCACCAACCAGTTCAGCTCCATCTTTCACCATTAGGCTGATCCAAATGCCGGTGACCATACATTCAAAAAGAGGATGCAACCGCCCAGCCACAATTTTTTAACATACCTTCAAACAGCACTTTCAACACTCTTGACTGTCTCTCATTGATCTTCTTCAATCTTCTGGCCATCTTGTCTCCAGCCTCTTTCTTGGCTTCTATCTGTGCAGCTCGGTCCAGGTCCACTTCATAGTAAGGATCTTTATTTCCTGCCCACATCTCTTCAATCTTCTCAAGGAGCTCATGTACCTGAGTCGCATCACTGTGATCCATGTTGTTCAGGACATGATACCTGTTCCCACACTTGTTCACTATCCACTGCAGACCTTTTTCACTCTCTATACGCTCCTCCACAGTCTTCACTCCTAACCAGTCTCCTCTGGTGAACAGAACAAGTGTGTGTTTCCAGACGTCTTCTCTAAACAGGCTCATGTGTTCATGAACAGCTGTCAGACTTGATATATTCAGAGCAGTTGCCAATGAAATAACCAGCAGCACAGCATGGGGTCCTGGAGGACACAGATACACACTGTTCTCCATTTCCTGTTTGTCCATCTCATTGGTGTCCTGAAGGGTGTTGATGTAGAACCATCCAGGAGAATCTACCACCGTGAGCCGCCTTCCTTCAACCACATTGTGGCTTATTTCATTGTACGCTGTCCTTCTTCCATTTGTATTAACATGAAAGGCTTTTTTTCCCAGAATGGTGTTTCCTGCTGAGCTCTTGCCTTCCCACTCTGCACCAGCTAACACCATCTTTAAATGTTTTGGTGGACGTTTCCCACCTGAATAAACCCCCCCCCCCCCCCAAAAGTAATATTTTATGATTAATATAACATTTTTTTTTTAGCACACTGATGATGTAAAAAAATCAAATCGGATAAAAGTTTAAAAGGTACTTCAAAAATGACTGCTCCTGGTTGTATGAAACAGATTTTAAAATATTCAAATAAATAACAGAATGTGTAAACTATTCCAACTGAAGTTATTCTTCATTTATTAATTGTTTATTGTATGTATCACCAATATTTTAAAGGGTGTCAATAGAAAGTCCAAGAAGGTATCTAAGAAAGCATTTCCCTGTATATATCTCCAAATTTATATTGTAAACCTTTTTTCTTTCACCTTTTTCCTTTCAGGGGTCGCCACAGCGAGTCCGCTGTCTCCATCTAACTTCTCTTCTGCATCTTCTTCTCTCATACCCACTAGCTTCCTGTCCTCTTTCACTCCATTCATAAATTCCATCTTTAGTCTTTATAGGCATCTTCTCTGGCAGTTCGAGCCTCAGAATCCTTCTACCAATCTCCTCACTTCCTCACTATCCCTCCTCTGAACATGTTCATCTCAGTCTGGCCTGTCTGACTTTATCTCCAACAAATCTAACATAAGCTGTCCTTCTTAAGTACTTATTCCTGGTCCTATCCATCCTCGTCATTGCCAAAGAGAACCTCAACATCTTCATCACTGCTACCTCCAGCTCTGCCTCGTCTCCTCTGTCTTTAAACCGTACAACAATGCTGGTCTCATCATCTTCTTGTACATCTTTCCTTTCATTCTCACTGACACTCTTTTATTACTCAACACGCATGACAATTTTCTCCACCTGTTCCAACCTGCTTGGATATGTTGCTTCACCACTTTTCCACACTCACCATTGTTCTGGATTGCTGAGGCTAAATAATTAAATGTTCCCTGTTCATTATCTCTGTTGCCTGTAAGTAAATGTTTTTAGAAATTTAGGAAAATGAATTTTGTTACTTTATAATTGTAGGGGCTTTGTAGGAAATAAAGTGTTAAATGTGTAACGTTGCATATGTTTTTCAGTAATTCAGTTTTTAGCATTTTGGTATTTCTTTCCTAAAAGAGGAATTTATAACTTGCCTTCAGTCACCAAAAGCTGGTATTTGTATCCATGAAGCAGTCTTTGTTCATTTAGTGTTTGTGTACCAATCATTTCAATTGCTGTTTAGATACATCTTAGTTTTTCCATATATCAACAACTGTGTTTTTTATTTTATTTGAGAAAATAGATTTAGTTTCTTTTGTTTAGTAATTTTAGAAGGTTTTTAGAAAAAAAGGGTTGATATGAACAGTAATGTTAAAGAGTTGCATTTGTTGTATCTAACAGAGAAACTTGTAACCTACCTTCAATCAGCTCTTTGAGTTTCCTTCTTTGTTTCTGAACTTGATCAAACCTTCTTGAGGCTCTTTCAGACAAATCTGTCATTTCTTTCCTCAGAGCTTCTCCTTGACGTCTGTCAACAGGACAGTGTCTTCCTCCATTGTTTGTAACCATGGTCTCAATTTTCTCAAAAAGCATCCTGACTTGATCTTTATCTTCTTTGTCACTGATGTTGAGAACATGTTTTCTGTTTCCACATTGTTGAAGGATCCACTGCAGAGTTGGACTATCTTCGATATCATATTCTATCATTTCATCACTACATGGATCGTCTGCAGCGAACAGCACGATGGTGTGACTAAAAACATCTTCATTGAAAAGTTGCAGGTGCTCCTCTAGTGATGATTTGACCCGCTGAGGTAAATATAAATCAACGGGAATGACCAGAAGAAAGACATGAGGTCCTGGAGGACACAGATGGACACTGTTACGGATTTCTATCCGATCCAGTTCTGCAGTGTCTTCGCTTGGATAATGCCACCAACAGCCTGGAGTATCAACCACTGTAACTAGTCTGCCGAATACTTCCTGCTGCTTCGCTTCACTCTGAGCTGTTCTTCTGCTGGTGTCAAAAACATTTTCACCCAGAATGATGTTTCCAGTTGTACTACTTGCTTTTGAGTTACTTTCTCCTATCAACACAATCCTCAACTCTGCAGCAGGGTGGCTTTGCCCTGTCAGCAGAAATAAGGTATAAATAACATTATTTTGAAAAACAAAAGTCGATTTAGCTGAAGAAAGTATGAACTTTATATTTACTTTGTATTGTATTGAATCATTAAATAACATCCACACAAAATAAAGGTCAGAAAAAAATTGAGGACGCCATTTTGTACGGACTCGGAAAGTGTCAGTGGGTAAAAAAAAGACCAAAACAAACTAATCTGTGCTCACGCTTTGCGCGCAGATCACTCATTGACATATGTTGAGACGCATGTGGATCTGTTTTTATATAAAAACTTAAAGCAAAGCAATGTTTTAATCAGCACACTTGACAGGTGTGGCCCAAGCGTCCAAACTCTCGACAGATGTCGATGACTAATCTGCACGCATGGATTGCAAAATGGGGAGCACAGTTTATCAGTCGGATTACAGAAACTGAGAGCACGGATTTCCACCGGCTTTGCTTTTTTTTTTTTTTTTTTATCCCACTGACACGTGCCAGACTCTGTAATTTAACTTCTCTATGAAATCAAAATTCTTGCATTCAGTATATTCAGCTAAAGAAAACTGAATTCACAAAAGCAGAATTCAAGAAGGCAATAAGTTTAGGGAAAGTTTTACAAAAAGATCACTGACCTGAGCTGAAAATATCAACCGCAGCACCCATTTCATTAGCTTCTCTCTGCTGATGTCTCTGCTTGTAGTTTTACAAAACGTAAATGAAAGTAAAACCTGCAGAGAAGAATATTGGTGTTGAGGGTTGGTTGATAAACTCAAACATACTCAGAGACTGCCATCTGCTGGACAGCTAGAGTAACTACAGGTCTACGTTTGCTATCAAAGGTTTAATTAAAAATGACCTAATCAATGAACAAATTCATTTATCAATAAAAATAGAATAAACCCCATTGGGACAAATCCAAAAAGAAAAACAGTTTCATTATTTACTTACTTCAAGAATTTGCTCTGTCTAATTAAAAATCAAAAAATGGTCAGAATCGGTGTCCTTTAGCACAAACACATTAGTTTCCTACTTTGAAATGCGAATCAGTAATGTTTACACATTTGAAATATATACTGAGGGTTTATTTCAACTTTATTGCTGCATAAATCAGTTTTAGACCCTGGATAATTGCTGTTTATTGACACTAATACTAGAAACTGTTCTTGATAGCAGTGTGGTTTCTGTCATGTTTTATACCATTTTATATTATACAGTCTCTCAGTGAAAATGAAAGGTGTAAGATGTTTTAAGATGGAAAAACCCTGCTGCAGTAAATGGTTAGATTGTTATATAAGGATGTTTTCTGAGTTCAGTGACAGGGTGGATGTTTGTGTCAGAGTGATCAAAACGTTGTTACACTGAGCTTTTTTAGAAGCTTTCACTGTAATATGACCAGGCTTATTATTTACATCATGGATATTATGTGATTTAAAGGCATTTATGTTGCGAGAACCAGATCTAAGGGTGATGGTGAAACTGAACCTGGAGAAGACACAGACCAGCAGGCCTGATGGAGATTAAGGGATCTGGCACACGGGATGTAAGCAAGGTTCTTGAGGTCGGAGAGAGCACATTCTGCCTCAGAAGACAAGATAAATTGTCTTTTTGTGGAAGTGAAAGTAGTAAGAGGGGACTGCTAATAGACTGGAATTTTGGATGAATCTTCTTTAGAAGTTGGCAAACGTAATTGTTTTCTGGAGGTGTGTGTAGGCCACTCTTGAACTGCTCGAATCTTCTTGGGGTTTGTCTTCACCTGCCCACCATGCAACGTTATGGAGGAGGAAGTAAAGTCAAATTTTTCTGTTTTCACATAAAGGCAGTTCTCTGGAAGCCTCTGGAGGACCTGCTTGACATGTATCTTATGCTCAGGAAGACTCTTGGAAAAGATAAGAATGTTGTCAAGGTAGACAAAAACAAATTGGTATAGAAAGTCTCTGAAGAAGTCATTAATTAAAGACTGGAAGACAGCTGGAGAATTAGTTAGGCCAAAAGGCATAACTATTCAAAATGCCCCACATGAATCTTAAAAGCACTCTTCTATTTATCTCCTTTCTTAACATGAACATGGTGGTAAGCTGTGAACAAGTCTGGTTAAGAAAACATGGAAGCTTCTTGAACAGATTCAAGAAGGAAGAGCTCAGAGGTAGAGAGTAATTATTTTCAATGGTGATTTGCTTAAGTTCACGGTAGTCTATGCAAGGTCTGAACATCTTATCCTTCTTCTCCACAAAGAAAAAAACAGCTGTCATGGGAGAAAAGGATGGATGGATGATGCCTGCATTAAGAGAGTCGTTGATATTTTGTTCCATGGCTTCTTTCTCAGAAAGAGAGAGGTTTTACAGACGGCTAGATGGAAGAGTAGCACCTGAAAGGGATTTATGGAGCAGTAATATGTGCAATGGGGTGGTAATGAAAGAGCAAGATCCTTGCCAAAACTCTCTGGAGATCACGGTATGTAGATGGAACTTTGGAAAGATCAGGAGGGTCTTTCATAATTGCAGAAGAAGTAGATGATGGTTGAATGGCATGCTGCAGGCAGGTGGATAAACAGACGAAGCTCGAGAGCTTGATTCCGGACTCTGACCAGTTTATGTGGCGATTGTGTTTCTGTAACCAGAAGAAACCAATACAAGGTGAGTCCTGTTTGGGAAAACAAAGAAAGACATTTCTTCATGGTGATTCCCTGAGACAACAAACTGAAGAGGTAAGGTCTGCTGAGTAATGGTTTGTAGAGGGCTTCCATCGAGGACTAAAACAGACAGGGAGAAGTTAATTATATGAGGGGAATGTTGCAATTGTTGTGCTGCAGCCAATGGATGAAACATGGACTGAACTGCACACAAACAAAGAGAAACTCCGAATCCCTAAATTCCTAATATCCCTTAAAGAAAGGTGAATCATAAAGCTGAATTAATAAAGCCTAACCCACCCTGCTATAGGGAGCATAAAGCATAATGCTACTTTGCGAAATCTCCTTAAAGAAAGGTAAACATAGGGCTAAATTGCTAAGATTTCTCTGAGGAAAGGTGTCAAACCTTTAACGTTTAAAGCATGTTATTATAAGCCATACGTTGAGGTGTCAACCTGTGCACCTGCTTTTACACACATACAAACGTTTAACGTTTGTTGTTTTGTAGCGTCTCCTGCTTTACTGGCACTGCCATACTTGCACAATGATCATCTGCACTGTTGTATTGCTCTTGCATCTTATACTGCTCTATATTTACTCTCACTCACTTAAAACTGTGCACATATATTTATATTATATTGTAGATATGTTTATACGGTTTAATTTGTATTGTATTGCACCAACTACGCCAAAACAAATTCCTTGTATGTCCAAAAACGTACTTGGCAATAAAGCTTTTCTGATTCTGATTGTTCTTGCTTAATTACTCCGTTTTTCTTTGTGTCTAAGGGTGTAATTAAAGGTTTAGGGTTAGTTAATTAAAAAGAAAGACGGATTATCAGAAACAGAGTTAGACTTAGCCTAAAGGCTGAAGATAAGGACATTGTTTAAATATTTTTCCAAAAGAAAGATGATGCACATCAAAACAGAAGAAGAAAACAATGACCAATATTTAACTCCCAAATTGATCAGAAACTGAGTGTGACTCACTGGGATCACTGGGGCAATCTTGCTGGCGATGCTGCGGTTTAGAGGGGTGTACTGCTAAGTTGTAAGAAGACCACCACAAAGAAAAATGGAAGAGGTTAACATAAAGAAAATAATCTCAGAAATTAACTTCCTAAACTATAAGGATCAGCCTGATTTTAATACAATACAGCTGAAAAACAACAGTGAAGTTGGTTATTCTTTGAAACACAATCTGGTAGCCTTAACATTAGTCACTATAAGTCACTTAAAAACCTAACCCAGTTTGGGGGTCATATCCATAACCCAGTCAATTCAGGACTGGAGCAGTTCATACTTGATGGTTAGAATGGTTAGCAAAAAAAAAAACTGGGTAAGGGTGTTGCATGATAATAAACATGATGCACATACAGTGAGAAAAATAATCCTCAATTTCCTGGGCTTATTTTAACACAGTTATGTTTGTTTTCCCATTTACAAGAACAAGAATAGTCTCTTTTTTTTATGATGTTTTCATTTCTCAAAAGGAGACTAAATCTACATGAAAACATATTATAATTTATTTGCAACTCAGCGAGGACTGAACTTTTGAACCTTACCTTTGTAGTGTCATGGTTTGTTAAGTCTGGTTCCATTGAGGAATCTTGAATGAGAATGGTCTATTCCTCTCCTAAAATAGCCAATTATCACATATTATAGCTAATATACACTAATATAATATAATATAATATATAATATACACTAATATACACTAATACAGCTCATACACCCTTTCAACAGCTTTGGCTCTTAGATGAAAACCCAAGCATATCTTTAGCTGTTCGGTTCGTCTTCCTTTAGTTAATGCTGTGCCAGCATTTAGAAATTAGATTATCATCTCATGCACGGGACGTGCTGACAGACTCATGATGTCCAAAGCCTGGTGGTTTTGTAGACAGAGGAAGTGCGACGCAGTTACTTCTAGTTGGTAATGCTGGTTGGTTTCACATTGCTTCAAGTGTTGCAGGAGTCTTTGTATTAGGAGATTTTTGACCCTCTTCATCTACATTGGAAGTAGATGGAAATTGTGCCAGAAATCCAAAATATATATCATATTCATGTTCTACACATGCAAGGTCTCCACTGATTTTGAAATAGAAGAGTTCATATGAATATAAGCACTTTAAAATGAGTCACGTCTTTTGCTGCACCCCCAGTCAGCTGATCACGCTGGGTTCATACACTGAGCAATGGGTTTCTCATTATAATCACTCAAAAAACTGGTTGTTCAGGTGTTCCAAAAGCACACTGGCAAATGAAAGTAGGAGACATCTAAGATGGTGATTCAGTATACATGCTTCTTTTCCTGTACTTTTCATGCCTCTTACTCATGTTATTAATTTACCCATTATAACTGATTTCCCCTGAAAGAGGATGTGATTATAGGTTAATTTGTATTTAACCTGTATGTTTTAAGGTTCTGGGGAAGATTTTACCAAATCAACTAATTAGGAAGAAGCTCATACTGGTTTACACCTGTTCTTCCACACTATTCGACAGAGTCTGCTATTTGCTTCTTTATCTAGCAGGTGAATTTTTTACTTTATCAGGGTAAAGTAGTAGAGGGGCAGTTTGTTTGGATAACTAAATGCATTTATTGCATCAAAGCATGAAATTCATATTCAGAAATGATTAAACATGACATTTTTTAAGTTAGGTTTAGAGTGGTTTAAATCATATACTGTTAACAGTGAACAATGGGTTGTTATAGAAGGTGAGAAATTGACAAAGGATTATAATAGGGGTATTTGTCTACTTTGAATCTGACTGATTTGTCAAATTTATATCCCGGTGCAGGATCCCAGATGTATGCTGATGACATACTTACACATGTAGCTGGTACAGAGGTTACAACTATTTCAATGCTGTCTCTGTTTTTAGACCTTTTTACACCACCGAGGAACGGATCACGTTAAACTATATGAAAACTTTGTCAATCAACGTTTTTCTAGGACACGAGTCTTGACTGTCAATAAAGCTTTGAATTTAAAGATTAACCACCACTGACAAATAAAACATCACTGAATTTAAATTTGATAAGCATGCCAAGATCAAAACAAATCAAACTTTATTTATTTAGCTGCTTTCAACATCTCAATGTGCTTTCCATAGAATACTAAAAACCATACCATTTATGACAATTATTAGGATGAACATAAAACAATTGATAAGAATAAAAAAATAAATTAAAAGCTCTTTCAACAAGAAACATCTTCAGTTTGACCTTGAATGCTGAGATGCCTCATAAGAGATGCCTTGTAGCTAAAGGCTCTGCCCCCTCGGGGAACCACAAGCAAACCAGTTGTGTGGGAGTGAAGTGCTCTTTTTGGACAGTAAGTTATGATAATGTCTGGTAAGGAGGAGTAAAGCCTTTAGGTATTTGATAAGCTAGAGTAAGAAGTTTAAACCTAATCCTAAACTGAACAGGAAGCCAGTGGAGGGAAGATAAAACTAGTAAAATGTAGTCTCTCCTGTTAATTCTCATTAAAACTCTAGCAGCAGTGTTTTGGATCAGCTGAAAACCTCTCAGACTTACTTTGGAATAACCTACTAAAGAACAATACAATCATCAAGCTTAGAAAGCGGCTCTAGAAACTTAAATGTGAACTAAAAGACAAATCTTGATAAAAAAAAAAAAACAACTCCAAGGTCATTGACAGTGATACTGGAAGTCAAAGTAATTCCACCCAGATAAATTAATTGCAAGATGATGAGCAGAGTTGCAAAAGCAAACCTGGATACTTTTAGACTTTTTAGACACATGCTGCAAATGTTTTCATGCACTCAGTGACTTTTTTTCTGATCTAAATTATTGTGCACCTCTTGTTCACAAGCAGCTCCAACAACTATTAAGTCACTTAAATTTATTTAGAAGCGGGTGATTAAATTCCTGGAAGGCAAGCCTGTTAGATCCCATCCCTGCCATGTTCTCATAAAATTGAACACGATGGATTTTAATAATTTTATAAAATTTTTATATGTTAAACTGATTGTTAAATGTTTTTACTCGATAAGGTTCCTAGGTTCCTTGGTGACCTTTTTGTTCCTCTTAAAACTACAGGTTCAGCACAAAGCATTGAGTAAGAGTTTTAAGATGCCTTTAGGTAAAACCTCTCTGGAAGAAACAGCATCCTCTGTACAAGGAGTTAACATGAATTTCCTGTCCTGCAGGACTAAAACTGAACTCCAACAAGCATCAGTTTAAGTTAAAGTTTAAGAACCGCTTTGTAGTCATGAATGATTGTAAGATCTCTTTTATTGATTGTAATATGATTGATTATTGTTCTGATTGTTTTTATTGAGTTTCTTGTTTTTATTTTGTGTTGTATGTGCATCTCAAATCTTGTATCATGTTTTTATTGTTTTTCCAAAGGCCCAATAAAGGACTGGCATCGCAAATTAATTTAGGTCATGATGTAAAGTTTTTGGTATTTGCTAAAACCTAACAACAAACACAAACAAATAAATTCAAATTCTATTCAGAAGTTGTAGTCTTAAGAGAAGACGTTTCAAAGAAAACATTCAAGCATTGGATGATGAGGATTGTCTCAGTGTGATGACAAGCTGTTTGTGTTGAAATGGTAATGTAATTTAAGTCGTTTTTTTACCATCTGAAGAGTTTTTTTGAGCTATTGTAGGACTTTTTGAATCGCAGAAATAAAAAAGGCTGACAAGATAAAATGTGTTCTCTAAAATTTACAGAAGTTCCTAAACTTCTTGACTTATGTGGTGCAGAAACTTTCAAAATAAAATTTATTGAGCTAGTTTTCATAGTAAAAAAAAATTGTATTTACCAAGGGAAAAGATTCGAGATCGTCACTCAGGTTAGCTTTATTGATCACCATGCACATGGGAGGCCATAGATTAAATGACAGGGAGCGGGGTGATTACTATTTTATGTCAGGCAGACTATCAGGTTATGACGAGGGCTCTTATCCAAGGCACCAAACTTTTCATCAACACTCTGAAGGTCCTAAAAAGACAGAAAATAAAAACTTTGTCATCAAGGTTTCTGCAGGATCTAGAACTTAACCATTTAGATTTTAGGCCTTAAAAAAGTCTTAATTAAGCTGAGATTTTCCGTAAAATGTCTTAAATTACCTTATACTAGGGTCTTATTTTAAAATGTTGTTCTTTATTCATTATATTTACTGTTTTTTATTAAGTTACAGTTTTCATTAACCTTATCTGCTTTGGTTCTGAATGAGATCTTGGCACTGTTATGCTTCGACAAAACTACAGAACTTTCAGAACCTTTCTTGAAGAAATTAAAATCAAAACATTCTGATTAGATATTTACAACCAGGTCCTTCGTTATGATAAAAGCATAATTTAGGGTTTGGCTTGAAATGTGTGATTTTTGTAGTTGACTAAAACCCATCAATATGACAGTTATAAAGTTTATTGTTTACGGTTTTAATTGTGAAATAAAACTTTAGTTACTTGTCAGAACGGCAAAATACCAAATTTAGTGGATAACATTGTTTTTAAAAATTGCCTAAATTTTCAAATAAGTTACACATACGCTATTAAATAAGCCAGGTATTAAGGTGCATTATTTTGTATAATTGTTATAGGTCTAAAATTTTATTTATAATGGTCTTAAAAGAGTCCTTAAAGTTCCTAAATATAACTTACTGAAACTGCAGAAACCCTGGACATACTTTACAGAACATGGGTTTGGGGTCCCCTCTGTGGTGACTCTATCCTGCCAAACATTTGGGCTTGGGCTGAAGGAGACTCCACTGTCAGCAAGCATGGGTGTCTCTCAGACCCCAGCCACAACCCCAATTTTAATGTACTTTAGACATACATGTCTGCTGCCCCCTTGGTTTTGGTGGCCTATGTTTCTCGAGGATGTGTCTGGACAGCTCAGAGATCTTTTTCTGTGAAATCTCTGACACCTCAAACATGGCATCCCTCACAGAGTTGACATGTAAAATATTGATCTGCAGGCAAAATACAAGGTTACCTTCTTCAACCAACTTAGATTCAAACTGAGGCGGAATATTTTATTAAAAAGGAACAGATTTCCAGCTTCACTCTATTCAGAACATTTTTGTCCAACAAGAACAATCCTGCCAGTTATTAAAACCTAGTTGTAATGTATAACACATATAAATGAATAAAATCCCTTTTAAATTCAAATATCTGTTTGTCACATCACTTTCAGACAATCCCCAAGTTTAATATCAGTATTTGTCAATGTACTATGCTTTATATTTTCTAGTATAAATTTCATTTGAAAAATCCCCATAAACATGTTTTTAAAGTTGTTTACTTAATCTCTTCTTTTCAATACCCTCCAATTTTCAAGAGGTTCTTCTCTGAAACCACCTCTACATCTAAAACTTAAAAGGTTTATAGACATGTCATGTTTTATCAGAAGAAGACCAGTTTGTTTTTGTTAACAATAACAGAAAAAAAAAGTTGAGTGAACAGCTTCTGCTGCCTGACCAAGAAACAAGTCTAACAAGGTACTGCTGGTGACGAGAACATTTTGGAGAGGCGGTGAAGCAGAAATGTTCAACACAAAGATACAGCATCTCATTACAACATTTCTTTCACTTAGTACCCATGAACATCTTTGAAGACTAAGAAAAACATCTTACGTTATTGATTATGTGAAAGTAACCATGCACCTTGAGATGAATGCTGCAGTAATTAACTTCTAAACGGAGCAGAGACAGTAAAGTGTGAATTACAAAGATCAGAAGTTTGCTCGGACTTAAAGGTGACTAAAAACCTCTGGTTGATGGACTTCACTTTATCTCCACACATGCCAGTGGTAACTGTTAGGAGGGAATGTATTGAAATACATTTACGATCCACCACAGGCAAGAGAGGTTCAGTCCTAATGAGAAGTGTATTCCTGAATGTTTAAATATCAGCACATTTATCTATAGCTAAAAGTGAAAATCTACGGGTCAGTCCAACATGTAGGTTTTTAGTGTAACTGTAGTTATTATTTTATTTTGTTTGTTGAAGTTTTTTTAATTATATGTTTGGCCTTCAAATGTTTGAACAAAGGTTAAACCTGTCAGAAAAGTTGAATCTTTGTGATGTCTGAGAAAAATTTCAGGGGATCGTTTCAGAGACAGAACTATTTGCTGGTTGTTTTGCTGCCATTATGGGACTTTCATCAATATTTTCCATATAAGTGCTTGAAGAACAAATGCTGCCAATCCCAGAGCTGATCTCAGACTCTCTCACTCTCCTGCTCAACCATTCAGCAACGTTGTCATGTGCTCGCTGATTCCTGAACTCTGAAAGGCTCCCATATTCTGAGGCAACATCTCCGCTCACTGAAACAGAAGATAGTAGTTTAGTTCCACATTTTCATTGTTGGCTGTTTGCATGCTTGATTCTTCTTGCTAAATAAAATCTGATTGACTGTTGCATGAAAAGTCGTCTGCAGTAAAATACATATGAATACATATGAATAGTGGTTTAAATATTTGCTCAAATTAAACTTACTGTCTGGAATGTGATGATCATCCATGCTATGTGCCATTTTCTCAGAAGGTACTGCTGGTTCCTCTGGTTCTTTCGATAAAGCCTTCAACATTCTCTCTATCAGGTCCTGCTCACGTCTACTCCACTCATCTTCTGTCAGCATGTGTTTCTTTCCCAGCCAAGAAGAAATCTCAAACGATTTTCTTTTTACTTCAGTTGTGAAACATCCTTTGTTTAGTTTTACCATGTCAATAATTTTTTGGAACAGCTCTTTGACTTCAACAGGACCATCGGAAATGTAGGGGTTTAGAACATGGTATCTGTTTCCACACTTCTCCAGAAGCTCCTGGAGCTCCTTGCCCTCTCTGGCAATGTAGTTCTCTACAGGGAGGTCATTGAGCCAGTCTCCCCAGGTAAACAGCACCATGCAGTGTCTCCACACTCTCTCTGTTAATGGTTTCAAGACCTCCACCAGAGCTCTGAGATCTTTCTCTGTGAAAGCTCTGGAGATCGGAACAACCAGGAGAAAAACATGAGGTCCTGGAGGACACATAGAGACACTGTGGAGAACTTCATCTTTGATCCAGTCTGGTGGTGTTGGGTCTGTGAACCAACCTGGTGTTTCAACAACTGAGACCTTTACTCCATTAAAGTTTCCTTCATGTTTTACACATGTTCTGGTACCTCTTTCATCTTGGTAGTTCTGAAATAATACAGTAAAAGATATATATATATATATATATATACATATATACACACACACACACACTACTGGTGAATGAACACACATGGAATTATGTAGTGAACAAAAAGTGTAAGATAACTCTAAACATTTTTATATTTTAGATTATTACAAACAGCCACCATGTGCTTTGATGACTGCTCTTGGCATTCCCTCCATAAGCTTCATGAGGAGGTCACCTGAAATGGTTTTGAGTCTTGAAAGAACTTCCCAGACGTTCATTAAGTGACGGCCAGAGGTTATTATTTCAGTCATTACAGCAAAGGGTGGCTACTTTGAGGAATCTAAAATATAGTATATATAAACTTATTTTACAATTTTTGGTTTGCTACATAATTCCATATGTGTTCATTCACTGTTTTGATGCCTTCATTGAGAATCTACATACAGTGTAAATAGTCATAAACATAAAGAAAACCATTAAATAAGAAAGGCTTTCTGAAACCTTTGACCAGTAATGTATATAGGGACATACTTTACTCAAAGGAAACCTCAAGTCTGGATGTTAGACTGAATTAAATGCTTTTGCTTAATGAGCATGTTGGTTTATCTTTTTCAAGTTCATTAACATAGCTCTGCCAAACGTTATGTTAAATCTATGCTTAAAGAGAATCTGATTTCCTGCTGAACTTTTTCCTGAACATTTCTGGCCAACAAGAATAATCCTGATGTCAGAGACTGGCTGTCTCTCACCTGTAAAACAAACCAAAAAAAGCAGTTATTTCTAAAACATTGTTACATCACTATATCGTAAAATAAGTTATATTTATTGCTTACCTCCCAGTACCTCTTTCAACACTCTTTACTGTCTCTCATTGATCTTCTTCAATCTTCTGGCCATCTTGTCTTCAGCCTCTTTCTTGACTTCTATCTGTGCAGTTCGGTCCAGGTCCACTTCATAATAAGGATCTTCATTTCCTGCCCACATCTCTTCAATCTTCTCAAGGAGCTCATGTACCTGAGTCGCATCACTGTGATCCGTGTTGTTCAGGACATGATACCTGTTCCCACACTTGTTCACTATCCACTGCAGACCTTCTTCACTCTCTATCCGCTCCTCCACAGTCTTCACTCCTAACCAGTCTCCTCTGGTGAACAGAACAAGTGTGTGTTTCCAGACGTCTTCTCTAAACAGACTCATGTGTTGCTGGACACCGTTTAGGTATGATGCATCAATGTTGATTGCTAGAGGAATAACCAGCAGCACAGCATGGGGTCCTGGAGGACACAGATACACACTGTTCCTTATTTCCAGTTTGTCCATCTCATTGGTGTCCTGAAGGGTGTGGATGAGGTACCATCCAGGAGAATCTACCACCGTGAGCCGCCTTCCTTCAACCACACTGTGGCTTATTTCACTGTGTGTTGGTGTTAGTTGATCCATTTTTTTAACACCAAATAAATGTTTTCCTACAATGGTGTTTCCTGTTGAGCTCTTGCCAGCCAATGAACAACCAATCATCACTATTCTCAAATGGTTAGGAGGTATTTTTTCTCCTAAACCATCAAAACAAAGAAATACATTTTTATTTTAAAGAATATTGTAACTCAAATAACAAAAAATAATCTATGTGTCTATCCAAACATTTGTCAAAGCAATAACAGCTATTAATTATTGGTGGTTGTATGAGAAAATTTTTAAGATGGTTTTAAAATGATTTTTGTGGTTTTTGTTTTATTTTATTTACAGACAATAAACATTTTCCAAAAGTGTTAATTCATTTACAAAATATTCCTTCTCAAAATATTAGCATATTGTGATAAAGTTCATTATTTTCCATAATGTAATGATGAAAATTTAACATTCATATATTTTAGATTCATTGCACACTAACTGAAATATTTCAGGTCTTTTATTGTCTTAATACGGATGATTTTGGCATACAGCTCATGAAAACCCAAAATTCCTATCTCACAAAATTAGCATATTTCATCCGACCAATAAAAGAAAAGTGTTTTTAATACAAAAAACGTCAACCTTCAAATAATCATGTACAGTTATGCACTCAATACTTGGTCGGGAATCCTTTGGCAGAAATGACTGCTTCAATGCGGCGTGGCATGGAGGCAATCAGCCTGTGGCACTGCTGAGGTCTTATGGAGGCCCAGGATGCTTCGATAGCGGCCTTTAGCTCATCCAGAGTGTTGGGTCTTGAGTCTCTCAACGTTCTCTTCACAATATCCCACAGATTCTCTATGGGGTTCAGGTCAGGAGAGTTGGCAGGCCAATTGAGCACAGTGATACCATGGTCAGTAAACCATTTACCAGTGGTTTTGGCACTGTGAGCAGGTGCCAGGTCATGCTGAAAAATGAAATCTTCATCTCCATAAAGCTTTTCAGCAGATGGAAGCATGAAGTGCTCCAAAATCTCCTGATAGCTAGCTGCATTGACCCTGCCCTTGATAAAACACAGTGGACCAACACCAGCAGCTGACACGGCACCCCAGACCATCACTGACTGTGGGTACTTGACACTGGACTTCTGGCATTTTGGCATTTCCTTCTCCCCAGTCTTCCTCCAGACTCTGGCACCTTGATTTCTGAATGACATGCAGAATTTGCTTTCATCCGAAAAAAGTACTTTGGACCACTGAGCAACAGTCCAGTGCTGCTTCTCTGTAGCCCAGGTCTGGGGAATGCGGCACCTGTAGCCCATTTCCTGCACACGCCTGTGCACGGTGGCTCTGGATGTTTCTACTCCAGACTCAGTCCACTGCTTCCGCAGGTCCCCCAAGGTCTGGAATCGGCCCTTCTCCACAATCTTCCTCAGGGTCCGGTCACCTCTTCTCGTTGTGCAGCGTTTTCTGCCACACTTTTTCCTTCCCACAGACTTCCCACTGAGGTGCCTTGATACAGCACTCTGGGAACAACCTATTCGTTCAGAAATTTCTTTCTGTGTCTTACCCTCTTGCTTGAGGGTGTCAATAGTGGCCTTCTGGACAGCAGTCAGGTCGGCAGTCTTACCCATGATTGGGGTTTTGAGTGATGAACCAGGCTGGGAGTTTTAAAGGCCTCAGGAATCTTTTGCAGGTGTTTAGAGTTAACTTGTTGATTCAGATGATTAGGTTCATAGCTCGTTTAGAGACCCTTTTAATGATATGCTAATTTTGTGAGATAGGAATTTTGGGTTTTCATGAGCTGTATGCCAAAATCATCCGTATTAAGACAATAAAAGACCTGAAATATTTCAGTTAGTGTGCAATGAATCTAAAATATATGAATGTTAAATTTTCATCATGACATTATGGAAAATAATGAACTTTATCACAATATGCTAATATTTTGAGAAGGACCTGTATGTAGCATGTGCATTTTCTTCTATTCATATAGAGCACTTCAGACTAATAGAAAAAAAACTTGAATTACCTTCAATCTGTATCTTCAGTTGTCTTCTTTGTTTCTGTACGTCACCAAACCTTTTGGAGGCTTTTTCAACCAAAACTTTTAATTTCTCTCTCAGAGCATTTCCATGAGAAATATCAACAGAACCGTGTCTGCCTCCATTGTTTTTAACCATGGTCTCAATTTTCTCTAAAAGCATCTTGACTTGATTTTCATTGTCTCTGTTCCTGATGTTGAGAACATGTTTTCTGTTTCCACATTGTTGAAGAATCCACTGCAGGGTTGAACATCTTCTGATTTTAGATTCTATTGTTTCATCACTACATGGAGCAACTGCAGTGAACATCACAATGGTGTGACTAAAAACATCTGGATTAAAAAGTTCCAGGTGCTCCTTTAGTGATGATTTGGATAAATAAAAATCAACAGGAATGACCAGAAGAAACACATGAGGTCCTGGAGGACACAGATGGACACTGTTCTGTATTTTTATCTGATCCAGTTCTGGAGTGTCTTCTCTTGGATAAGCCCACCACCAGCCTGGAGTATCAACTACTGTAACTCATCTTCCAAGTACTTCCTGCTGCTTCGCTTCACTCTGAGCTGTTCTTCTTCTGGTGTCAAAAACATCTTGACCCAGAATGATGTTCCCAGCTGAGCTTCTACCACTGAGACCATCATTAAATCTCCCTCCTATCAATACAATCCTCAACTCTGCAGCAGGGTGGCTTTGAGCTGTTATTAGAGATAAGGAATTATTTGCATACAGTTTTCAAACACCTTTCTAATCCAACAGAAGATTTCCATTGAAATACCAATACAATGTAATAATTAAAAATAACATT
This sequence comes from Girardinichthys multiradiatus, assembly GCF_021462225.1. Lineage (NCBI taxonomy): Eukaryota > Metazoa > Chordata > Actinopteri > Cyprinodontiformes > Goodeidae > Girardinichthys > Girardinichthys multiradiatus. The sequence goes on from NC_061818.1 coordinate 20,003,025, forward strand.
CACACAAAACAAAAAACTTTCATCATAAAAACTAGAAAAGCCACTGGAGCCATTTTGTCCAACTCCCATCTTCCGTATAAAATCAAAGCTCCTGAATTCAACATTTTCAGCAAGTAAAATAAGAGTTTACAAAAGCAAAATTCAAGACGGCATGAAGTTTAGGGAAAGTTTTACAAAAAGATCACTGACCTGAGTTGAAAATATCAACCTAAGCAGGCATTTCATTACCTTCTCTCTGCTGATGTCTCTGCTTGTTGTCTGTTCTCACAAAACGTAAATGAAAGTAAATCCTGCAGAAGTGAATGTTGTTGAGGGATGATAGTTGGTTGGTAGAAAGCGCCATCTGCTGCACGACTTGAGTACCCATACGTTTATTGGGGTTACAAGAAGTACAGGTCCTTCTCAAAATATTAGCATATTGTGATAAAGTTCATTATTTTCCATAATGTCATGATGAAAATTTAACATTCATATATTTTAGATTCATTGCACACTAACTGAAATATTTCAGGTATTTTATTGTCTTAATACGGATGATTTTGGCATACAGCTCATGAAAACCCAAAATTCCTATCTCACAAAATTAGCATATCATTAAAAGGGTCTCTAAACGAGCTATGAACCTAATCATCTGAATCAACGAGTTAACTCTAAACACCTGCAAAAGATTCCTGAGGCCTTTAAAACTCCCAGCCTGGTTCATCACTCAAAACCCCAATCATGGGTAAGACTGACGACCTGACTGCTGTCCAGAAGGCCACTATTGACACCCTCAAGCAAGAGGGTAAGACACAGAAAGAAATTTCTGAACAAATAGGCTGTTCCCAGAGTGCTGTATCAAGGCACCTCAGTGGGAAGTCTGTGGGAAGGAAAAAGTGTAGCAGAAAACGCTGCACAACGAGAAGAGGTGACCGGATCCTGAGGAAGATTGTGGAGAAGGGCCGATTCCAGACCTTGGGGGACCTGCGGAAGCAGTGGACTGAGTCTGGAGTAGAAACATCCAGAGCCACCGTGCACAGGCGTGTACAGGAAATGGACTACAGGTGTCGCATTCCCCAGACCTGGGCTACAGAGAAGCAGCACTGGACTGTTGCTCAGTGGTCCAAAGTATTTTTTTCGGATGAAAGCAAATTCTGCATGTCATTCGGAAATCAAGGTGCCAGAGTCTGGAGGAAGACTGAGGAGAAGGAAATGCCAAAATGCCAGAAGTCCAGTGTCAAGTACCCACAGTCAGTGATGGTCTGGGGTGCCGTGTCAGCTGCTGGTGTTGGTCCACTGTGTTTTATCAAGGGCAGGGTCAATGCAGCTAGCTATCAGGAGATTTTGGAGCACTTCATGCTTCCATCTGCTGAAAAGCTTTATGGAGATGAAGATTTCATTTTTCACCACGACCTGGCACCTGCTCACAGTGTCAAAACCACTGGTAAATGGTTTACTGACCATGGTATCACTGTGCTCAATTGGCCTGCCAACTCTCCTGACCTGAACCCCATAGAGAATCTGTGGGATATTGTGAAGAGAACGTTGAGAGACTCAAGACCCAACACTCTGGATGAGCTAAAGGCCGCTATCGAAGCATCCTGGGCCTCCATAAGACCTCAGCAGTGCCACAGGCTGATTGCCTCCATGCCACGCCGCATTGAAGCAGTCATTTCTGCAAAAGGATTCCCAACCAAGTATTGAGTGCATAACTGTACATGATTATTTGAAGGTTGACGTTTTTTGTATTAAAAACACTTTTCTTTTATTGGTCGGATGAAATATGCTAATTTTGTGAGATAGGAATTTTGGGTTTTCATGAGCTGTATGCCAAAATCATCCGTATTAAGACAATAAAAGACCTGAAATATTTCAGTTAGTGTGCAATGAATCTAAAATATATGAATGTTAAATTTTCATCATGACATTATAGAAAATAATTAACTTTATCACAATATGCTAATATTTTGAGAAGGACCTGTAAATAAATTCAAGTAAACCCGCTGTAATTATTATTAATTAATTCATGCTTCTGCCATCAGGTGAGTAGAACAGGACCATCTGGTCCAAAACCAGAGGGTTCAAGAACAGTTTCTGTTCATAATCCTTCAGGACAGGCTTTAAAGAAAAAGTGAATACCTTCATTTATTTTGTTATTTACTTAGATTCTTGCAGTCGTAGTTTGATGTCCATTTTAAGCTAAATATATTACCCTCATTTGTTGATGGCACTCTTGGTTGCTCTGGTTTCTTTGCTAAAGCTTTCATCATTCGCTCTATCAGCTCCTCCTCTCCTCTGTTCCTCTACTCTTCTGCAAATGTGTGATTTTGTTGATCAAGGCAGTTTCTGAAACCTTTGTTAGGCTTCAGTTGTGAAGCATCCTTTGCGTTGTTTTACTATGTCAATAATTTTTTGGAACACATCCTTGACTTTAACAGGATCTTCAGAACGATCAGGGTTGAGAACATGGTATCTGTTTCCACACTTCTCCAGAAGCTCCTGGAGCTTCTTGCCCTCCCTAATGAAGTTGACCTACAGGGAGGTCATTGAGCCAGTCTTCCAGGTAAACAGCACTATGCAGTGTCTTTAAAAAAATACTCTAAATGATGCTAAATGTGCTGCATAAACTGTGTGATGCAGACTCATTTTAACACAAGTTGTTTAAAAAATGAAGGATTTTTTTGTGCCTTTTTCTGTTTTTGTTCTTTAAAATAAATGAGATTGATACAATTCTAATTTTGCTGTTGAATACTGTTGAAATATACATTGAAGGATTCAGAAATGCTACAGAAGTGTTGTTTGCTGCAACATTTCATGCCTTATTAAAACATTCAAAAACTTGTGAGTTTCTAAGTTTCCTCCTTTGTTTCTGCATTTGGTTTTTACCTTCAAATGACTATAAAGAGTGACCACAATGAACTCCAAAATGGTTTGATTCAAAGTCTTGCTGCGTTGCTTCATTCTTAGCTGTTCTTCTGCTGGTATCAAAAACATTTTGAACCAGGATTAAGTTTCCAGTCAAGTTTTTCCACTGGGGATTCCTATTAATTTTGTTCTTTCCATCAACACAATCCTCAGCTCCAGAGGAGGGTTCAGTCCTATAAGAGAAGCACATCATGGTTTACAGTAAATATATAAATAAATACTGTTTACAACTAGAATTACAATGCTTTTTAATCTACTCTTTATGTTTTATGTTCTTGGCACAAGCTAATCTATTTTTTTCCAAAACAGTTTATATTCCACCATGTTTCCAGTTATTGTGGTTATGATCCCCATTTAGTTGAATGAAGTAATATAAAACACAACAGAACATGGGGGTTGGCGTTAACACTAACGTTTCAAACTGAAGAGAAACAATGATGTTCAGGGGTTATCTCTTTATATATTATTAACTTGAGTAACTTAATCACATTCCCTTACACTAAACAGATGACGAGATTACTGAAAGTACTTGAAAGTACTTGGAACTTGGCATTGTTGGACTAATCAGATGTACCAGTCATTGTTTTCCTTTGGCATTGACACTTTAGGACCTACAGACCTTGTTTTAAATGTAAAACTGAGCATGAAGGGAGGGTTTTTCATGCATATCCACAAGGATGGTCTGGCTAGTTCCTTTAGACTGCAGTTGTATCAGAAGTCAGAAGTCATATTAAATTAACTGCAGGGAAACAAATTATCAAATTGTTCAATATATCAAACGAATAATAACTAATCACCGTAATAACTAATCAAGTTTTGGTTTTTATGTTTTGTTTCAGAGTCTTCAGTTTACTTAGAAAACACAAATGAATTTTTTTCCCTCTAGATATCTCACCTCTAGTGAGAAGTTAAAATTAATTAAACATTTTCTATAAAAAAGTATACCCAAGCCTACTAGTATCAAAAGTGGCCAAAAGCACAACAATCTAAGCCATAAATTATCATTTAATAATAGTAATGCATATTATAGTTTAAAAAACTTAAATAAATAATTGAATAAATAAATAATCTCTACACTGACAGCCAAAAGTGAACAAATACATAATTTGTCAAAATGTGATGTAGACAATCATTTAAACGGAATTGGAAAAATAAATTAAATTACTGAATTATATTTTAGGTAAACATAGCAATAATTTATTAAAACACAAGTAAAAAATGTTTGAATCATGAATCAAAACTTGAGTTCTGGTCTAATAAATAAAGATATATGCATACAGACATAAAAAATAAATGCTAATAACATATGACGGATTGAAATTGTAATTAATGGTTTAGACATTTAATTATTAAAATATTTATCATATAAATAATTAAAACAGGCATATAGTTCTAAATCTATTTATTTCAGGATCAGGGTTGAGAACATGGTATCGGTTTCCACACTTCTCCAGAAGCTCCTGGAGCTCCTTGCCCTCCTTAATGAAGTTGACCTACAGGGAGGTCATTGAGCCAGTCTCCCAGGTAAACAGCACTATGCAGTGTCTTTAAAAAAATACTCTAAATGATGCTAAATGTGCTGCATAAACTGTGTGATGCAGACTCATTTTAACACAATTTGTTTAAAAATGAAGTTGTTTTTGCCTTTTTCTGTTTTTGTTCTTTAAAATAAATGAGATTGATACAATTGTAATTTTGCTGTTGAATACTGTTGAAATATACATTGAAGGATTCAGAAATGCTACAGAAGTGTTGTTTGCTGCAACATTTCATGCCTTATTAAAACATTCAAAAACTTGTGAGTTTCTAAGTTTTCTCCTTTGTTTCTGCATTTGGTTTTTACCTTCAAATGACTATAAAGAGTGACCACAATGAACTCCAAAATGGTTTGATTCAAAGTCTTGCTGCGTTGCTTCATTCTTAGCTGTTCTTCTGCTGGTATCAAAAACATTTTGAACCAGGATTAAGTTTCCAGTCAAGTTTTTCCACTGGGGATTCCTATTAATTTTGTTCTTTCCATCAACACAATCCTCAGCTCCAGAGGAGGGTTCAGTCCTATAAGAGAAGCACATCATGGTTTACAGTAAATATATAAATATATACTGTTTACAACTAGAAATACAATGCTTTTTAACCTACTCTTTATGTTTTATGTTCTTGGCACAAGCTAATCTATTTTTTTCCAAAACAGTTTATATTCCACCATGTTTCCAGTTATTGTGGTTATGATCCCCATTTAGTTGAATGAAGTAATATAAAACACAACAGAACATGTAGGTTTGCATTAACACTAACGTTTCAAACTGAAGAAAAACAATGATTAACCTCTTGTTAATATTCAGGGGTTATCTCTTTATATATTATTAACTTGAGTAACTTAATCACATTCCCTTACACTAAACAGATGACGAGATTACTGAAAGTACTTGAAAGTACTTGGGACTTGGCATTGTTGGACTAATCAGATGTACCAGTCATTGTTTTCCTTTGGCATTGACACTTTAGGACCTACAGACCTTGTTTTAAATGTAAAACTGAGCATGAAGGGAGGGTTTTTCATGCATATCCACAAGGATGGTCTGGCTAGTTCCTTTAGACTGCAGTTGTATCAGAAGTCAGAAGTCATATTAAATTAACTGCAGGGAAACAAATTATCAAATTGTTCAATATATCAAACGAATAATAACTAATCACCATAATAACTAATCAAGTTTTGGTTTTTATGTTTTGTTTCAGAGTCTCCAGTTTGCTTAGAAAACACAAATGAATTTTTTCCCTCTAGATATCTCACCTCTAGTGAGGAGTTAAAATTAATTAAACATTTTCTATAAAAAAGTATACCCAAGCCTACTAGTATCAAAAGTGGCCAAAAGCACAACAATCTAAGCCATAAATTATCATTTAATAATAGTAATGCATATTATAGTTTAAAAAACTTAAATAAATAATTGAATAAATAAATAATCTCTACACTGACAGCCAAAAGTGAACAAATACATAATTTGTCAAAATGTGATGTAGACAATCATTTAAACGGAATTGGAAAAATAAATTAAATTACTGAATTATGTTTTAGGTAAACATAGCAATAATTTATTAAAACACAAGTAAAAAATGTTTGAATCATGAATCAAAACTTGAGTTCTGGTCTAATAAATAAAGATATATGCATACAGACATAAAAAATAAATGCTAATAACATATGACGGATTGAAATTGTAATTAATAGTTTAGACATTTAATTATTAAAATATTTATCACATAAATAATTAAAATAGGCATATAGTTCTAAATCTATTTATTTCTTTGTCTATCACATGCGTTTAGCACTTGCTACGTCAGAGGTCGCTGTGAGTATTTATCGTCCATCAAAAGAAACATCAGTCCGCCATCTTTGTTGTGTGGAAATACGTCAAAAGATGACGGACTGTTTTTCTTTGCTCTGATTGGCGGAAGGATGTCTCGTGAAAGGTCGCGTATATTTGGCGCTCTTCGTTCACTAGCGGACTGGCGCGTTTTTGAAGCGGTAGGAAAAATGTCGAGAAAACTGAAATACTGAAGTGAGGACCTGGGCGCTTCGTTCAGATACCTTCTTCCGAACTGGAAAATGCTCGGAGGAGCTTCAGGAGCTGCGCACAGCCGGGCTGCCGGGAGACTTAGTTAGCTTGTTGTTTTACGGTGAAACCTGCTGACAACGAACAGCCATCTGCTTCAAACCATGAACGACACAGTTATTCTTTATTTACAAACATAGTAGTGAATAAGAAGCAGTCAGACAACAGGCCTTAAATACGCAGTAAGTTACGGGAGCAACATTTTGGTGAGTGTTTTCCTTAGCCTTCTGCTGTTGATGTATCAATCCGCCAATCAGTTAGGACTAGAAAAGTCTGGGCGCCATATTAACTATTTATTTACTGTTGTAAATACATACATTTACCATGTAATTTGCATTGCCTAGTATTAATACTGTCTGACTGTACTTTAGAATATTTAAGTGTGATTTATTTATGAAACATTATCCAAACATTTTAATATAATCCGTTACCAATGTCAGGATGTGGAATGGTGTAATGAAAATAAATGTAGTAAAACACGCTTGTCACTGAAAACTTCAGGATTTATTGCACTTCTTAAAATACCAGAGAAATAAATGTATTTTGCAAACCTACAATGAATGGCACAGGTTTAGATGGATATCTATTTATTGTGTGTTAGCCATATAAATCCAAATGTTTCTTTTAGGTTTTTTTAATGATGGCTGGTGTTGTGGCCTTGGCTTCTGTCATTGAGGACTTTAACACTCAGGTAGGAACCATAGTTATTATATGTCTATATAACTGTCATAGTTGGACGTCTTAACCATGTTTTGATTTACAGTTCTTATACAGAAGATTTAATTGTTTTTATGGGACCATTTTACATTAATTTTAGTTTTGTTTGTAACTACTGCAGACACGAAGGATTTTTCTTTTTTGAACTAATTTTCCAGTAAATTTAAACGTGTGGTTCCCAAAGTTTTCAGATTTCTGCCCATAAAAATAACTGTAAAAGACTTGATCTTGGCTGTCGGTTAAAAATGGGAAATTAATAGTTATTGTTTTAATGTATCTCTTGTAACATAGCATGAATATGGTTTTAAGATTTTATTTTTTCATTTTTCTTTCTTCTCTAGAAGATTTCAGGGCCCTACACTTGTTGATTCACAACCCCAGCCTTCAACGTCCAGCTGTTTAATCTGAAACATTATGTTAGTTAGTAAGTAGTTAGTTAAGTTTTACAATAATTTCAAAACCCTTCAGACTTTCAAAAGAAGTGGATTTGGAACTTTATCATTAGGCCTCTTCTAATAAATGTAAAATATTAAAAAAAAAAGTTTACATGTGTTGAACAATCACAACTTTTACTACTCTAAGGCATTTAAATTGTCCCTATAACATGTCTTCGACCTGCCAGAAGCAGGAAGCACCAGTAGATATCCTGGAAACAGAGACCATTTTATTAAATCTTTTTACTTCAGATTCATGTGTCTCAATTAAATCGCTTATTTTAGTTTGTCTTCCAGCTTTTTATCTATTGGGTTTATTATAAAAGACCAACACAAAGACACACATAATGGGGGCAACCATGCATGTTCAGTAATATAATATACACAAGATTGGACCCGCTTTTTGCTTCAGAGCCTCCTTTACTGTTTTTGCCATAGATTTCAACTGGAGACATTCCTCTGAGATTTTGGTCTACAAGTACATTTAAAAAATTAAAAAGATATTTTAAACAGAAATGTCAGATTTCTGAAAACTGTGTTCATTTCTATACACTCAATACTTGGTTGGGGCTCCTTTTGCATGAATTACTGCACCAATGCGGCGTAGCATGGAGGGGATTTAAACGAAGCTCTAGTTGATAAGGGACCCGAAATGTGGCAAGAAAACATCTTCCACACCATTATACTACCACCACCAGCCTAAACCATTGATGGATCCGTTGTTTCTTGGTGTTTACATTTAATTCTGACCCTACCATCTGAATACTGAAATCTAAACCCATTTGACCCCTCATTGATGCCTTATTTGAACTTCAACATGTTGTTCTTCCCATATCTAGATCCCTAAATGCCTTGAGCTGTTAACATAAAAACAATTCCCTTTTTATGTTAATGAACAACTGGAACAAGTGTAATATATGAAGGAGGATGCAAGACTTTATATATTAATTGTTTATAAATTGTCCCATTTGTGTTTCCACTTTTAACAGCCTTGCAAAAAATCTCGCAAAGATGGTGGCAGCCCTGTTGTCAAGAGGATCACAAATTATTTCTCTCCTGTTCCCAAACCCGCGGAGAAACCCCTTTCTCTTCCTCGCTCCAGTAACATCATGGACTACTTTAGCCGAAAGGCTCCATCTTCTAAAGAAAAGTCAAGTCCGCCGCAAGACCTCAAAGAAAACTGTCAAAAATCTCAGTCTGAAGAAAAACACTCCAACACAGAAGTGGGGAAAAAGCTGTCTGACAAACGGGGCAGAAAGGCCAGCAGAGCAGCGAGGAAACTTTTGCCGACTGAAGCAGTTGGTTCCACCAATGACCCGAGCTGCCTGATTGTTGAAGAAACACAAGAAAGCAAAGACTCTACGGTAGAGGGCAGCAATGGGTCCCTGGGCAGCAACACGGCAGCTTTGATGTCGAAGCTTAGTGTAGAGACATGTGAATATGGAATATCTGGAATCTGTAAAACTGTCAGTGATGAGCAGAAAGATGGAAATTCACCTCAAGAAAGTAAGCCTAAATGTGAAAATAGTGACAATTTAAATCCAAAGCTGAACACTACTGCATTATCTCCAAATGTGCAAGCAAAGCAGGTTAAAAAGGCTAGAAAAGCAACAAAGAGCCATCAAAAAGAGACAAAGCATCCAGAGCCGGAGGAGAAGGAAGCGGAGCGGTCACCTTGTGATGTTAGTATGGACGTCAGCTTGGATGAGACCTCTCTGTTAAACAGCAGCACCGTAACCATCTCCTTTGAGGATTTTGTGCGGAGTCAAAACAAGACTGAGGAGGACATTGAAGACGACAAAGATGATGGTAAAAACTTAGAAAAGGCAGATGAATTAAACGATGAGCCGCTGGACATCCCTAAAGCTGAAGACAGTGTGGGTCCATTCCAAGTCTCACCACGAACTCTCACCATTCAGGCCGAGGTGCACGCCGTTTTACCCAAACAGAACACCGTCAAAGCTGTCGGGAAGGTGGCTTCAATCTTCACCAGGAAAAAAGGTGCTACTAGCCCTGCAGGGTCCGCTGCTTCTCCTCCAACAGACGACTCACGTCAGCTTCCTTCTAGTTCTTCAACCGTCAAACGGAGGTCCAACGTGGTTCTTGAAGAGGAGGATCTGGAGCTGGCTGTGATTGAGAGTGAATCGACTCCAAAGTGCGGTGTAGCAGAGAGGAAGCAGTTCATGGCTGCCTTCAAGCAGCCCAGTTTGGATGGGTCCAAGGCTAAACCGGTTAAAAGCCAAAGCAAACAGAAGCAAGCTGAGGAGAAGACTGTGGAGGCTGCAGACAAAGCTGATGAGGATGTTTCAGTTCCTTCTGCGGAGCAAGGCTCTCAGGACAGCAAAGCATCCAAGGGGAAAAGTGTGAAAAGGGGAAGAAACAAAGCTAAAGCTAAACAGGAGGCAGTGAACACATCACCTGCTGCTTCAACTGTGAAAGAAACAGAGGTTACAGCCGTTGCAGACGAAGATAAGAAAGAAGAGACTCCTATCACCTCAACTCCTACAGTCCCAGCTCTGAGGAGGTCCAGGCGTGAAACTGTGGTTAGAAAGTCACCTGAAAACACCCCAACTACTCCTGTGAGTAAAACCAGGAGACAGAAAGAGTCAAAGGAGGCTCGAATTGCCACTTCACCTCAGGTCAGCCCTGCAAAGATGTCTACGCCGAAGACACAAAGGTCCAGACATGGTGTCTTTGTAGTAGAGATGGTGTGCCCGCCAGATGCTAGTGAAAGTCCAATCAGGTAACGCATTATTTAATATATTTCAGTGTATAGATGTGTAATATCTAAAGCAGCTGACACATATCTTCTATTTTTTTTTATTATCCTCTAAAGAATAAGATTAAGCAGAGTTAATAAAAAGACTGAAAGTGGAAACGACGCATCCGCTTCCTTAAACAATAAAGTGAGTGATATTTTACTCAGAAATGTAACAATTTCATGGTTTTTGTGATACTGACTTCTAATACATGAACTGTGATTTCCTTTTAAGATACCTAATGAGTCCAAGAAAAGACAGCAGGCAAAGAAATTAGTGGAGAAAGCTAAAATGATTCAGCAAAGCAAGAAAACCACAGAGAAGGAAACGCTAAGGCAGTCATCACGAAGGAAGACCTCCACCAAGAACCGCTACTGTGAAGATGAGGTAAAGCTTTATGGTTAATATTATAAACTGCACCTGCAGATAATGTAGTCAGTAGTTGTTGGGGATTATTTATGAGCAAGTTTGAGTACTGCTGGGAGATTTTTTTCAGGATAACTCAGACTCCAGTGTTTGTTCTTTGACCTGATAAGGTTGGTGTTTGTTTTCACCTTTTTTAAAGTTTCCTTTCAGTGTTTTTGAGAAACCGTGAAGGACGCAAGTCTTTTTACAAGTCCTGTTTGTGATGATGATCCTGATAATCATTGACCAACTTTTTTTTATTCTACTGTCTTTCTCGTTACACCATGTCCCCAACCCCCCTTCTGAGTTTTACCATCTCAGCCACTGAGGATTTCCATCAGGTGTGGACATTAAGGGCAGTTAGTCAGTCCAACAAGCTAAAAATATTGTCGTTAGGTCTGGATCTAAATTAATAGTTATGTTTTATATTTGTACTTAAAAAAAAATCTCTAAAAAGAAAAAAGAAACTGTCTGGCATTGTGTGGAACTTTGACATGAAAAACATGTGGGGATCCTGAAAGTAACCTTATTTTTCTGATCTTTTACCAAGCAGTGCACAGCGTTGACTTAGCTGTATAAGATCAAGAGTTTCCCTCTTGTTAGTGGTTGTTTAAGACTTCATTCAGTGGTGTGTTTTCCAGGATTCTGTTATCTGTATGGAGGACCTAACCGCTACTCCTCAGAGCGCACCGGAAAAGACTAAAACCCAGAAGACCTTACGTAGTCTGAATGAAGTTCTTGGCAAAGCTACACCACCTGGCAAAGACCCCAAAACTGTCCCAGGTTGGTTTCTACACTCTGTTGTTCACTATTTACCTACTTATTTAGTAACCCAGTGTGTTTCTGTGCATCAGGCTCCAAAGCGGCCTCGTTGGGCCAAGAAAAGTCTGCTCGGAAGGTGTCGGCAGTGATTTCCATCTTCGATGACAGCAGTCGTGAAGGATCTGAAAACTCTCAGGATGACGAGCAGTTCAAAGCACGAAGAGAGTTCCTAAAGAGCGGTCTCCCCGAGTCTTTTAGGAAACAGATCGCAAGGACTGCTGCCACCAAGGAGGCCTACTCTGCCTCCTCTTCCTCCTTTCAGCCGGTCTCACACACAACACAACCGCCAAATGGTGGGATTCTCACTCAAAGCTCTTCACAATATACAGGTCCTTCTCAAAATATTAGCATATTGTGATAAAGTTCATTATTTTCCATAATGTCATGATGACAATTTAACATTCATATATTTTAGATTCATTGCACACTAACTGAAATATTTCAGGTCTTTTATTGTCTTAATACGGATGATTTTGGCATACAGCTCATGAAAACCCAAAATTCCTATCTCACAAAATTAGCATATCATTAAAAGGGTCTCTAAACGAGCTATGAACCTAATCATCTGAATCAACCAGTTAACTCTAAACACCTGCAAAAGATTCCTGAGGCCTTTAAAACTCCCAGCCTGGTTCATCACTCAAAACCCCAATCATGGGTAAGACTGCCGACCTGACTGCTGTCCAGAAGGCCACTATTGACACCCTCAAGCAAGAGGGTAAGACACAGAAAGACATTTTTGAACGAATAGGCTGTTCCCAGAGTGCTGTATCAAGGCACCTCAGTGGGAAGTCTGTGGGAAGGAAAAAGTGTGGCAGAAAACGCTGCACAACGAGAAGAGGTGACCGGACTCTGAGGAAGATTGTGGAGAAGGTCCGATTCCAGACCTTGGGGGACCTGCGGAAGCAGTGGACTGAGTCTGGAGTAGAAACATCCAGAGCCACCGTGCACAGGCGTGTGCAGGAAATGGGCTACAGGTGCCGCATTCCCCAGGTCAAGCCACTTTTGAACCAGAAACAGCGGCAGAAGTGCCTGACCTGGGCTACAGAGAAGCAGCACTGGACTGTTGCTCAGTGGTCCAAAGTACTTTTTTCGGATGAAAGCAAATTCTGCATGTCATTCGGAAATCAAGGTGCCAGAGTCTGGAGGAAGACTGATGAGAAGGAAATGCCAGAAGTCCAGTGTCAAGTACCCACAGTCAGTGATGGTCTGGGGTGCCGTGTCAGCTGCTGGTGTTGGTCCACTGTGTTTTATCAAGGGCAGGATCAATGCAGCTAGCTATCAGGAGATTTTGGAGCACTTCATGCTTCCATCTGCTGAAAAGCTTTATGGAGATGAAGATTTCATTGTTCAGCACGACCTGGCACCTGCTCACAGTGCCAAAACCACTGGTAAATGGTTTACTGACCATGGTATCACTGTGCTTAATTGTCCTGCCAACTCTCCTGACCTGAACCCCATAGAGAATCTGTGGGATATTGTGAAGAGAACGTTGAGAGACTCAAGACCCAACACTCTGGATGAGCTAAAGGCCGCTATCGAAGCATCCTGGGCCTCCATAAGACCTCAGCAGTGCCACAGGCTGATTGCCTCCATGCCACGCCGCATTGAAGCAGTCATTTCTGCCAAAGGATTCCCGACCAAGTATTGAGTGCATAACTGTACATGATTATTTGAAGGTTGACGTTTTTGGTATTAAAAACACTTTTCTTTTATTGGTCGGATGAAATATGCTAATTTTGTGAGATAGGAATTTTGGGTTTTCATGAGCTGTATGCCAAAATCATCCGTATTAAGACAATAAAAGACCTGAAATATTTCAGTTAGTGTGCAATGAATCTAAAATATATGAATGTTAAATTTTCATCATTACATTATGGAAAATAATGAACTTTATCACAGTATGCTAATATTTTGAGAAGGACCTGTATTCCTACAGCGGTAGAATATTAGAGAAAGCTTGTCTTTCTGTGTGTTGGCAGATTGTTCTCTTTGGAGTCTGCCATGGCCTGAATCTTCATTGTTGGGTCATTTAAAGAACCTTTGGAGCCACACACCGACCCCACTTCCACCCGTTAGCGGGTCTCTGTGTGTAAAGACAGAACCAGCCTGTAGAAATTCTTATGAAACGGTACAGTGATGTAACTCTTTCTGAGCTTATTCTCATTTTTCCATTTATAATCTTTGAGGTTGTTTTTTTTTTAATCATGGGGGTAACATCAGAGTTTCTATTTAGGGGTCAGTCTGGACATCTGGAATCTCTGAAAGTGATCGACAGCTTCTGATGAAGGAGTTCTGCTCCAAAAACCCCCACTTCCCGGTCGAGATGGTTTTCGCTCGCCTCCAGAAAAGATGCGCTGACCATCAGCAGCAGCTCACAGTTTCAGGTCAGTCCTTACGATAACTGTTACATGCCTGTTTTAGTGCAGAAGCTGAAGCCAGCGATACTCAAACTTTTCAAGACAGGAAGAAGAAGAAAAAATAGGTTAAGGTTAATTTTGTTTCCAGAAAAGAACATTTTTGTAATTTACCTTTTTTTTTTATTTTTTATGTCAAAGTGTAAACTAGCTTGTATCATTTTGTCCTTTGGATTGTTAATTCAAAGTAGAAACTGCAATTAATTGTAACAATAAAATTAAAATTAACTGCTCCTTCAGCTTTTATTTGTTGAAAATTAGAATAAAATATTGAATATTTTTAAGACTCCTAATGCAGAACTATTAATTTCCTTTATTAGTCGGCTGCTGATTTCACTTTACCACAGTTTGGTAGCTCAGCCAAGAGCTATTGGGGGGGGGTGTAGGCTTACATGAGGAGTGATGTTTCAGCTCTCAATGTGTTCACAACATTTATATGCAAGCAAACGTAAACCCGTGCAGAGGTGCATGCACTGTTGTCTCTGATTTAAAAAGAAACACCTTCTCACATCAGGAAACATGTTTCTCTGTTGAGAAAATAAACCTTTCTTGCACTAGTTGTCAGAAATCACCAGACAAGGGCAGTGGACTATAAAGAAGTCCTGCTTGCAAAAATATTATAAATATTTGGGCGAATCTCGCAGAGCCTCCCCTAGGGAGCGCCCCACACTTTGAGAGCTACTTGCCTTAAGCTCACTAGCTGCAGTGAACTGCAAAATATCCAGTTTTTAGTGTATTTAAAGATTATTCTGTTTTTAAAACCTTATTTTAAAAACATTATTCAGGCTATAAATCATTTTTTAAGCTTCAAAAGGTTTCATACATGTTTTTTTAATTTATATTCAGATTGGTCACCTAGCTATGAGGTATTCTTTCTGAACGTCTTCAAAAGATTATGACCTGATTACAAGCATTATACCAGTGATCTTAACTTTTTTTCTTATTTTGTCAAATTATTAGAGCCAGTAGCTGTGACCAAAGAAGACTCCTGCGTTCCACTGCTGGATGAAACTGTTAGAGGGAAGAGAAAGAGGAAGGAGGATGAGAAGGAGACTACTGTGAAGGTAGCTAAGAAGCAAAAGTCCAACCATTCAGAGGAGAACATCTCCACAACTGACCAGGAATCTCCTAGAAGGGGAGGCCGCACCAGACAAGCTCAGAGATCCAGAATAAAGGAGGAGGAAGATGAGATGAAGGAGAAAACTAAGCCTAAATTGAAGTCCGCTCTCATCTCCTCAGAAGAGGATTCTGTGGTTGTAGTGGACAACCTCACTTTGGAAGCGGACTCTAGTAGGAAAGGTACGTTCTGCTATTTTCTGCCATTTTAAGCAAGTATTTTCAGTGCAAAAAAAGAACAGTAAGGTATTTAAAAACCTTAGTGTAATTTTAATTGTGTAACATTGTTTTATTTAGTGGAAAATTAGTAATTTCCTAAGCTGTCTGTAGCAAAGTCTTTCTGTCTGTACATTGGTGTTGTAACTTTATTTAAAAAATAAAGCCAACAGAAAAGACTTGCAAACTAAGTTAGATTAACAGCTGAATGACTAAATCTTTTTTTTATATATATATTACTCTGATATTGTGTGATAACTATGTTGAGTTAAGCGCCAGAAAACAGCTTGTTTTCTGCTGCCACCATGTGGCATAAAACATATTTCACATATTTGTCCTCAGATCTGCATGTTTTATATGTTTTCCTGCTTTAACGCATCTGAATCAAAGTGAACGTTTCATTAACGAGCCTCTGCAGAAATTGATGACATGGATTGAGGTACTTCGGTTGTTTCAGTCAGCTGAGTTGGAGCAGAATTGCATCTAAAACAGCAGGACATTAGTCCTTCAGGACCCTTGTTGAACGCCAGTGGTTATTCCTTGAAACTGACTGTAGTTTTTCCTCAGAATCAGTGAAGGAAGAGTTGCTATGGACTGATAAATACCAGCCGCAGCACTCTGGTGACATTGTAGACAACAGTCCTGGAGTGAAGAGGCTTTACAGGTGAGGATTTTAACCAGCAGCTCCTGCATTTACAATGTACTCTCTCACAGTTAGTCATATTGTGTATCACAAAATCATGTTGACCTGTTTGACATTTATCATATTACAACCTTCAGCATTCTAGTAATTCGTGGCAATTTTATGTAAGAACAGCACAAAGTTGTGATATATGGTTTTTTACATTTTTAAGGAATACAATTATGAAAGTGAGAACACATCTTTTGTGTCTGCCAGTTTTGCACATCTAGAGACAAAAATGTTTGGTTGTTCATCTTTGTTAAAGCGCAGTTAAATTGGATAGAAGGTGTCTGCAGAAATAAAATTTCAGATTTTGCCACAGATTCCCATTTAGATTTAGGTCTACCCCATTGTAACACATGAATATTCTTTGATATAAACCATCTCTGCAGCTCTGGTTGCATGTTTAGGGTTGTTCTGCTGGAAGGAGAAACTCCGCCCCAGACTCTTTGTTTTTTTTGGGGGGGGGGGGGGGGGGGGGGGGGTTTGTAGTCTCTAACAGGTTTTCTCCTCATCAGCTTTTACAAGGTTCGTGCTCCCTGCCCTGGAACAGTATCCCCACAGCATGATGGTGCTACCGCCATGTTTCACAGTGGGGATGGTGTGCTCAGGGTAACTTGCTGTGTTAGTTTTCTGCCAAAGTCTTTTTCTTGTAGGTCCAAATTATCTGACCAAGATTTCTGCAGCTCCTCCAGAGTTACCATGGACCTCTTGTCTGCTTCCCTGATTAATGTCCTCCTTGCTCAGCCTGTTTTTTGCAGTTTTTCCTTTTGCTCTCCATTTTTGGATGATGGATTGAACAGTGCTCTGATATACAGATGCTTCTCAAAATATTAGCATATTGTGATAAAGTTCATTATTTTCCATAATGTAATGATGAAAATTTAACATTCATATATTTTAGATTCATTGCACACTAACTGAAATATTTCAGGTCTTTTATTGTCTTAATACGGATGATTTTGGCATACAGCTCATGAAAACCCAAAATTCCTATCTCACAAAATTAGCATATCATTAAAAATGTCTCTAAATGAGCTATGAACCTAATCATCTGAATCAACGAGTTAACTCTAAACACCTGCAAAAGATTCCTGAGGCCTTTAAAACTCCCAGCCTGGTTCATCACTCAAAACCCCAATCATGGGTGTTAGGTATTATTTAGTCAACTCAGAGGTAAGAACGATACAGTCAGAGTTACTTGTGACAAGGGTAGCCCACTTTGCAGTGAAACTACAAAGTTTTGACACCCTATCTCTTTATTTATATACACAGTTCAACAGACAGTTCAGACAGGGTGTATGTGTGTGAGACGGAAAGGAGGCTGGTTCACACAGAGATAACAATGATCTCACACACACAGGGAGGAAGGCATAGTGCAGGTGCCTTGCAACCCAAGGTTTTTACATGAGTGATAACAAGTTTTTGCACCCATCCAACAGTCCCTCCTTTTATCACAAGTAAAAACATTTAATATAAAAACGAGTAAGAAAAATACTTTGTATGAGCGAAAACCCACGGACGGTAAACAGATTATATTTTGTGGGAAATACTCATACGGCCCCGCCGCCCTCGGCGACCATTAAAAGTTAAATGTTGATTAATACTTGAAATCATAAAAATAAAAGAATGATACTTGAAATCATAAAAATAAAAGAATAATACTTGAAATCATAAAAACAAAAGAATAATACTTGAAATCATAAAAATAAAAGAATAATACTTGAAATCATAAAAATAAAAGAATAATACTTGAAATCATAAAAATAAAAGAATAATACTTAATGAAAACAGTGAAACATAATAAAGGAATTTAAAAATCTGCCCTGTTTATGTCATCATTGTACTTTTTCTCATTTCACTTAAGCAACAACTTCTTTCGATTTTCTGCTGTAAGGTCATTTTATGAAATACAATGTATGAGTACACTCAGGCTTTTGATGTGATTTATTTACAACATGTCATCATAATCGTCCCCTTCATTTTCGTGCATTTCTACCTGGTTCAGTGTTGCATATGCCACCATGAACAATACCAGAAATTCTGTAGGAATGGATGTGCGTCATGTTCTTCCGTCAGTGTTCTGAGATGGGTCCCGTCTGATGTCCATCTCTTCTGGTTCGGTATCACCTCCTGTGGATCCTGCTTTAGATAGAGAAAGAGTCCTGCTACCAGAATTAAGCTCAGGCTTATCAGTCCTGTCCACATGTTACAGAGAGCCATTTTATAATTGGGCGCAGATCAGCTGTTTTCTTCACCGGTTTGAGACGCTGGGCCATCTTTGAACCCGGACTTCCTCTGCTACCCCGTCGGTTGATCTGGCTCCTGTAACGGCAAAACTGGCTTACAGTGGCTTTTATGGATCCAGGAAGGCCTCTCTGCTATTTTCAGAGCTGTGGGCGTTGTCAGGAGTATTTGAAACGGCCCTTTCCACCAAGGAGTGCTCCAATCCTTCCGGTGGAGTGTCTTAATCAGGACCAGGTCTCCAGGCCTCATTCTGTGGGATAGGAGCAGAGATTATCGGCAGACCACTGGACATTTGTTCTTCTTTTGTCTGCAACATTTTATTCATCCACTCAGCTAATGAAGGTTCCTGTTGTGCTTTCTCTATTTCATTCATGTCAGAGGGCAGAGAAAACGGTCTGCCATGTACTATTTCTTTGAGAATACAAATTCACATCAGCAACTTGGTGTCATGTGATCTCAGGCTCAGAATATAGTGGGTGGAGCCATACAATGATGTACAGTAGGTGGCAAATGGAGTAAGACCAGTTTGATTTGGAGTTATTCTCATCCATAATTAACCAGGGATAGGCATTCGGGCCATGGCCTCCCTGTTTCTTCCATTGTTTTTCTTAATCTTTAACTGAAACCCTAATGCTCTAGAACTTAGTTCTATTAATTTATTTACAAAATGAGTTCCATTATCTGACCTTATAGTCTGTGGGATACCATATGTGGGGAAGAAATGTGTCACTAGGTTCATCTATTGCAACAAGGCAATATTTCTTCCCCCGTGTTTGCAACAAATTTTGCATGATCTGCAAAAATGATTTGCATAGTCAGAAATATTTATAGTGTAGCATTAATGCTTTACCAGATGTGACATATTCCCCCCTTGACACGTGGGTCTTCCCAATGTGTCACTGTAGCCGCTGTGTTGTATAACTTTTTTGGGAGGATTGGTTTATCTTCTATCTGATTGATGTCATCTTTTCTCTGTGCTCCTCTCTTTAGCCAGGCCTTTATTTCTGTCTTGGTTGCTGACTGTTGGGCGTCTTTCAGCACGTCTGTGTCTATAAATAGCAGATCTGACATTTTCTCTTTAATAGGTTGAAATGAGTTAGTTCTGTCCCTGATGATGTTTTAAAACCTCTATTTTGCCAAATCTTAGCATGGTGATGTATTGATCCGAAAACGTATTGGCTGTCTGTGTATATAGTAAGTATTTGTCCCTCATGTAATTCACATGCTCTTACTACAGCATATAATTCTGCTGTTTGGGCTGAGCATGTATTGGGTAGAGATTTAGCTTCTATTATCCTATCGATGGTTGTTATTGCATAACCAACTCTATTCTTTCCATATTCATCTTTAGATGATGAGCCATCTACAAACACAACACATGAATCTGGTATAAAGGTTTGAGAAATGTCTTGTCTGGGTTTGGTGTCTTCTTCAACTTTTGCTTTATAAGAATGTGGTTTTCCATCTTCTGCAGTAGGTATTAGAGTACTTGGATTTAAAGGGCACATCTTTTTAGAGTTGTGTTTGGCTGTGATAATAATAGCGATGTCAGTGTGATATGTCTTGCATGTAGCGTCAGGTGCTTCTCTTAATATTCCTGACTTCAACATATCTTGTATTATTGGCTTAGTATCTTCTTCAGCTTCTGGCTTTAAGGGGTATTGACGGACTAATGGCCTTTTTTCAGATATTAGTTTAACCTTGTATGGTGGGAACCCCTTTATAAGTCCTACATCAGTTGATGATTGGGACCACAGTTCAGGTGGGACAGCAGCTAGGGCAGGATGCATGTTGCTCTCAGCTAAGTCCTGTATTTGTCCCTCTGCCTCATCTAAATGTGTCCTTGGATGGACTTTGACTGTCCACGCCAGAATGAGCTTCCAGATTCCTGTATTAGGATCTACCTTTGACAGTGTCAGTGCTGTTCCTGCAGAGGTTTAAAGCCTCTGTTTTTCCAAATTCTTATTATTCTTTTTTATCATATATTATAAAGTAAGTCCTTATTACATTTAAAAATGAGATCACTATTTTTGGTAATTGCTATTATTATAAATAATGCTTGGTTTAGTTCTTATTAAAAATAAAAATAAAAACTCACTCACTGATGAACACAAAAAATGAAGGGCATATTATATTTTATAATCTTAGTTTGTTTTACCCTGTTTTATAGATACAACATACAGTTTCAGTCAGCTTTGTATTTAGTTCAAGTAACTAAAGTTTGTTTCAATTAACTCAAGTTTTCTCTATTTCAGTCCAGTCCAGTAATTCTGTTAAGGTTCATTTCATCTTATGTTAAGTTCGAGTGTAATTCAATCATTTTGAACCTGACTGGAAAAAGTCTAAATGTCTGTTAAAATCTTTTTGTTTTACCATAGAGAACTGACCTAATATTATGATGGTAATGTTGAGGACTCTAATTTTTACATAACATGAATCAAACATTTATTTCACAAAAACAGAAAGTCAAACACAGACATTTGGCCACATGAAAGTTTAAATAACCTGTTTGTACAAGAATTGTGAAAAATTGAAGACAGATCTATGAACTTTCCTATGGTTATCAGTATTTTCAATACAGGTAGAACCTTTGCCATCTTTATATGATTTTTCGAAAAAGATTCTGGAAACCTTATTAAGATATAAGTTTGGCAAAGATAATCAGAACATCAGACCTTTATTAGCGCTTTTAAGGTCCCTCAAAGATGCATTACAATGAAATCAGTCATTCCCATTCACACACATTCACACACTACTTACTTATTTTTCTGTCAGAGTAATTTTTATTTGCAAAAATTTGAACATAATTTGACTTCTATTATTCTTAAAATGCACATTGTTTCCTCATAACCCCTTTTGTTTCCACTAGGTCTGTTTTGAACGCTTCAATTCTTTTTTTTTATTCACCAAGAATCAATAAGGTGGTCTTAGTGGGTCCACCTTAAAGGTGTTATCTGTTGGGTGTCATGTTATCATTGTCAGGTCAGTGAGGTTCATAAGTCAGTCAGAACCTTGGTCATTTGTTCTGTGCTCATAATGTTTCATAGATCCAGCCTATGATTAGTCAGCAAAACTTCCACCTATAGGAGAAAAAATGATTGTTAATGAATGAGCTGCATTTCCTAGGAACACTGTCTTCCTCCTGGATGAGCATCACCTGTTGAAAAACTTTCATCATTGTTTGTTTCACATATTCAATCAGATCTTTATATTATACCAGTAGGTGAAGTTGTTAGTATCTCATGTAGACTGACATATACTGTTGCATTTGGAGAGGATCTCAGATTAAATAAACTTAGTTAGAGCTTCAATTCAGGTTCATTTTGTGTCTGCAGACTTTAGCCAATTTTTCTTTTCTTTCTTTTTTTTTTATACATAAAGAGCAAGATTCAAAACATTTTCAAAAGGCAGATTGTGGCAGAATGTAGACAAAACTGCTTATTGATTGACAAAATAACATTCAAGCACACAATCACCATATTAAAAGGCTCTACTTCTAGAGAATCACTAAACTTTTGGGGTCCGGTTTTGGCCCGCGGACCTTGAGTTTGACACATGCAGGGTAGAGTTACCATTTTTTTTTTTTTTTTTTTAGACCTTTCAGCAGAGACAGACTTCTGCTGTTTGCAGAAGTTTTATCTTTGTTTTCAGGCAGCTGTATCTCTTTGTCAAGGTCGTTTCACAGAGCTGAAATTTAACTTCTCTCAAAGAGGAAAAATCAAGAATGCAAACAATCTGAGCCAAATATGGAATTATTTCCCTGTAAAATGAATCTTTTGCATTTTATCATGATATTGTTAGTAGTATAACACCATAGAATGATTTTTAAAGCACCTGTTTCTCACTAATGCTTGCCTACAAAATCTTTTACTCTCAGATTACGTCTTTAACAACTCTAGTCATTGTTCACTGGGTTGTCCAGTTGGACAGTTTCCATGTTGTCCACATTGTCACCTCCTCTTTTAACTTCTTTTACCACATCCTCTAAAACCATCTCTTAGTCTTTATAATTTGGGGCTACCTTGGTATTCTAAACTGGGATGGGTGGCAGTCCGCCCCCCTTTATTTGTTTTCAGTTAAGCTGAAAGTTTTTTCCTGTGCTTTTCTTAAGGCCTCAGTATTATGGCTATGTCAGTTAAAAGCTGCTCTTATTGTTGTTCTTTTAATTAAACTTTTTGTTTTAATCTGTTTATCAACTGTGTGCACTCAGGGACTGAAAAGTCCCCTTTGAAATTATAATCTGGCAAGGTTTTTTATTGTCTCTTGAATCTTTTGAATGCATAATCTCCAGTTTAAGATCCCCGTGTAGTTTTAGGATTTCAGTGATAATTAAGTTACCTGAAAATCCGTATTTTTATGCCATCGTGTACATATTTCTGTTAAATCAGAGCTTTTTCTCTGTTCTTTCCCCATTGTTCTTTGTTATTTTTCTCTTTTTAGTTTTCATTATTGCTAATTTTAGATCCCCTTGTAATTTTAAGACATCCTTTGTATCTAATTTGCCCAAAAACCCATGTTTTTTATTTTTTATTCCATCTATGACAGATCATACCTGCTCCTTTTACATAGTTCTCCATAAACTTTACCTCCCCTTCTAAGTCAATTAGTTTACTTTGTTTCTTCCCCATTATGTTTTATGTTAGTTTAATTATAGTATAAATGTCCCAGATAAAAGGTCACTGGCATGAGACTTTAAGGAGAGGACATTAACACGCCCTTCTACTGCGACTAATTCGCAGCGGTGTTAATTTTCTGGAATGAAATCCGACCTGAATCTCCAAAGTCACCAGTACGTAGTTTTAATCTGGGCAAAAGAAAACACAGGACTAGCAGAATCCTGCTATGATTCTATTAAAATGCTTAGTCCTCCATATACACACAACACAGTCACACAGTTAGTTTCAGGTACCTTGTAATTTTTCTAAGTTAACTTGGTGTTATTTTATGAGCTCAATTTACTCCGTTTTTTTTACTTTTATAGCGCTTATTCTATTCCCTCGCAGGGGAATAACCCTTAGTCGTTTTATTTGGCCCCCTTCTTGGCGGGGCCCTACCTTAATTTGTCACTATTCCTTTCACGGTGGAATAAAACCATCCCAATGCAGCGTCCTTACCGGCGACGCACTACCAACGACTTTTAAGTACTTTTCTTCTTTTATTTATATAGCGCTTACTCTATTCCCTCACAGGGGAATAATCCTCAGTCGTTTTCTTTAATCCCCTTCACGGCGGGATTGTACCAAATTTGTCACTATTCCTTTCACGGTGGAATAAAACCATTCGAATGCAGCGTCCTTACCGGCGACGCACTACCAACGACTGTTAAGTACTTTTCCTATGAACTGTATTTTAAAACTGTCTCACCTCGGAGTTGACTTCTTGGTGACTCTTTGGACCCTGTGAGAGTCACCCCGCGCCGAGGAAGGCGATAACCCACTGGCCAGGTGTGAATTCACACACACCGGGACTTTCAGCCACTCCGGCTAAAGGAGGCTGTGCAGCGGTGCTTCGCTCGACGTCAGGCTTCCCCCACAGATCCCAGAGTCACTGTTAAAGCAAAGAGAAATAAGGTTATTGAATTAATCCGGCTTCGAAGGACCAATAAATGTTAGGTATTATTTAGTCAACTCAGAGGTAAGAACGATACAGTCAGAGTTACTTGTGACAAGGGTAGCCCACTTTGCAGTGAAACTACAAAGTTTTGACACCCTATCTCTTTATTTATATACACAGTTCAACAGACAGTTCAGACAGGGTGTATGTGTGTGAGACGGAAAGGAGGCTGGTTCACACAGAGATAACAATGATCTCACACACACAGGGAGGAAGGCATAGTGCAGGTGCCTTGCAACCCAAGGTTTTTACATGAGTGATAACAAGTTTTTGCACCCATCCAACAATGGGTAAGACTGCCGACCTGACTGCTGTCCAGAAGGCCACTATTGACACCCTCAAGCAAGAGGGTAAGACACAGAAAGACATTTCTGAACGAATAGGCTGTTCCCAGAGTGCTGTATCAAGGCACCTCAGTGGGAAGTCTGTGGGAAGGAAAAAGTGTGGCAGAAAACGCTGCACAACGAGAAGAGGTGACCGGACCCCGAGGAAGATTGTGGAGAAGGGCCGATTCCAGACCTTGGGGGACCTGCGGAAGCAGTGGACTGAGTCTGGAGTAGAAACATCCAGAGCCACCGTGCACAGGCGTGTGCAGGAAATGGGCTACAGGTGCCGCATTCCCCAGACCTGGGCTACAGAGAAGCAGCACTGGACTGTTGCTCAGTGGTCCAAAGTACTTTTTTCGGATGAAAGCAAATTCTGCATGTCATTCGGAAATCAAGGTGCCAGAGTCTGGAGGAAGACTGGGGAGAAGGAAATGCCAAAATGCCAGAAGTCCAGTGTCAAGTACCCACAGTCAGTGATGGTCTGGGTGCCTTGTCAGCTGCTGGTGTTGGTCCACTGTGTTTTATCAAGGGCAGGGTCAATGCAGCTAGCTATCAGGAGATTTTGGAGCACTTTATGCTTCCATCTGCTGAAAAGCTTTATGGAGATGAAGATTTCATTTTTCAGCACGACCTGGCACCTGCTCACAGTGCCAAAACCACTGGTAAATGGTTTACTGACCATGGTATCACTGTGCTCAATTGGCCTGCCAACTCTCCTGACCTGAACCCCATAGAGAATCTGTGGGATATTGTGAAGAGAACGTTGAGAGACTCAAGACCCAACACTCTGGATGAGCTAAAGGCCGCTATCGAAGCATCCTGGGCCTCCATAAGACCTCAGCAGTGCCACAGGCTGATTGCCTCCATGCCACGCCGCATTGAAGCAGTCATTTCTGCAAAAGGATTCCCGACCAAGTATTGAGTGCATAACTGTACATGATTATTTGAAGGTTGACGTTTTTTGTATTAAAAACACTTTTCTTTTATTGGTCGGATGAAATATGCTAATTTTGTGAGATAGGAATTTTAGGTTTTCATGAGCTGTATGCCAAAATCATCCGTATTAAGACAATAAAAGACCTGAAATATTTCAGTTAGTGTGCAATGAATCTAAAATATATGAATATTAAATTTTCATCATTACATTATGAAAAATAATGAACTTTATCACAATATGCTAATGTTTTGAGAAGGACCTGTATTTGTGTTGGTCTTCATGATGCTAAAGTTCTCTAGCAAACCTCTCAGGCCTTCAAAGAACAGCTGATTTTATACTGAGATTCTTTTCACACTAATGTAGTATTTATTAATTATGTGACTGCTGAAGACAGTTTTTAGAGTAGTAATATATTTTGTAGTTGTATGTTAAGGGGGTAAAAATACCTTTGCAAGGCACTTAATGCCTGCTTTTTAAAGTAATTTGTTGCTTTTTTCCTTAGTTGGCTGAAAGATTGGAAGCTTCGTGCCGACAGAGACGAGAGAAAAAATCAGAAGGATAAGAAACAAGAAGAGGACAGCAATGGTGAGAGATTTTGTTTCTATTAATTGCTTCCTCTGTTGGTTTGCTGCACGATTCTTTTTAATGCATGAGTTTTTTGTGTGTGTTCAGATTCAGAATGGGACTGTGGAGAGGAGGACTACCAAGATGCTGAGGACACTTTATGTAACACGATGCTCATCACCGGACCCACTGGGGTTGGAAAAACTGCTGCAGTTTATGCTTGTGCTCAAGAGCTTGGCTTTAAGGTACAACTTCACCACATACAAAAAATAGAAGCATATGCCTGTCAACATTTACTTCCTCATTTATTCTCATTTATTCTTTCAAGGTGTTTGAGGTGAATGCTTCATCTCAGCGAAGCGGTCGTCTTATTCTGTCCCAGCTGAAGGAGGCAACTCAGTCCCACCAGGTGGACAGTCAGGGGGTCAACGCCCACAAACCCACCTACTTTAACAGCTACGGACTGACCAGCAGCACCAGCTCTGCCAGGCCTGGATCTTCTCCAAGTATGGACGATACTGTCAACCAATAACACTCCATCTGATAGCTATGCATTTCATGATTCCATGCAGTATAGAAGTAAAGTTTGTCTTCTTCATCTTTTAGGAAAAGTTAACTCTCCTCACAGGCTGGTTTCTTCTCCCAGGAAGCATCCTCAGTCACCAAGAAGGTCTAAAAAAGGAGACCTGGCTCCTACATCTTTAGCCAAGTTCTTTAAAATGGGGCAACCAGCCAACAAAGAGGCAGACAACAAAAAACAGACAGGTAATACCAGTCATTTCTTCACTTTTTATATAGATAAATATATGGTAAAAGTATATATGCCCCTTGAAGTTTTTCCTTAATTTGTCACATTACAACCACATGCTTTAATGATCCATCTTTTTGTAGCTCCTTCCAAGAAAGCCATGAAAGCCGGTGAGAAATCCGCAGCAACCAGCACCCCTAAAGAGAAACGCAGCGAGAATCAGAGCAAGAAGACGGCCACATCGCTCATCCTCTTTGAAGAAGTGGATGTTATTTTTGATGATGACTCAGGATTTCTTGCTGCTATCAAGACATTCATGAGCACTACCAAGAGGCCAGTCATCCTGACCACCAGTGGTTAGTATGAGCAGACCATTAATGGGCAAGTCTTAGTTGGTTTCATGTGTGTTGATAATAATTGTCCTTGCACCATCTTACTGTTTTTCAGATCCAGCTTTCAGCATCTTGTTTGATGGAAACTTTGAAGAGATTCATTTTAAAAAGCCTTCAGTAGTAAGTGGAGAATTTTGAGCCGTGTTGACAACATCTGCTGGAATGAGCGGATCCGCAAAGCTAATCGGACTGTCCTGGATCTGGTCCACAGGTAAATGTTTGCAGCTACCTGCAGCTCCTTTGTTTGGCTGAGGACATGAGGACACGTCCCTCAGATGTCAGCTCTCTGGTCAAACTTAACGGCTGTGACATCCGGCAGAGCTTATTACAGCTTCAGTTCTGGGCTCGGGGTGCAGGAGGGCGCCTCTCATCAAGGCCATTGATGCAAACTGGTCAAAATGGTAAGGAGATGAGTTAAATACCAAAGCTGTCTATATATAGATCTATATTTAATTTGATGTGATTACATTAGTTTAAAAATGTTCTCTGCTTGCCCAGAAACTGAACTGAAACCAGAGACTAAAGAAGCGGCCGATAACTCTGTGACCGTCCCATCCTGCCACTCTGACAGCAAGCTGGGCCTGCTGAATATAGAGCCTGACGGAGACATCTGGGAGCTGCTGAGGGTAAACTGTCAAATTTCTTTCGAAAACGTTTGTATGAACTTGTTTAATCAGGTACAGAACATGAAGCTGTTAAATTTATCCTACTCATAGTCTCTAGTTTGGCATTTCCAGTAATAATTTTAGTTTTAGCAATTAAACAAAGCTTAAGAGAAATACACACACATGAAATTAATGTAAAAAATAACAGTAGAATATAACACGACATACAAAGAAGAAAAGTACTGACCAGTACAGGTTATGTAAATATATCTACATCAGTGTGCACACGTTTCTCTTTTAAAGCTAAGAACCTTAAATCAGTCATTGTTTTTATTATCGGTGGCAAACTATTTCACATCTGTGATAATTTAAATGAAAACATGAAGGCTGCGTTTTGCATCTGATGCTTTATATTAAAATTAATTGTAGTTGAGTTTATCTATGTTGTGCCGATTCACAACGAATGTCATCTTAAGGCACTTTACAAAACAAATCATCTGATATACACAGAAGTATATAGTTAATCATACAGAGTCAATTACTTTTATATATTCTAATTCAGTCCTAGTTATTTAAAAAATGCAGTCACGTTCACTTTATTATTAAAAGTAATAAAAAGTTTTTCTATCTAAGGAAACCCAGCAGATTGTATCGGGTCACTGACCTGCAGGATTCACTCCTCCTGGATGAGCACGTAGCAACAAAGCTAACGATTGCCTTTAGCGTTGCAGCAATCCCTCATATTGGGCTGCTGAGCATTGATGTAGTGACCTATTCACTACATCTGTTCACCTCCAGCTGAACCTGACAGAACCTGGCTCAGGGTGAGCGGACCTGAGTCGCCTGCCAACTTGGGGTTTGAGAGTTCTTCTCAGTATGACTCCTGCTGTAGTTGGTTGTAAAATATTTTTGACTAACTACCCCAGGAACAATGAGCCATTTACATTTTTTAGGTTTTTGTGAAGAAAGGTCCGTAAAAATTTGGGAAATATACTTATTGATTTTACGATAATGCCACTTCTCTGGCTTTTGGTCTAAAATCTTCCCAGAACATTGTTGGCTTTATAACTGAGTGCTTCGATTAGCTTCAAATTGAAACTGAGAATCGAAAATAACATCAAAATATTTGTATTCCTCTCCTGGTTAGATTTCACTGTGATTAACATTTATTACTGACTTTCCCTCTGAATCGTATTTATACCCCAGTGTAACTGGGCGTAATGGATTATTAATTACAAGTTTCTAGAACATTGAAGTCATAGAAACTCTAAAGGTGCCAATGTTTTTGAGACTATTTTGTAAACATCAATTATTTCTGAACATGGATTTTTCTTCCCCATTGATTGATTGTTTTTTTATTTGTTCAGTTTAAGATTATTCTACTTTATTAAAAGCTGAAGTTATTTAATGGCTTTTTGCATGTTCTTACTAAGCGTATCACTACATGTGGTGGGTTGGTGGTGTGTAATGAAGTAGGAACTTGATTTAGGACAAGAGAATATTCATTTGTAATGTTTAATGTTGGGTGTTTAGTTTCAACAGAGCCAAAGTTTGATGGAGACGACTGTTTACTGGGAGCTTCTTGAAGACGGCAGGCGGCGAGGAGTTGATCTGCTCTATTCAAACATTGAGAACCTCTTACCTCTACCTCTGACGCAGCTATCTACCTCTGAGCTCTCTAAACCCAAGCGATGTCTTTCTATATCACAAGACCTTCGATCTATGAGTTCAAAACGGCGGCTACCGTCTGCGTCTCTGCAGTCGGAAACGGTGCATCCTGGTGTCGGCTCGTTGCACGCTGCAGAGTCAGCTGAGTTCTCAGACAGTTGCAGCCCAGTCAAGGTGTCCAGCAGAATGAAGAAGAATAAAAAACGGCGCCATCTGCCCACCAGGAATGGGTTGCACTCTGATTTTGACTCAGAAGATGGGTTTCCATCTCTCTGCAAGATGCAGAAGGATCCTCAAACAGAAGAATTCAAAGAGAGAGTTGTTTCTGAGAGGGTGAACAGGAAGCCGCTGACTACGGAGGAGCGAATGAAAAGTGTTCCAGTCTCACAGTGTCTTCAATCCATAGGTGACTTCTGGGACAACATGTCCCATGTGGATTCCTCCCTTCTTTTTTACCCTGATGGGCTTAACAGTTACAGAAGATCGTCGGTTAGCGCCGTCATCAAAGATGGGATGACTGATGAGTCAAGAATCGAGACCGGAAGAGGAAGCTGGTCCACAGGAAGCCGAGTCCTAGAGATCCAGGCTGCTGTGGAGGCGATGAGCTTTCACAAGTGTCGAGCTTCAGTGACCGATGCCTGGGATAAAATGCAGCGGCTGGATGGAGATCTGAGGAACGAGGCTACAGAGGAGCTCACTCTTCCTCTGGCTACTCATCGAGAAGATTACAGCTTCACTCAAGACGGACTCAGTCACCCACAGTGAGTCTCTACGCCATCTTGGCCTCTGAAACCCAGATAACATAATATTGTTACTGAAAAGCAGTGTTCTGTTTTCCAGGTTAGCCCAGCAGAGGAAGGAAGTGATGGAGAGGCTGTTTTTTAAAGTTTTTGGCACTCTTGGCAACAGACAGGCAGCTGCTCTGGATTACTTGCCTGCCATGCGCACCATCTGCAGATCAGAGCAGCTGAAGGAGCGGGGAAAAGTGAAGAGAAGGTAGGTGTTCAAAAATAGCCACCACCGGTGGTTTTTGGTCTGAGTTGTTGACAGGATGTGGAGTTCACACCTTGTAGAGAAGACTAGTCAATAAATATGTGTTTAAAGTTCAAATAATATGTTTATATGAAAATAACCTTTTGTATCTGTCTCATGTCCCCTTCCTCCAGGTTCCTGCACTATCTTGATGCGATCCACATGGGTCTTGAGAAGAGTATGCTACAGTTTCTTGCTGAAGACTTCCCCTAATTGACTTTGATTTTGTCATGATTACACATGGGTCACAAATAAAAAGATCTAGGAGTCTCAATCTCTGGTTCTCAGAAGGTAGAAGTAACATGAGTTGCGGCATCTGATGGACCTCAGCCTGAGATCGGTTGCTCTTGTGTGCACAAAAGGGACTGTCTGCACTTATTTTACCAACATTTAAATACATAAAATCCCTGAAACAAAGAGCACACAATTAAATAACCTCACATTTGACATCTTTTGGTGCTTTGAGACCTTTATATGAAATTCATCTGGAAAGTTGGGGATTTTGTACAGTAGTGTTTTGTAGCTTCATTTATTAATATTTTAAATTGTTTTTTAACTCTTTTTTTTTTTTAACAAATGGAACATGCAGCTCAGTTAAAAGGTGTGAGGTATTTTTTATAATTGTAAGAAATAAACCTGTAAAATACAAACTGCTATATTTGTAAAGGCTGTGTGTAAATTATCACTAATGATCTTGGTTCTTGCTGTTTTTATTATAGACAAGCAGCTTTTAACAGGAATCTTAGTCAGCTCTGGGTGTCACATTCATCGTTATTTTTTCCAGCCTTAAATATGTATAAACATTTTTATCTGTTTTTTTTGTTTGTTGTGAACAAATAAAGGCTTTACCCAACTGAGAAAAGTGTTGGTGTCTTTGCCAGATAGAAACCGGTTATGCAGTCTTGCAACAGTGGTCACACCCTTTTTGCCGTTTCCCATTTTGTCATGCAACAGAAAAACAAAGTGGTGACTAAATATCCTATGCGTAAATTTGTATTGAGGTCTCCGAATCAATACCGGTCCAGGGTTATGTCTCGGAACAGTCTTGTGCATCTAAAGAGTCACGATTCTGCCCATTTTTCTTTGGGAAGTATCTCAAACTTGTCAGATTGTATGAAGAATTTGTGAGCTTAAAGTTTATCTACAGAGTCTTAATTATATTTAGGTCTTTAACTGGATTAATCCAACACCTGACCATGCCTTGAACTAAATCAGTGGTTCTCAGTGCTAAATACCTTCTCACTGAATTAAGTTTTCCATGAATCAATATACCGTCAAGACATTTTAAAGCGGCAATACGACAAGGGTTGATCTTTTTCCATTCATTGATACGGTGGAAAAATACTCTTATCCAATAGTACCCCATGTTTCAAGTTCCAAGTTGGACAAACAGGAACCAAGAACCCCACCCTCTAAAAAAGGAATTTCATGAGCAAGACAGGCTTCTCAGGTACTAAAGATATCATGGCTGCCATGTGCCAACAACGGCGAAAGCTGTGACTAAACATTTTAGCTCTTGTATCACTTGTAGCTTGGTGTGTCGTTAAACCTTTTCAACACATAAATGTCCAACTTTTATTTATGAAAATATTGTTCCAGTGTTGTTTTCTGATCTAACCCTAAACGTCAGCAGCTTTTTTCCTGTGTGGTATGTTGACTTTCATGATGCAGTTTTCTTCGCCAATATTATCTGAGAAACCCTAAAGATCTTCACAGAATCTTTGCACTAAAATTAAATTACACACTGGGGGACTTTTGAAGGCCATTTTATGTAGGGGTAAGTGGGCAGAAATAAAAAAATGCACACCGCACTTTTCAGATTTTCTTTTGTAAAATGATTTAAGTGCTGCTTCATGTTGGTCTGTCACATAAAATCCCAGTAAAATACATTGAAGCTCGTGAATGTAATGTGAATACTTTTACAAGGCATTATAAGATGAACTGGGTCCAGTTTGAAACACAAGTCAATATTGTATAAGCATAAAGGTGTCATGTGTGTAGAGTTAGGATGAGTTACAATGTTAGAGGCGGGTTGTAGGAAAAGGACAACCTCCAGCTACAAAAACACCCAATTGTTTCCAGCAGGCAGAGCAGCGGGACGCGCTCCAGAGGAGGGAGGTGTTTCTGCGCGTCTGAACGTGTCGAAACATCCAACGACCAGTTTTTATATGGACGTTTTTTCAGCCGTAGCTCCTCACGTCTTAAGCTATGTGACCAATATGAATTATACGGATCGCGGGACTGAGCAGTGACTAAGAGAAGACCCAGACTAGGTGTCGAAATGTCAAACGAGCGAAACAAAAAGATCTTACTGGAACTGGTGAAGCTGCCGGAGAACAGCCGCTGCGCGGACTGCGGCGCCCCTGGTGTGTAGCTATGGGTTTTCCGCTTTAATGACTGTTGTTGTATTTAAACTCGATTTTACTGTATGTAATATACTTAATATTTTCAGAAAAGTCAAGTTTATTCCAACAGAGTTTTTTTCAAACCACTTTTGTTTTATAGGCTTAGCTCTATTACTACCATGTGGAAATGAAACCACAGAATTTAAAGTCTAATGTCAGAACAAAACAAAAAAAACAACTTTTAAAACATTAGTGTGTTAAAACCGGTAATACAAAATAAAAAAAATCGAGTTAGATTTTGTCATAAAATACAAAACATGAATTTGACACAAATCTTTTCACTCTAAAAGAAAGGTAAATGAACAAGCCTGCATAAAAAGTGGTGAGTTAGATGAGGGTAAAAGTGTCTTTCTGAGATGTTGTGGTAAACACTCCACTCTACCACATATGGACAGTGATGTCACAGGATAAAACACCTT
This sequence comes from Girardinichthys multiradiatus, assembly GCF_021462225.1. Classification (NCBI taxonomy): domain Eukaryota; kingdom Metazoa; phylum Chordata; class Actinopteri; order Cyprinodontiformes; family Goodeidae; genus Girardinichthys; species Girardinichthys multiradiatus. The sequence goes on from NC_061818.1 coordinate 20,036,067, forward strand.
TACTAGTAGTAGTCTGGTTATTGAGTACAGATGTGAGTTTGGTTTGATAAATTGGCCTGCTTCCTCAAATTCCTTATTCAGCAATTTACTCTGTGACAGTTACAGTAACGGTAGGAGCTGCTGTTTTTCTGTTCAGCTCTAAAGGTCATATGCCATGTAATTTTTCACCACATAGCAAATATAGATAAACAATACCATAAAGAATCAGCACATATCTATAATTCTGGACAAAAATTGTGTTTTAGAAAAACTTTGTCACATTTTCATCAGTTCCCCCACCATATATAAGCATGAGGTAAAGTGTACAAAAGACAGATTTCATTTGAGGGCCTACATTCAGTTTACTAGGTAGAGGTGTTTCTGTGACTACAGCGAATAAACGGTGGGGGGATTCTCTTTGTAAGTCGGATTTTCCAAGTCCCCAGTTGGAAATACAGTAAGAACTCTCCCAGAAGTCAGAATTTTGACTGTGGAGGTCAGAGGTCACCCAGCAAACCTTTGTTCAGTATCCAGTATGGATGTTGTGCTTATAAAACAGCGAACGTGAAGGTGTAAACTTTATAAGCAATTCTGACGGTTTGCATCTCCTTAAATTGGCAGCACACATAGTGCTGTACACCATAAATCAGTTTTAAAAACATAAATTAGAAAATGCTTCTGGTTTCCTGACTAGTCTTGGAGGAGGCCCACGTTTAATTTTGCACAACCAACCATGTAATAAGGCCATTCATTTCTGATCTGATCATTTTGGAATCAATGTTTTCCCAGCTGAAGTAGCTACACTCAGCTGGGAGTGTAAAACTGTTAGATTTGTCCTGTGTAAATTCAGATTCTCGTGGGAGGTCCTAACCTTTGGGTCCGTTTATACTTTGGGCCAGCCCTGATCTTGACATAAAACAAATCTTCTTGTACTCCTTTTAGAGCCGGACTGGGCTTCCTACAAGCTCGGTGTATGCCTGAACTGCTCCAGGATCCACCGCGGCCTTTCCAGTCGGGTAAAATCCATTCGGCTAGACTTTTGGGAGGATGAACTAGTTGAGGTAGGAGCTTCCTCTCACCATAGATCCACTTCTTTTTACAGTTATTCATAAAGAAAAACTAAGCGGTTTGATGTAACCCTAACCTGTTGGCTTTCTTGGGATTTTATAAAGTTAATGAAATCAACCGGGAATGTGAATGCCCGAGCTGTGTATGAGAAAGCCGTTCCACCGTACTACTACCGACCCCAGGAAAATGACTGCAGTTAGGTATTCAAACGGTACGATGAAGCTCTTTTGTGGTGTTACAATAGTGGGATATTTGCTAGTTTATAATCGACAACAGACTGCTGACAGGATGCAACCACAGAAAATAGAGAGAAGTGCAACTGCTGGCTGTAGAAGTGAAATGTGCATGAAAGTCTGCTACTAGATCAAAGTTGAATAATGCAGGTTTCTGTGGTATTAATACAGAAAAGTTTGTGAGACTGTTTTAACATCTTGAACTGCAGCGCGCTGAGGGAACAGTGGATTCGAGCTAAATATCAGAGGAAGGAATTCACAGGAGAAACCAAGTATCCACCTCTGGCATATACAACAGGTGAGATATTGGACCCATCAGGCACATATGTAAACATAAACCCTACTATTGTTAGCCTGTTCATGCAAAAGTTACCCTGACAGTGTGGTTCCTCATGAACATGCCCAACTTTATCGGAAAAACAAGTTTTACTCAAGATAACAGAGACAATGAGGTTTTATTTAGTCTCGCTTTTGAGGCCACTTGGCAAAACTTTAATTATGTCTCATCCCTGGGGACGATCTGTGTGCAATAAGGTGTCTGGATCTTTCTTTTTCTTGGTTGAACAGGTTTCCATGAAGGAATTCTGTGGAAGAAAGGGAAAGAGAACATGCATTTTCTGAAGAGGAAGTTTGTGCTGTCAGAGAGGGAATTTACCCTGACCTACTACAACAAGGAAGATGTGAGTTTCTAGCTGATCAGATCCATGAAGAACAAAACAATAGATTTTTTTCTAACAAGCTGAATACAATGCCTCTCAAAGGTGTTCATACCTCTTGAACTAGTTTACATCTTCACTACTAGCTTCAATGTATTTTGGGGGGCATTTCATTTGATAGACAAATTATTGTGTAACTGTGACGTGGAAGGAGAATGATTTCTGAGTTTTACGAACAGAAATCTGAAGTATCTGCCCCTTTTACTCTGATACCCTGAATAGAGTACAAGCAGTCTCCTTCAAAAGACATATAATGTGTAAACAGAGTCCTCCTGTTTGTAATTTATTCACAGTATAAATACATTTGTTCTGCGAAGGCCTAAGAGGTTTGTTAGAGTTAGTGATCAAACGGGATCATGAAGATCAAGGAAACCTGCAGATCATGAATAGATCATGATCTCGAATCAGGTCATGAATAAAAATGTGGAGATGTTTAAAGCTGGGTTAGCTAGTTAAACAATATCCCAAGCCTTGAAATTCTCACAGAGTACTGTTCTCGTAAGGCATAACTTCAAAGCTACCGAGGTATGGTCTTCCACCAAAACCGAATGGCTGGGTAAGACGAGCATTAATCAGACAAGAGGCCCATGGTGAGTCTGGGCGGAGCTGCTGAGATCCACAGCTCTGGTGGGAGAATCTGTTGATGGGACTACTTTTGGTCGTGCACTTTGCTAACCTGGGCTTTATAGAAGAATGGCAAGACGAAAGCCAAAAGATGTCTGCTCAGATGGAAAAAAAAACAAAACACTCAGCATTTTTGCTACATGCAAAAAGTCAGTCTCTACAACTGATAAAGACATACTACAAAAGACTTGCAGGAGTAACTGCAACAAAATGTGGTTCTACAAAGTATTGACACAGATAGACTGAATACAAATCCATGCTGCTCTTTTCAGATTCTTGTTTGCACTGTATCTTAAGAAACATATTTTACTTTTCTCATCTCCTACATTGCTGAAGTATGTCAACACATTTGTGATTTAGGAGTCCAAAGGCCCTAAATCTGTAATCCCCATCAAGGACCTGAACGCCACTTTTCAGCCACAGAAGATTGGTCATCCTCATGGGCTGCAGATAACATACCAGGATGAAGATAAAACCAGGAACATTTATGTGTATCACGAGAGCTCTGAGGTAAAGCTGCGTGATAATAAAACCAAGATCTTTTGTCTTTATTGTTATACATTGGCTTTGGAGTTTTACAGAAGCTCATGGCTCCTTTTTGTGCTGCAGGAAATAGTAGTCTGGTACAACGCCATTCGGGCAGCTCACTATGCATACCTGAAGACTGCATACCCAACTGGAAGCGATGAAGAGGTAATGCTTGACTCGCCATAAATAACTCACATTCCTGTCTGGTAACTTATTTCTCTCAAATCTACAACTGGTCATTTTTTCCCATTCTTTGAAAGCAGTTTGTTCAACACATACAAGCTTTACTGATTAAAAATCAAAGCAAATCTCATATTTGATTCTGTTAAAAAACAATAAATAAAATGGTTTTGTTATTTTTTTGTGCCAGATGGTTCCAAAGATAATGAGAAATTATCTAAAAGAGGGATACATGGAAAAGACGGGGCCACTGGTGAGTCATAATGAGAGGCACATTGTTATGTGTTTTGGTTAATTGTTCATTTTTTGCATATCTTCTACTTTTAGCAGTGGAGCATTTCATTTCCAGTCATCTCTAAACTATTTTTGATGTTATTTGCCCTGAAATGTACATTTGAATGTTTCTGTTCCTCTTTCACACGCAGACACACACATGCTAACATATTTAATAACTACTAAATTGGTTTTTGTGGTTACCTTTTTATGATTGCTAACAAACATTCTCCTAAGTAGAGCATGTTTATGGTGTCTTGGAATTAAACATCATTTATTTTCCTACAGCTGAAAGAGTCTTTCAAAAAGCGCTCGTTTATTTTGGACTCTCAAAACAGGAAGCTGCTCTACTTCAAAGACCAACTGGTGAGGACTACACTTCTTCTAACCCTAATACCAGCCTTTAAATACCTGCTATACTGTAAATATCTGGTGTCGACATCATGATTATTTCCAATGCTTTTTAAAATTCTTGTTGCTGAAACAGGATGCAGAGGAGTTGGGGGGAATTTTTATCGGCACAGAGAACAACGGCTACTCTGTGAAGGAGTGCGTCCCGAAGCACACACGGGGCAACAAGTGGACGTGCGGCGTCACGGTGGAGACGCCTGAACGCCAGTTTGTGTTCATGTGCGAGCAGGAGAGGGAACAGAAACAGTGGCTGAATGCCCTGAGAAAGGTGTTATCCAGACCCATGTCACCACAAGATTATACTGGTGAGAAAAGGAGGTCAGAAATGTGTCCAGATTGTCTCAGGGTTAATGCTGCTGACTGGACCAGTAGAAGGGATGAAACATTTGAACTTTTAGTATACATTAGAAAATGGTCACTTTCTCAGAAATATTCTATAATGTGTTTTCTTCCTCTGAGCAAAATTTGGGCACATTTTTGGAAACCTGTACAATGCACCAACCAAACTCAATTTGACCCCTAATTAGTGCCAAGAGGATAACGTTATTCCTAATTTTACTCAATCATGGAAGAGGGTGTAGTACTTTTTTGATACATTTATCTATTTCCAGTTCCATTTAGATATTTGTTCACACTCTTACACACTTAAGCTTTTGGGCTCTTAATGGTGTGTTTGAGGCTTGTGGATAATGATTACCCAACAAACAAGTTGCACAAGTTTGAATTTACTCTTGATTTTGTCTAATCCACACAGAGTCAGATTTATTCATACAGGATAGAATATTTCGTTAACTGTCCTTTAGCAGGTTGAACCTTGACAACACGTTTTGGTAGCCACCAGTAAGCATCTAATGATCTAAGATATTCAGTAGAGTTCAGGTCAGGACCATTTCAGAGGCTTAACATTAGCCTGTTTTATTTATTCCTAAACCAATTTGATGTGTGTTTGGGCTCCATGGGAATCCCTAATTGTTATTACCCCACCCTCTTTGTAGAGTGCATCAGTACCATTGGCAACAAATCAACCCCAGAGCATGATGCTGCTACCACCATGCTTGTCAGTTGGTACAGTGTTCTTAGATTTACAAGCCTCTTCTTGACTCCTTCAAACATTCTTCTTGTCAATCTGGTGTAATAGCTCAATCCTCATCTCGTCTGAGAATAAAACTTTCTTTTTTTAATCATCTTGTTGATCATTAACTTGCTTTAATCTTGATAGTGACACTTCCTGCATCTTCCATGTTTTCATCAGATTGAACCTTGGTGGTTCCACATTTGTCCTTACCAGTTTTTTTGTCTTATGCTGACATTTTGGGTCAGATGGTTAAAACCTGGATGTAGTTAGGTGTTTCAATCTCAACTCTAAGGTTATAGACTATGCCTAAAAATGCCAGGAAAGCAACCAGATTAAATGATGTGTGGTTAAGTACCCTACCAGAGTCACACCAGACTTTAGTTGAAAGATACAAAAGCATTTTAACAAGGTGCAACTTGCCAAAGGAGATTGATATACATTTGTGAGTCTGTATGTATATTTTTGACCCTGTGTCAATTTGAGAAAACCCACAGTAAATTCAAATTGTGCACCAAATTCTTGTTTTTAAAAGTGACTGGGGTTTTATGATGTTTTATCAGTTCAAATGCATCATTAAAACATATTTTTAGAAATAAAGAGTGGATGCAAACATTTGTCTAGAACTGCACTTGGGTTTGAAATTAAAAGATCTTAAATGTGATTCTTTGTTACAGATTTATTCATGAACTGGAAGGAAGCTGAAATGTTTGTAAAATAACGTTTTTAGGGTTTTTAATTTCAGTAATAGGTTTTAATTTATTTGTCCTAACTCTTGGTTGCACATTTTGTATTGTGCCATTTTGGACACTGAAGTCCTTTTTACAACCCACACCCTACTGTCCTGAGGTCAGACTCCCATGCGTTCATCAGTGGTGTAAAATATAGACGTTAAAAGGTTTAGAAACAGGTTCAGGCAGACTGTGAGTGAGAAAGGAACTTAAAATATATCAAACATCAAGGTTTTCCAGTGTTATTCGTTTGCTTAGTGGAGAAACAGTTAATTATAAAAGTAGTACATCCGTTAAACTGATCCAGTCTGGCATCAACAATGCTCAGTCCTGTCATTTCTCTGTCACTTGGATTGCAATATGTCCCACCAGAAATATGCTGGATTTATTAGTGGCTGGTTCAAATTAGGAAAACCAGCAAAACCAGCTGGTTGTAATCAATTCAGATCCTGCCTCATCTGATGTTATTCTAAAATTCCTGTATTTAATTATGAATGATTTGTCTCGATCAAAGGGTTGGTGTGTATGTCTATTTGTTCACAAAATATCGTGCATATCCCCACACAGAAGCAATTTCCCCTGTCAAGTTCATGATTTCTGACAACACTCTCCCAATTTCCTATGTTTTTCCAGCTGAAGCCCATATAAGGTATAAGAGATGAACCGTGAAGAATTGCAGCAGCAGGGATGAGAAGACTGCATTGGTGACCTAAAGGGCGGAACTTTTGTCGCCGCAATGAATCAGACATGACTCTGAATAATAACTTCCTGTTATTAGCTAATTTTGCCACCATGCTCAGACAGTCCTTGGTTTAAAGACAGCCACATCAGGATCATCTGATATTGTGTTGTTATTTTAGCACAGTTGCTCCCATGCAAGTCAGATTTTTTACAATTTCTTATTGTCTGAATAAGAATTCTAAAAATCTTGTTTTTTTATAAGATTAAAATAAATGTATTAAATGAAAAGACTTATTGATAATCATGCTTTGAAAAATAAATGACTTTTTTTTCTAAATAAGGTGTGCTTTGACTGATGTTAAATATGGGAACATGTTGACTTGTGAACAAAATGAAGTTCAGAACAGTGGTGTAGGTGAAACACTGTGGGGTGTTCTATGCTTCAATAATGTCACAGCTAAGAAGTAAATATTTAATTATTTTATGAATTCTGTAGAAAAGCACTAACATTAAGTTTTTTCTTTTACTCAAGAGAAACTGTCAAATAACAGAAGTGTTAGTAACAGCTTAGTTAGGAGGTTTAAAAACAGAAACTTTCCAAGTGCCTGCATATTTTAATAATTTTTTGTCGTTTTATATATATATATATAGATAGATAGATAGATTTGTGTGTGTTTTCTCTTTTTTAAACTATGTTTTCTAAACTGCAATTACAAATCAGTATCATATCAAAAAAAAAAATATATGATGGAAACGGTGGTGGTACAATTTGTTGGGGAGAGAAGAGCAGAAATGGAAGAAGTGCCCATACACACAGGCAGTATTCACCTATTTTTATATGTGACTTTTTATATCAAGCATGGGTTAATATTATATCCTAAAAAAAGATTTATTTGACCCTCATTATTCTACATTATGTATGCAGTCATACTAATTAAATATTAAAACTTGGCTTTATTATATAAGACAGATGCCAGTGGTGATTTTTGATATTGCAATATTGTCACTTCATGCAGACCAAGTTTTCTGTTGCCTGCTTGCATATTTAGTGTATTTGGGCGCCCCCCTGTGGTGTATACAGCACATGCACTAGAAATTATTCTACGCTAAATTAATAATTTTCAATTTAATTGTTTTTTCAAGTAATCTGAATTGTTTTTGACTCGGTTCGCCTTTCAGAGGAGCTTGACCAGGGCACCTTTAATGCAAGAACCGCCGCTGGTGGGAGCAGAACTAAATAAAGCTATTTGCTGGCTATTGTTTGTTGTCAAATATCAGGGTGGAGTTCTATCATTTGACGCCAGAGGGCAGCATGACAGCCTGTTGAACGGGGCTCAGATTAGTTTTGTCCTACACTGCTCACTGTAGTAGCCCGGCGCTGGAGGTCGGGCATGCTCCTGAAATGTTCACTGCGAAATGATCCACTGGCGCCAAAATGAGCGCGATTAAATGAAAATACACACAAACAAGACACAGAAACGCGTTTAAATCGTGTTCTTGCTAAGCTGTTAGCGTGCGGATTGGCGCAAACCGCGAAGGCACCGCAGAGGAGCTTTGGGAAGTGTCCGTCCGTTTTGTCCTACAAAGGCGGCGGGTGTTTGACAGCAGGAGGGCCCGACGTTAGGAAACCGCTGCGGCTGGAGGAGGTGGCAGGAGAAGGAGGAGGAAGGCTTTCTGAAGACTCCATGAAACAATAAAGACTCGTTTCTGCTGAGGGAAGTGAGCTGAATCATGAGGAAGGACGTGAGGATACTCCTTGTTGGGGAACGTAAGTAGTCAGTAAATATGGCAGACTGATAATATGAGCCAGAGGTTACTGTTAACATGAAATCCAACCAGTTAGGTTAAATTAAAGTTATATAAAGCTATTATTGCCTAATTTGGGTTTAACTGAGGCTATTATCCATATAGTTGTTGCTAAGTGCTGAGGATTAAAATGCTGCTTTATTAATTCGGATATTAGCTGAATTTTTACTCATTCTGACCATTTTCAAAATCATATCTTTATTTGCGTCATTTTTCTTTTACTATAATTCGTGGCTCTTTTAAGCCTAATAAGTATAAACCCAAATGTATCTATTATTTGCTCTACTTTCTTGTCAGAGCGACATTTTTCAAAGTTAAACCAGTTTTATTTAAAATAGCATTACAAGAACATCAGTGATTCAAGATCGTGAATCTAGGTGAAAAAGTAAGACTAGCTGAAGAGTTAAAAAAATATCTGTAAATCGTTGTCCCAAAATTTAAAAAATATCTTAGTATAATTTTTTTTCATATATTATAAAACATTAAGCAAAAAAAATATCTTTGAATGTTCAGCCTTTCTAGTGATTGAAATAAATGTCAGTTAATTGTCTTGTAACAGTTTGTTTATTCATCCAAAAGGTCACATTAGTTACTGTAGGACATGAAAATGTAGCTGTTAAAAGGGCTTGTAATATTTCTTAGACTAAACAGTAAATTTCAATCCTTAAATTGAGATCAAATCTGTTTCCTATTTTTGCTGGAAATTGAACATAGCACAAGCTAATAAATCATAGGCTAACTTAAAGTTCAGCTTTGTTTCTAAAACAGATGATAAAAAAAAAAAGACATGACGAAAACAATTCTGGGGATGTTTACTTAATCAGCAAGGATTCTGAAAACTACAACCTGCAAGAGCAAATAAATAGGATCTGCAGCCAGATTGAAGCACAAATGGCAGATCTAAGGTTAGCTGACAGTAGCATACTTATCCTGAGTTTGGTGCTGTCTTTTTATTTTCTTTTTTTCTTTTTATTACATATGCACCGATCAGGTTTTTTCTTGCCGATACCGATTTTCGCATTTCTTTGGGGTCTGACCTGCCAATTTCACCTGATTCCAAACAAGATTCAACTTATTCACATGTCAGAATATATACCTGAGTTTCATTAAAATGAAAAAGGTGCTTCAAAATACATGCTGTTGGGTAATGCTTCCATAGACTAAGAATGGTAGGAATCTTTACATTTGATGCATTTGATGAACAAGAAAATAAATATTCAGAGTTTTCAGTATTTGACCTGAGGATCACAGATCCGAGCTGATAAAGGGAATATGATCTGATTGCAGTCCCGAGTTCAATTATTTTTTTGGTTTTCTTACTTCTTGCGAGAAAGTAATAGCCAGGTCTAATATCTACCAGGCACGCAAATTTGTTAAAATTGTATTTAAAAAAAAAAATGTAATCATTAAGCAATCCAGGAGATCCTTTTAAAAATATCTGGTTTCCCGGTTGGAAAAATAAGAAGAAATGCGTAGCAATTGACTTTCACGCATTTGTTGACATGTTTATGATTATCATAGAAAAGCAGATCAAACATTTCTAAGTTAAATATTCTACAATTTTGCATGTTTAATCAGAACAGAACTCACATAAACTAAGTTATTTATTTTGTATTTAAAAATAAAAAGTAGTCGATACTCTGCCTCATCAAAAAGCAAATTGAGTTGCTCCTCTCCACTGATGCCCGATTGCTCCGGACCAGTGGTTGCTGGAAATTTGGCAACTCCTTTCAATCAGCTGGGCTTCCTTAGCTAGATAACTTTAAATCAAATGGTCTTTAATGATCATCTAACTTTGATTGTTCTGTATCATGGTTAGAATTTAATTTGGCCCCTATATAACTGGATCTGGACCCGACTATATGACTGTGTTGCATTGGATTAATTTAAACTGAACTCAGATTGATTTGGATTCTGTTTAACTGGCTTCTTGAAAAGTGTCCTGATGTTTTGTTGTAATTTGGCGCTATAAAATAAACAAAACTTACCTAAAAGTGCTGTTTTCACATTATTTGTTATGCTTCAACTAAATCCACAGACCTAAACATATTAACCAACATATTATACATTTTGTAGGCTTATATTAACTTACCAAAAAAGTCACAAATTTCCTTTTGATTTCACAAACTCGGCACAAGTTATTCTGGGTGAATAATAGTCAGAATCCCACCATTTGTCCTCCACATCTGCAGGTTTTCCTTCACCTGGTTTGTTTGTTCTCCTGACACGTCGTCAGAACTATTTATACTTCCTCGCTCCATTTGGCGAGTAGGAGCGTTACTGAGAGCGTGGCAGCCAAGCGCTACGTGACAACTAAGGTGTGATGTGAAGCTCAATAGTTTGTAGAGTTACTCCGCTGTCTGAGAGGCAGATGGTTGTACAGTGTAATCTTACAGATCCATGTTTTTGCAAACGTTTAGTTTTTAATTTAATAGGATTATAAACACGTTCTTGTAGATTAGTGGGGTTTGTGTTTGTATATACATTTAGTTGTAGCATTTTATGCTAGGGCTACATCTGTAATTTGGTGATTTTCAAAACAGGAAATAGGAGGAGATGGAAAAAAAGTTCTGTTTTCTTCAAAGGTGAGGATGAAGACATGGATAGATTAGAAATTATGTTTCTCCTCAATCTAATAGAGAAAAGTAGATTTTTCTAAATATTTTTTTAATATTCATGTGGATTTATCTGTTTGCATGCATATGTATAAGTTATGCATGTACTACATATATAGCTCTTTAAGGGCTGCGATATTGTTTGTGGATGTCAATATGACCTGTGATAAAGACTGTTTTCCTGGAGATTAAGATTTCTAAAGGGATGAAGCAAAACATTCACCTTTTGTCGTTATTTTGTGAGTTATGGAGCTATTTCTGGATCTCCCTCACGTTTTAAGGATGAGTGGCTGTATCGCTCCTAATGTGGTAAATCTGCTTCCGGTTACTTCAGCCACCCTCCAGGCTTGCCAGCATGACTGTCACAGTGCTGTTGTGTCATTTTCTGAAGTAGAAATCTGATGTGGTTGTTTTCTATGTGCCCTGCAGCCAAGGTGGGGAAGACGTCACTGATCATGTCTCTGGTTAGTGAGGAGTTTCCTGATGAGGTGTGTTTTAAAATGCATTCAGATGGTGTGTAATAAGTCAGATTTTGACCTATTCATAGGCAGTTTCTCATACTCACATGTTTTTTTTTTTTTTGTGCTGTGGTCTGTCTTGCAGGTTCCTCTCAGGGCTGAGGAGATCACCATCCCAGCTGACGTTACCCCGGAGAGGGTACCCACACACATCGTGGACTATTCTGGTAACTCTGTCCCAACACAAACACCCTCAGAAAACAGTAGAAACACACAACTATCAGTCCTGTCAGTTTTAAAGCTGATTAGTTGTGCTGCACCTGTGTGTATCTTTAATTTATTGTAGTATAAGTCTAACAGTGTAAAATCAGTAACTTAGAATAAAGGTTTAACACTGAGTTACTTCTTTAATGTGTCTACGTAAGAGAGCTTCTGCAAGCAAACCATCTAGTCTGAATGTTCAACGGGAACATTTCAGTAACATTTGGGAGGTATGGAAAAACAGTTTACTAATGTTTTTGTCACATTTAGAAGCAGAACAGTCAGAAGAGCAGCTGTATCAAGAAATCTCCAAGGTAGGTTTAATTTCATTCTTACTGCTGGTGCTCTGATTTTCTTTATTTCATGCATTCAAAAGCTAATGTTTCTGTTTTTCTCTGTAGGCAAACGTGATCTGCATAGTTTATTCAGTTAACAACAAGAAGTCGATCGAAAAGGTGAATATAAGTTCTGTCAACATCACGCACAGATAGAACTACGATATGCTTAGAAGCTCCTCTTGATGTTCCGATCCGTTCTCAAGTATTAAACCCGATCAAGGCATACTCCTGCTCCGTTTGGAGAAGCATACAATCCGCCCAACTACCCATCCACCCACTTGGCTATCCATCCATTCATTTACATTAACTGCTCCATAATAGAGCTAAAATAAAAGGTTATCATAGAATATGTCCAGGTTGTGAGACTGTTTTTTCAAATGGAAAGCAATAGCAATTCAGTTGTGAACATTGGATAGTTCTGGAGACAGTTTGGTCAGAGCTGCATTCAGTCATCCATTAAACTAGTCACATAAAACTGCAGAGGTACTGGGCTCTCAGGCACATACATGGTTTATCAGATCGGGGTTTGGTACAGCGATGATTTTAAAATGGCCCAGGTCGGTATAGGTGATGAACAATCTTTATTAGAGCATCTTTCTTAAAAATATTTTGTTTGATCAAACGTTTCCATTTGCAGAATTTAATTCTGTATCTTCCTCCCAAAGGTGACAAGCCACTGGATTCCTCTCATTAATGACCGGACAGATAAAGACAGCAGGTGTGTAAACAATAAAGTTAGAAGCAAATAATCATTTTTCATCATTTATTCTTAGATTACTGACTCTTTTATATTGCTTGATTTTTCTGTCAATGTCAGCAAGTATTTTAAAATGTTGATTTTTGGCGCTATCTGTATTAAACTCATTTAAAGTGACGTTGACAGAGATTTGTATCTTTACAAATACATTTTAATTGATGAATTTATTGAGTTGCTGAGTGGCTTTATTATGATCGACTCATTATTTCTGCTCTGTAATAATAACCGGGTTTACTGCAGGGTACCGTTAATTCTGGTGGGGAACAAGTCTGACTTGGTGGAGCACAGCAGCATGGAGACCATCCTGCCAATCATGAATCAGTACCAGGATATTGAGACCTGTGTGGAGGTAAAAAAAACTGATGAAATCTCTTATTCTTCACACAAGATGATGAATTTAAAGAACAATGAGGCTTACATCAGAGTGATGGACCTATGAAACTGTGACGGTTGGTGGAAGACTGGCTAGATTCAGAGATCAGAACCTGAGTCCACTCACATACTGGCTGAGTCATTAACTGGTTTATATTACTGAGTCCCTCGCTCAGACCCCCTGACTCTCTGACAGAGGGATCGAGAGCACGTGGGGTTAGAGGCCTGGCTGGCATCTGTCTGCATTGCTGCTTTTATTCAACTTTCTCTCTCGTCACACATCCCAGGAAATACTTTCTCTCTTTAGACGGATCAGTTACAAGGTTCCTGGAGGACGTGAGAGACGGCACATACACAGTTGGCCCGGATTTAGACCGAGTATTAAAAGACCAACTGTTTTACTACGGCATCAGAACTCAGAGAGGAGGATGTGGAATAACCCTGAGCAAAAATACCACCGTTTCACAATATTTTCACAAACATTCATCGCTAAATCTATTTTTGCATTCATTATTACTTGTTTATGACATTTATCTATTGTTTTTTGGCCATTTTGTTGTGCTTATGGCTATTTTTGCACTTTTTTGTTTCATACAAACTATGCAAAATGTAGAATGATCTCAATTTAGCTAAACTAAATTTTGTGCTCTTTATAAATAACGCAAACTTAACAAGCAGGTGTTAGCTGGTAATTAGCTGTGCTATCTGCTCAGTCAGTTAGATTGCCAACTGTAGTTTGAAAAACGGTATTACTTTGTTGACAGTGATAGCTCATACTCTGTTGATTATATGTAAGTCTTACTTGTAACAATAAAAAAAGTTGTAGCCTTCTTTTGGGCCAGCTTGTTAGCAGTGTGCAGCAACAGATGAGGGAGGAGCATCCCTAGGATAGTCTATACTCTCCTCATAAAACCTCTGACACGTTCTCCAGCATCTCATCAAAGGACTTTAAACTGTAGGGAGGAGAAAACTGCATTTTCTTGATGGTGGCAGAATAATTATTTTTATTAAGCGTAAATAATACAAATAAAACAAATAGTTTGAGAAAACTTTGCGAAGATGTGGGGGAAAAGAAACACGTTTATAGTTTAAAATGCAAACATGAAGTATTGGCTTTGGAGAAAGATTTGCCTTTCCATGTGTGAATTATGTAGATCTGTGTGACTAATAAGAGTATTATCGTTGATGCGGTAGTATTGTGCTTTTGTATTTATCTCCATCACTGAATCTCCATTAAACCTTAATGTTTGTCCGTGCAGATCAGCAGTTTGACATTTCAGGATATTCTTTTTCCTCAGTGTTCTGCTAAAAACTTGAAGAACATCTCTGAGTTGTTCTACTACGCCCAGAAGGCTGTTCTCCACCCAACAGGACCGCTGTACTGTCCCGAGGAGAAGGAGGTGAGCCTGCTGCAGTTTATTTATCAGCAGAACAGTTTTTAGGCTCTGAAAGCACAGTGGGAACAATAATACGAGGTTTGATGCTTTTCAGGTATTTCAGAGCTGTTTTCCCTGCAGGCATTTCGTCAGGAGAAACTGGTTGCATCCGTGTGATTGTTATCAGTAAAACCTGTGCTCTTCCTGCTTCGGCATTGCTAAATGTCAGCTGTAAAAGGATCCATTTATAAAAGTGGAAAATGTTACAGGTTATTGTTACTGAGCCAATCATCTGTGGCCTTCTGACACTGCTGTGATACACGAGTGACTAGAAAGCAGGTTTTTAAGTTAATTAGGCAACAATTTGTCTCATGATGAGGGAGTTTCAAACTTTAATAAACATCTTAGGAAAGGGTGTGTTAAACGTCTGCTGTAATAAATCAGCTCAGAAAAAAGACAAGTTGTCTGGGAATTAAGAAGTCATCAAAACATTGAGTTTAGTTTGGAAATAAACAGCTGCCAAAGTTTTGTGGCTGAGGCTTTTAACGGCAGATATCACTTTTAGCCAATTCTGATTTCTATTTAATAGCCATAATATAAGAAAACACAAGAGCAGCATTACATTTGTGTAAGTTAATTATTTGTGTGAGAGAGCTGTAGCTTTAAAACCGTGGTTTACTCATATTTTAAAACAAAGTTAAAATGATAATGGAGTTGACATTTTAAACCGTCTTTAGCACCTTATATTAGCAATAAGTGTGTCTAGCTTTATTTAAAATGTTGGTCTCCAAATCCCCACCCAGCATATTCCATAAAGAATCAATACTGAATGCCTATGAGGGTAAAACTGAGCAGCTTTTCCGTGATACGTTGAGCCTTTCTGTTCTCTGCTGAAAGTCTTGCTCTCTCTCGCTCTCACGCAGCCATGTCCAGGAGAAGATCGCTTTTAGATAGCTCCTTAAATATCTGTGCTTCCTCTGTCTTCCTTCATGTCTCCAAGTAAAGAAAAAGGATCCAAAATCAGTCTTCTTCCCTTAGTGACAACTTTTACACTGAAGAGTTTAACTGTTTCTGCAACCTGTTAGTTCCTGGGTGTGCTTTGGACACTGGTCAGAAAAAGATCCGATTTTTTTGCTCCTGCCTGGTCGCCTGTAAGGGCCCGATAAAGCAGAAAATCATCTTATTCCAGTACCAGCTGATCTCCTGCAGCAGCTCTGGGTCTTTTGTGTAAACCTGATGACTTAAAAGCTGTTTTGGTAGTCAGCTGCTCTCACAAAGTCTGCCATATTATTGATTTATTTCAGTGTATAATCAACACATTTATCTTCATTTAAGATGCATTCAAGCCTAGAAAGAAAACTTTGAGAGTTTGTTATAGGCTATATTCAGCTCTTAAAAGTAATGAAATAACCTTGTTTATTGGGATGGTTACGACGTCCTAACATCAGGCCCCAGAAAACAAAGAGAAACTCAAGTAATGGAAGAAGGAAACTAATGTGAACGCAGATTCCTTTGGATATTTGCTGCATTAACTTTTAGTGGAGATACCTCCATTTCATATGGAAACACTAAAACCAGATTCAGGCTCGGTCCTGCACATAAAAATGGAGAGAAGAATCTGAAGAGTATTTATTTTTTATCTATTTGAAGAGGTCAGAATTAATTTTGTTTTGTTTTCTCTTTGTCAAACATGTAGCCTCATAAATGGTGACGTTTTCTCTGTGTTGCAGCTGAAACCTTCCTGCATTAAGGCTTTAACTCGGATATTTAAAATCTCCGACCTGGACAACGATGGGATCCTGAACGACAATGAGCTCAACTTCTTTCAGGTAATTCCTTAACTGTGAAGATGCGTGTCATATCTTCAGATTTGTTACATTAATATAACCTCGTTTAAAGAGGCAGGTTTAGGCACGCACAAACATCGTCTTGTTGCATATGTTCATAGAGAACATGTTTCAATACACCTCTGGCGCCTCAAGCCTTAGAAGATGTGAAGAATGTGGTCAGGAGGAACATGACAGACGGAGTTAAAAATAACGGACTCAGTCTAAAAGGTCAGGCTTTGTGTTTCTTTGGTTGTCTTCCCCTCTCTGTCAGGTTTTGCATGTTTTTGTTGTGTCTCATCCTTTCATTGACTCGTTGCAGGCTTCCTCTTCCTGCACACACTCTTCATACAGCGAGGTCGACATGAGACCACGTGGACGGTGCTGAGGAGGTTCGGATACGACGACGACCTGGAGCTCACACAGGAATACCTGTTCCCCATGTAAGCAGAGAAATTACTCAAGATTTTTAAAACTAAAAAATGTAAACCTCAATAAAACATAGCATTTATGTAGTGTTTAGTTTGCTCCTGGCAGTAGCTTTCCTTCAACGTTTTTTATGGAATTACAGCAGACTGTAATCTATCCATCCATACCTCCCAGAGGCAGGATCTCTCTCCAGCTCATTCAGGGAGATCTGATGGTTTTCTGAAGTCTGTCAATCATTTATTCATCCTCCCTATAATCTCCTTCCAAAACCACTCACCTAGAGGACTTCTAAACTGGCTCCTGTAGGTGCAAACTGATCAGATCCCTGAATAGTTCTCCTAACTCCCTTTGATGCAGAAGAGCAGCAGATCTACATTGAGCTTCTCACCTCACCTCATTAGGCTGCGTCCATCCATCCAGTGGAAGAAGCAGATTTCTGCCGCTTGTATCAATGATCTATGTTTCATGATCATAGATGAGGGTTTGTAATGTAGACAAACCACTAAACTGATGCAGGTTTTTCTTCAGTGTGAGAGACCAGCATCTACATTACTGCAGTCGATGCCCTAATCCGTCTATCCATTGACCTTCACTTGTGAACAAGATGGCAAGATACTTACTGAAAACACTTTTGTCTCTGTTGGAAGAATAGAAAACTCAACTCTTATTTTCTAATGCTATTATTATTATTATTATTATTATTATCCTATTTTAAAGCCAAACCAGAGTGACTCATCCTGACACCTAAAATGTCTCAGCCACTGAACACAAACTGACCCAGAGTCCATCTCTGTTTAGACAACAGCGTTGGAAACCCAGTGGGTCAGCTGCTGAACTAATGCTTGTGTCCATGTCTATTTCAGAATAAAGGTCCCGCCTGACTGCACCACTGAGCT
The DNA here is from genome assembly GCF_021462225.1 of Girardinichthys multiradiatus. Classification (NCBI taxonomy): domain Eukaryota; kingdom Metazoa; phylum Chordata; class Actinopteri; order Cyprinodontiformes; family Goodeidae; genus Girardinichthys; species Girardinichthys multiradiatus. The sequence goes on from NC_061818.1 coordinate 20,053,697, forward strand.
AAACCACAACGCTTACCTCTTTCTGCAGAGTGTCTTTGACAAACATGACAAAGTGAGTGGCCATGTTAGTATAACCACTTTTTTTGCTCATTTAGTTCAAGATACTCCCTTGATTTTAATGCATCATGTCTTTATGTCTAAAAAGGAGCTGTTTGTGGACTTATTTTATAACAGGACAGAGACTGTGCCCTGTCCCCAGAGGAGGTGAAGGACTTGTTCAAAGTGTTTCCCTACATGCCCTGGGGTCCAGATGTCAACAACACCGTGTGCACCAATGATAAGGGTTGGATCACATACCAGGGATACCTCTCCCAGTGGACGTGAGTGGGTTTCTATTAATACATGGACACAGATGCTCTCTCCTCCCAAGTTTATTTAACCCAAATATATTCACACAAGGTCACATATCAGCATTTTAGAGCATAGAGGTTATTTAAGTACTGATTCCTGCTTTGTTTCTTCTGGCAGGTTAACAACGTATCTGGATGTCCAGAGGAGTTTGGAGTATTTAGGTTACCTCGGCTACTCCATCATCTATGAACAGGAGTCTCAAGCTGCAGCTATTACTGGTAACAGATCAATATGTCTTCAGTGCCTTTGTATGTAAGCTGCAGTTAAACAACAAATAAAAAGTCATTCTAACTACAGAAGATGCATTTTATTTATTTTACCTGAATAATTGTAGCTGCCATACAGTTATCTTTATAGTTTGCTTCTTTGAAAAATTAAAAAGGTGGTTTGTAATCATAATTATTCAAATTATATTATTGATTTATTTGTTGTTCCTGTTTTGTGCATTAACTCCTTCGTCAGTGACACGTAACAAGCGCATTGACCTGCAGAAGAAACAAACCCAGCGCAGCGTCTTCCGCTGCAATGTGTTGGGAGCGCGCGGCAGCGGGAAAAGTGGCTTCCTCCTAGCTTTCCTCGGCAAGAACCTGCGGGTCAGTCAAAGCGGCTATAAAAACGCTTCAGAACAGGCAGCCCGCTTCAATTATCTCAGATGTATCACATAATCAACTGATACATATATTTCTAACATGTTTACAGGTTGTTGTTTTAAATTTGTATCAAGTACATGTTCCAAATTACAATAAATGCAAATCACAGGGTTCCTTCAGAGTCTTGAAACATCTGGAAATAACTTTTAGTAATTTCTGGGTCTGGAGAAGTGTTGAAGAAATAAAACTGAGTGACGAAATGTTTGGCGTTCCAGATGTATTTTCCTTCTTTCTTTTCACAAAGGAAAAAATTTGGTTTAGACAAACCTATTATAATATCTTAATAAAAAAAAAAAAAAAGCCTTTTTCACAAGTTTTTTGGTTATATAGAAATTCTGCAGAATCTGCATTTAGTGTAGCATTCTCCAGCCCTTACTTCAAAAGTCCAAGACTTACAGATTTGTTTTAATCCAAGCAATGAAATGACCCTATGCTGCTAACATTAAAGCTAATTTCATCATCATTTTGTTTCATGATTTGTCGAACCTTAATATAATTAGACCCAATTAATGTTCAGGCAGTTAAAAGTTAATATTTTGTGCTCAAATGTCCAGAATTTTCTTAATAAAAATGCTGGAGCCCCCAAAACAAACAGCAGGATTAGTAGTTACAAAAAAAGTCATTTGGTTGCAGGAGCTGAAAGTTTGTGAGAATATTTTGAAATATTTTCACACATTTAACCCATAGTTTAAATACATTTCTATAAGTAAATGTAGTGGGGGGTTTTTTGCTTCATTTTTCTCTGTTGATCAGAGTGTCTACGAACTTTTAATCAGTAATCCGAGACTTACTGTTTCCCCTGGGAGGCAAATAAGATGTGACACAGAAGCTCATTTTTCTTAGTCCCTCTTCAAAATGGCAAAGACAAGAGTACATGCCATTCAAGTGAAGCAAACGTTTGTAATTCAAGGAACAGCTATAAGAAAAATAGCTGCTCCTCTGAACTTGCCCACATCTACAGCAGTAAATAAATGGTTCTAACATATAGTGTAAACCCCTTTTAATTCAACAATAGAATTTTGTTTTAAAGCACAATACTTCGTGAATGGATAATATTGACTTGATTATCCACCACAGAGACAGAGGCAGATCAGAGATGACCACAAGTCCTACTATGCCATCAGCACCACCTACGTTTACGGTCAGGAGAAGTACCTGCTGGTAAGAACCTTTTTATTTTGAGCAGAAGCTCTCTGGATTACTGCTAAATAATCACTTTGTGTTACAGCGGGCCGACAGTTAATCCCTCGGCTTGTTTTTGCTCCCTCTCTTGCACGCTCGCCACCAGCTCCACGAGGTGATGCCAGATTTTGACTTCCTGTCCGAGGCTGACCTGGCCTGCGACGTGGTCTGCCTGGTGTACGACGTCAACAACCCGGAATCTTTTGAGTACTGCGCTAAGGTGTACAAGGTATGATCGTTTCCATCAGACATATTAAAAGCTTCCTTTATCAGTCTGCACTCTTAGAACAAAATCGTTTCTTTTGCAGCAATGCTTCATAGACAGCAAGACGCCATGCGTAGTGATAGCCGCCAAGTCCGACCTGCACGAGGCGCGGCAGCACTACAGCCTGTCGCCGCACGAGTTCTGCCGCAAGCACAAGCTCCACCCGCCGCAGCCGTTCACGTGCAACACGACCGAGGTGCCCAGTAAGGACGTCTACACCAGACTCACCACCATGGCCATGTATCCGTGAGTATTAAAACACAATGAAACCTTTTACGCCTCATCTAACCTGTCTTGCTGTTTTTCTGGAAGAATAATTGACCATAAAAGATTAGACACCATGGATTATGTTTCCACTTTTCTCATCGTGTGATGATCAGTTTCGGAAATTTCCCACCACGCATCCAAATAACGTACAGACTGTTTGTGTCTAGTCTCTTATAAAGTAGAGTCGATTGTGTTTAGTCATGGAGGTCCCTCTAAACCCTGAGGGGTGTTTTACGGACTCTAAGCTCTCAGATCGGATTAGGTTTCAGAGTATATTATGAAGCACTTAAAGGGATGTGCCTGTTTAATCTCATTGTAGCAGTTTAAGATCCCGTTCTTTAAATACCGAAATCACACACAGCTCAGTGTTAGTAGCAGTTAATCAGTTTTAACAAAAGTCATGACAGATGGGGTTCCGAATCCACTAAGGCTTGGTGATGTTAGGGGAAAATCCTGCTTAAACATTCCTTAGATTATCAGGAAAACCAGCAGCTCCAGTCCTTGAGTGCTGCTGTCGTGCAACGTTTGGATGCATCCTTCCTCCCACACACCTAAATAAAAGTTATTCTATTGACCCTCTGCCGCCTGACTGTCTTCATGCTTCACTTCTCAATAATTAGGATTTTGTCATACATTTTAAGCTTTTAGTTCACAACTAACAGGTTTTTGTAGAGAATAGAATAATTGTCGCATTATTTTAGGGGTGTAAATGTCCTAAAATAAATGCATCTATTCAGTATTATTCAGTATACAATCCCTTTATAGTGAAGGTAACAAGCTTTTTTTTTTATTACATTTTTTACTTATTTTTAGTTTCCAGGAATTTATAATCATTGACTGTTTGACACAGAGCCACTTTTCTATTGACCACTAGGCCGGAGAAGGACCCATGTGTTTCTTGAGCAGGATAGTAAGGGAGGTAAAATGCAGCAGCAAGGAGGGGCATCTATCTTCATGCCAACTAGGAAAACGTTTTGCTTTCCTTCCAGTACAAATGGAGTAACTATTGATGGTAACTGGAACTGTACGTTTTGGTCAGATGAGACTAAGATTGAGCCTTTCAGCAACAAACACCCTGGTGTGTGTGTGGTGTGAAAGAGGATAAATATGTGGAGAAATGCCTCATGCCCTTCAGTCTTAAATGTACATTTTATTTCTTTTAGAGCCGTTTTTATCTTTAGGAAAAAAAACTTGTTTCTTTACAGTTTGGTAAAATATTTATCTCATAGTCAATCATAAAAGTTATCTTTTGTATCTTTTGCATTACATAGATTTACTTATTATTGTGTAACGTTATCTGGAAGAACCCAAAATCCTGAATAGGAAATGCATTGTATGTAAAATACAAGTTGGGATTTATGAATTTTGAGATCTAAACACGAGTGTATCAGCTACATTGTATTCAGACCTGTTCCATCTGAGCAATAACTGTTTACATTATGAATTACAGTTTTTCTGCAGGTATTATGTTGCTGTTAAATATTTCAGCTAATCCACCTGTGACCACTGAAGAGGATTAGGTCTCTAATTTACCGGGCCTTTCCATATGACTAAAATCAAATCTGATCGAGTTTCAGCTCTCTGCAACATTTTCGTCTTGTTTCAACTAGCTGACAGTAATGTAATTGTTCTTGTTATTCAGGATAAGATTTTATTTAGTTTTTATCTACTCTAGGTCAGGAGAAAAGCTTGTTGACAAAAACTACGAAGAACAATTTTCGGCGACACCCTCTGTTAAGTATGGTGGAGGATCTGTGATGCTTTGGGCTGTTTCTCTTCAAAAAGGACATAAAAACTGAAAATGGGTCAGCATCGGGTATTTTTTTCAGTTTAATGACTTCTGTAAAGTTGTGGATCTCTAATGATTCACATGTAGAGTTGAGGCGCAGGTACGCTTCATGTACAGGGGTTGGACAATGAAACTGAAACACCTGGTTTTAGACCACAATAATTTATTAGTATGATGTAGGGCCTCCTTTTGCGGCCAATACAGCGTCAATTCGTCTTGGGAATGACATATACAAGTCCTGCACAGTGGTCAGAGGGATTTTAAGCCATTCTTCTTGCAGGATAGTGGCCAGGTCACTACGTGATACTGGTGGAGGAAAACGTTTCCTGACTCGCTCCTCCAAAACACCCCAAAGTGGCTCAATAATATTTAGATCTGGTGACTGTGCAGGCCATGGGAGATGTTCAACTTCACTTTCATGTTCATCAAACCAATCTTTCACCAGTCTTGCTGTGTGTATTGGTGCATTGTCATCCTGATACATGGCACCGCCTTCAGGATACAATGTTTGAACCATTGGATGCACATGGTCCTCAAGAATGGTTCGGTAGTCCTTGGCAGTGATGCGCCCATCTAGCACAAGTATTGGGTCAAGGGAATGCCATGATATGGCAGCCCAAACCATCACTGATCCACCCCCATGCTTCACTCTGGGCATGCAACAGTCTGGGTGGTACACTTCTTTGGGGCTTCTCCACACCGTAACTCTCCCAGATGTGGGGAAAACAGTAAAGGTGGACTCATCAGAGAACAATACATGTTTCACATTGTCCACAGCCCAAGATTTGCGCTCCTTGCACCATTGAAACCGACGTTTGGCATTGGCATGAGTGACCAAAGGTTTGGCTATAGCAGCCCGGCCGTGTATATTGACCCTGTGGAGCTCCCGACGGACAGTTCTGGTGGAAACAGGAGAGTTGAGGTGCACATTTAATTCTGCTGTGATTTGGGCAGCCGTGGTTTTATGTTTTTTGGATACAATCCGGGTTAGCACCCGAACATCCCTTTCAGACAGCTTCCTCTTGCATCCACAGTTAATCCTGTTGGATGTGGTTCGTCCTTCTTGGTGGTATGCTGACATTACCCTGGATACCGTTGCTCTTGATACATCACAAAGACTTGCTGTCTTGGTCACAGATGCGCCAGCAAGACGTGCACCAACAATTTGTCCTCTTTTGAACTCTGGTATGTCACCCATAATGTTGTGTGTATTTCAATATTTTGAGCAAAACTGTGCTCTTACCCTGCTAATTGAACCTTCACACTCTGCTCTTACTGGTGCAATGTGGAATCAATGAAGACTGACTACCAGGCTGGTCCAATTTAGCCATGAAACCTCCCACACTAAAATGACAGGTGTTTCAGTTTCATTGTCCAACCCCTGTAGTTATCAGTGTTTTAACCTTCAGTATGTGAGCTTTGCGCCCTGCAGTGTTTTACTAAACGATTTGGTGTTGCTACTGACGTTGGCACGCTACTACTCTTCATGAAAAACATTAACAGACGCTGTTTAGTTATGGAAAAAACATCAAATAAAAACAAAGCCTAACGCTGGGGCTTTAAAACAGCTTAGCTGAAGCACAACTGCAGACATCATTTTCAGTTTGGCGAGATTTTAGCCCTGCATTAACGATTAGCATAGATCCGTGGGAAAACCAACCTCCTGACTTCAGAGGAAAACGCTTTAAACTTTAAGAGAAAATTCGCCTGAAAACTTTTTGGGAAGATCCTCATGTCACAGAGCTCATTTTTGAAGTTTTTCTCATCCTTTGGTCTCTTTTTGTTTATAAGCCAGCCCCCAAACTGTGCTCTGAGAAATCAAGTCGGACAAGTTAGCAACGAAGAACCATTTTAAAAACCCGACGTGTTATTTTTTTTCTGGTTTTCATCATCAGAAGTTTAGTTAAATGAAGTGTTCATTACTGATTATCTTTGAATTAAACTTAATAAATACATGCACCGATCTAACCGATAGTTTTACACATCTTTCTGTTTGCTGTTTGCTGTATGTTGTGTTGCACTAGTGGTGAATACACGCATTTCTTTGTGTCTATCCGCAGCCATGCCCGCCTCCGCTGCATGTGTTCCTGCAACAGGTGCACTTATTGCCTGTGTCAGAACCTCCTCAAGTTGGAGCTGCTGCGCAGCGTTAAGGCCCAGCTCCGCAGGGTCGTTTACAACAGGTTCATACACAGATGACTCTGTAGTGTTTTAACAGAGACTCCCTGTTCTTCCTCTCTAGGCTCCTTCTAGATCCAAGCTCAGTATCACTGCTGGCAGTGACGGCTCCTCTGCTCTGCTTCAGTTTTTTGTCAGATTTGCTCTACATATCCACTGCAGGAACTAAAGGTTTATCATCAGGATGGTTTTCATGGTTGTTGTCATACTGGGAGGCTGTTACATAAAAAAGACTCTATGTGAGGTGAAAGCCTGTTGACATGACATTATACTAAACCGCTTGCTTATAATGTTCATTGTGTTTTGGCGCCTAGTTAAAGCCTGTTGATCTAGTAGTGTGGATACACTGCTTTGTAAAAGTATTTGTTTTTCTTTGGGTTGAAATTTGTACAGCAGGTTGGAGCATATGTGTCATCCGCTGCAAAAATAAAACTAAGTGTTTATTATTTTAAATGAGACGTCCTGATTAAATTGGTCGGTGGTTTCTGCTGCAGCTCCAGCCGGCCGAGCCGCTCTCTGTTCAGTGTGGCACGACGCAGTGTGACCGGTCTGTGCCAGCTAACACCCAGGCTGCTAGCCAGGGAGGTACCCGTGTGTCTGCGTGGAAGTGGCGTGTTGCATGGTGCATGATTGTGCAGCAGTAGCCAAACAGTTATTAAGGTTTTTCTATATTCAGGGGCATCTTTTTAAAATGATGTTACTTATAGTAACAACAGTAAATACACGCAAGTATACAACCTAATAAATGTCTGTCCTGACTAAATATCAGATGTGATTCATTTTAAACCTGCAAGAAACAAACTACAGCCCTTTATATCTTGTGTGAATAATAAGGGTTAATAAAACAAAACTCCTCTTTGGCGGATCATTGAGCTGTTTGATGTTGATGTTCCTGCAGTGGTTTTGCAGACTGTAAACTCTGACTTGTGCACATACAAAATGAGAGAAACGCAGCCAAACTTTTGTGTTTGTGTTTCATTCAGTCTGAAAACTTCATATTTTGTTCAGCATGTTTGATTTCTCACAAGACTTAAGAATCCAAACTACTTGTTTTCTGTGAATCTCTTTTGACTCCTGTAGAATCAGTTGCTTCATTGATCAAATTTGATGTTTTCAGTCTCATTTTGTCTTTATTTTCATGCCTAACGCTGAAGTTTTAATACACAGGGGACTCTGTTGTTTTGTATTTGAATTGGACATCACCAAGGTGTTTCAGTGTTCTCCTGTGTATTAATTATACATTTGATTAACAGGCTTTTTGAAATCAAAATGTGTTTTTTTTTTCTTGTTAATGATTGATTAAACTGCACCAATCACTTTCATTTCATCCTGTATTTCTTTCCCCCATGTCTTTTATTTTTTCCCCCTGTAGGTGCTCATATACGTGTTTCTGGCTGCCGCTTTTGCCGCTTTTCCTCTTCCTTCTGCATTTTTTAACCTTTCTTTAACACCTGCTGTTTGATGGCCTGGTTCACTTGTTCTTTAGCTTTTAAATGAAATGCCTGTGAAATGCTGCCCTCTACTGGTGCCTGAAAGGTTTTGTCTCTTTCTGTCTACATTAATGGGAGCTCAGTGTTCTGAATCCGATGGGAGTTTGGTTTAACCAGAGTGATGGGATATGCGAGGTGTGGGATTGTTTCTGATAAATATGACTCGAATGGAACCGGACTGAGTGACGTTTCATTCACAGTTTGTTTTGATGGCCTTTTCTTCTTTTCAGCTATTAAAACAGCATGGATGTGTAGATTATCACAGCCATCTGACCTGGAACAACTCAAGGAAACATTTAGGGTTCATTAAAATGTCACACAAACACAGTCAGAGTGGTGAAAAAGATAAGTTACATAATAAACGAAAGAGTCATAATATGTCGCGGCTAAATCAGTTAATCAGGAGACTGTAGTAGTTGTTTTAAAATGGGTCAAGCTTTCCAGGCTGGCTGCTTTTTGGTGTGAACTGCTTTTATTTGCTGTTTTTGGGGAGCTTTTGTTTGTTTGAGATGTGCAGCCTGGATGGACCTGGGTGAAAATGTTTTTTTTTTTTCCTTATCATATTATTGCTAACATTTTAAAACTGCAACAAATATTTTGCAAAAAAACCCAAAAAGAAGTCTGTATCAATTTGTCCCAGTTTGCTTGTTTGGTTGATTTTATATTAAACAACCATTTAATATTATATAAATTGAAGATTTTAAATTTATTAAAAAAAGTAAAACATTTTAAGCATGTTTACCTAAGATTTCACTGCCAAATATCGTAAAAATTGTCTTTATTTTCAGTGAACCTTGACAAATTAGTTTAAATTAAATCATAATGTAAAGCTGTTAAATAGGATACATTAAGCAGCTTGTTTTCAGTTTGGAAGCTGTTCAGGAATTAACTCTTTCCATCAACAGAAGTTCTTCATAAGTCATGAAATTTGTAATTGTTGCAAATAAACCGACTAATTGTATATTTTAACGGTTATGCAATTAAATATAATGTATGGCTACACATTCGTATGTTAAAACTGAAATCTGACTCATGACAGTTTTAGGGTTTAAAACTGGCACCAACAACCACGGCATGTTGAACGTCACTTAAATTCCCATTTTGATGCTCTGTTTGAACTTCACCAAGTCATCTCCACCACATCCACATGCCTAAATTCATTGAGTTGCTGCTATGTGACTGGCTGAGGTGGTATTTGTGTTCACAGGCAGCTGAACCAGTGTACCTAATAAAGTTGCGGGTGAGTGTATATTACTGGGATGCTGTAAAGTATGTTGGAGCTGCCCAATATACTTTATTGGGCAGCCCTATGTTAAAGCAGACATTTGAAACATTATGTTGGATTTGACCCCATGTTAATGCTGTAGATTCCTATTAATTAAAAAAGTAACAGGTAGATCACTAATATTTGTGGCCCTAGCGGGTATAGTTCTCCCCGCTTCACCTGCTGTGTGGCGTTGTGACTGTTTGTGGGAATGCTGCTGGGCTGGGTTGAAGTTGCTTTGGTGTTCCTGCTGAGAGTGGAGGATTTCAGGCTGATGCTACAGGTTTTACAGTCATCTCCAACATGGAGCAGCCCACCTTTATGGACGCCTCCGCTTGAGCAGCCAGCTCCTCTACAAAGGTAAAGAGAGAAACCACACCTACAGAGAATGGGTGTGTAAACAAGCAGCAGCTTGTCTTATTTTTATATTGAGCTCCGTCAGCGTTCTGGGGGTCTTGTCCAGAATTGTTACTATATTTGGTGGAGGCTGTCGGTCCTGGTGTTTTTTTGTTTTTTGTTTTTTTGCCTATACAGCCATCTTTAAAAAAGAAAAACTGCATTCGGATTTCCTCCTGCTACCCTTTTCACCGGCTTTTTGCTTCTTTATTGCAAACTGTTTAGGTCATTGCTCACTATTGCTTGTACTGGGTTAGCCACATTTTAAACAGCTCTGGAGGAGTCTCAGCTGTGATTGTAAAATAAAAGAGAGAGCTTCCACTCCTTTTCCATATTAAGAAATGCTCAAATCTACTCGTTTTCATGTTTTCCAAAAGCATGTCTAAACCTGCTTATGCTGAACGCGGATTGGTTCTGAGCTTCTGTGCTTAAAGCATGCCGAGTGTCTGGAAACAAAGGATTTAAAGCAGACATGGGATGGGCCGGTATTAGACTTATAACTTTGAGTAAACAACAATGTTTTAGCATAATCTCACTGATCTTATTTAAACCAAAAAACAACAACCATTCCAACTGCTGCAAATAATAATGTAAAATATGGATAATAACTTATAAGGAATTATACTTGAGTTATTTATAGTTACACCAATGAGATTTATTTATAGTACATTATTTTATTTTATTTATTTTGGTTTTAATACATAGACTTATAAGAAACTGGCTGTATTGAATTGTTTTTTGTAAACATGCTTATTGTCCCGAATATTTTAGATTTTTTTCTATTCTCTTTTTAGAGTAATGAAAGTACAACAAACTAATGTTAAAGTTAATCAGGTTAATTAGGCCGGCTATTTTCTCTGGTAGCTAGCCTGCAGTCAGCTTCTTTACATAAATGAAGCTCGTAGTTCACTGACTGTACATTAAAAATGGGCTCACCTTAATAAGAGTTCTGGAGGCTGTCCAACCCGGAGATAAAGGATCGGTAAATAATGTACAGTTTGTTGTCATCTATATTATAGGCTTATTTTATTTCCCTGAGATTCCTCCAGGGCAGCATTAGAAATGAATAATAAAGTTTTGTTGTTAAGTAGATCTGCTGCTTTTACGACACCAATCTGTTTTTCACCCTGTATCTCCTCGTTTTTTGACCTTGTAACCAAATGTCAAAACAAAGCATGGGTTCCTTTTTCAGGTCGGATCTCAGCGTCATCTGTGGTTCAGATTCAGGAAGTTACCCTCTGTAGAGGCTACCCACAGCTTTGCTTTGTCATTTGGCACGTCAGAGAAAACCCATCCCTGCAGTGCTGGTCCTTGTTTTTACGCTGCTTCATGTTTACCGCCCTCACCTGCGTGGTTGTCTGTCCTCTCACAGGCACATGGCCCAGGCGGACCTAAAGAACTCCACCTTCTGGCTGAGGGCCAGCCTCGGTGCCACGGTGTTCGCTGTTTTGGGCTTCGCCATGTACAGAGCACTTCTAAAACAGCGGTGATGGGGCAGCATGAGACGACTACTTCCATCTTGGTCCTTTTTGTTCCTTTCTACCTGAGAGACTTTAAAAGACTGCCTGAACAAACCAAACAGGCTCATTGCCTCAAAACCCACCTCTCCCCTTTCTCCTAAAGTAACACGAGCGAGAAACAAACTTTTATACGATTGTGGATTATCTGTATGTTGTGAGCAAAGGGACACTGTTTCTAAATACATTCATTCTGGGAACTTTTGGTCTAATCTGTTAGTAAAAACAGAATTATTATTCTAGATAATCCGGTCCTGTTTCAATCCTCAGGCTCTCATTTAGTTTAACATGAGGCAGCCAAAATAAAACACTGCAAAGGGACTTGAGTCTATTTGTATTAAAGTATATGCAATATGTTATGTATTTATGTAAGACTGTAGGACCCGTAGAAAGTATCACAAGCCAAACGCAGGATCAGCAGGAGACACAGTGTTACATTCAACACCAACATGCACTTGTTTCATTTGTGTGTTAAATTATTAACCCATTTCTTTGGAGTGCACCACATGAAACAGATTGCTCATGTATTTTTGTATGTAGTGTTATAGCTTAACACTTCTGACTGCTTTTATTTTTCTGGTTTTCAAATAAAGCTTTGACCCTCCTTTTTGTTTTCCATTTTTGCACTACAAGCAACCTATAAACGTGTTTCCCCTTAATCTTCGTCTGCAGCATTTCCAATAAAGACTTGTACAATATGGTACTAGCTTTGTGTTTGTGTGTCAATAGGTGAAACCAGAGTTGCATTTACAGTAATTCACCCATTTCAAATTTAATTTATTTGGAAAATTCAGAATTCAGGTGTCAGCAATACAGAAATTACACACCTTTATAAAGTAAATAAAATTATTACAAGGATTTTATTCAGATTAAGCACTAAATCCTACTTCTTCTTCTGCAGACTTAAAATTACTTAACCCCCTGACCAGAATGTGGAAATCAGCTTTTGTGAGGTCCAAATTAATGAATGAATCAAGGGTTTTACTTGTTGCATCAGATGTGTTTGAAATAAAATACCTGGACTATCCATGGTAATATTTTGTTGCAGGTTAGAAATATGGCACTGTCAAAAAAAGCCCCTAAAATGTCAGAAAAGCGGTGATTGCACAAGAAGGCAAAAAGTTACACAAAAACCGCAAAGGGCCTAAATATTCTCAGTGATACAGTTAGAAGCATGTCTAGTTCACTAGTCTAAAGTTAAAAGGGACAGTGGCTACATCACCTGACGCTGGAAGAGGAAGCTATCGACTGCGGCCAGGTTATTGAGGAAGGTACTGGAAAACCCTCGACTGACTGTAAAACACCTGCAGCAAGACTTGATGGCATCATTAGTCGGATTTTTTTGCTACACCCAAATGCAATTCACTAATGGAACGTACTTGGCATAACAGTACGTTCCAACTGTTTTTGTGTCAGATCTACAGTGATTTACAGATTTCTCCTGTTCAAAAAAAAATCACTGAATTTCTGCATTTTATATAAAAAAACAATTATCTCTTTTTGGCCTACCAGTATTTTCCACTTGATAATTTTGATCTGCATAGCAAAAAGATTGTATAACAATGATTTAAAGATTTAGTTTCTACGTTAGTGTATATATTTAACACTGGAAAGCTCCATGTTGCAACTCTTACACCTCTATTCATCCAAAAGAAAAATGGCCTCCACTTTGCTCACAACTATCTATAGAAACCAAAAAATATTTTTTCTGTCAAGTAAAACTGGAAGTCTTTGGGGCGATGGATCAGCAGTATGTCTGGAGGAGGTTAGATAAAGAAGACCATGCCAACTATGAAAAAGGGTGGTGGCTCAGTCATACTCTGGGGCAGCTTTGCTTCCTCTGGCACTGAAACCCTGCTGTGTGGAGGTCAAGATGTATCCAGTAACGAATCAGGGAGAAAAATTCATCCTATCTGTGAGAAAGCTGAAGCTTTTGTGTCCTTGGACCTTCAAAGAGGACAATCATCCCAAGCATATGTCAAAGTCCATCAAGGCTTGCTTTCAGAAGAAGTCCTGGAAGATACTGGAGTGTCCACCATAGTTGTCAGACTCGAGCTCTGTAGAAAATCTCTCATGGGACTGGAAAAAGGTGGCGGAAAATCAAGAACATTAATAAATTGAGGGCCTTTGCTTATGAGGGCTGGGCTAAGCTGGGGTGTAGGTTTAAATCATGTTTGGAACAGGTCATGTACAGCAAAATGGTGCCTAAAGATGGTTGTCGTGAAGAGGTTTAATAATACTGCAGCAGTCATTAAATGTGGTATTTTGTGTTTAATTAAGAGAAACGATTTGTAATATTGTTCAGCTAATTAAATTGTTCTTGTTTGGACAATTTGCCAATAAATCGGATTTGCAGCCAGGGTAAAATAGGATTTGCAACTGTAGTGCAAATCTTTTGACAAAGAGTCAAAAAATGAATAAAAACAAATAACACAGGACGTTGGTTAGTGACAATGGAGAAGTGAGTGAGTAATGAGTCTGAACAATAACACCCACAGCTCGTGTAGGGAGAAAGTCACACAAGTGTAATAAGAAGTGGTGGCTACAGTGTGAAATTGTATGTCAGAAGGATAACATGTCTGTCGATGATACTAAATTACTGTTTGAAGGGTTTCTGCAGAAAAGAAAGGACACTTTGGTGAGTTAGAGATGTTTCTGAGAATATTAGTAATGTTTCTGAGTTGTGGTTTAACTGGTTGCTCTCTGCTTATGTTGGATATAGAAAATAAGATGGGTGACCTACTGGTTCAGGCTTCAAAACACTACTTTGTTCTTTTATACTAAGAAAAATGGCAGCGCTGTAAGTACCACACTGTTATATTAGGCCATGAATATGTCAAAGAGATTATTTATTTTGTTGTTTTTTTTCATCTACTTTGATTATTTTTTCTTATTTGCAGTCACATCTAAGAGGCTATTACTACATTTACACAATAAGTCATTAATTTTCTTTCAGCTTTAACTCATGTTGATTTGCAGTTGTGAAATATAAAAGCATATTTATGGTCCAGTTTCTTTTTCTGAAACAGAATCCAAAAATATTCAAAAATGTTGCTCTGTATCTAAATGAAATAATTTAATAATTGTGATGGGGAACACATAGTTTTCAAAAAACATGTGGGAAAAAACTAACACTGCATGTTATTCTGAACACGCTGTTCCCATCGTAAAGGATGGTGCTGGCATCATACTGTGAGGACGTTTTTCTTAAGCAAGGACAGCGGAGAAGGAAACTTTTAAAAACCTTGTATAATTTTTCTTCCCTTTCATAACTATCTGATACTTTGTGTTGGTCGGAGACATTTTGTCACCTTAAAAAAACATTGAGGTGCTTGGTTGTAGCAGGACAAAATGTGGAAAGGTTCAAGGAGTGTGATGCTTTTGAGAGGCCGCTTTAAGTGTTTTGTCATTTGTATTCTTTAAAGTCGGGATCAGAGCTTGGTGTTGCCACACATGCAGTTTCTTTGATAGCAGAAAACATTTCCTGACTTCTGTGTTGGAAGTTCCCACCATGCGGCTGATCTTTCCACTTTAGATGTCTAATGCACAAAAAAAGTAGCTAATCAAAGAAAAGTATTAAAAAGGAGCAATCCCGAAAAAGCAGAAATACTTCTGAAAGCACAGAAATGTTCAAAGAACTTCCTGACACTGCAATATAGAACCCGACGCAACAGTTTGCTGCGCACATAAAGTCTCCGCCAGAGAAAAGCAAAACAAGCAAAAGGGCTGGAAAAAACCAACTACACTGTAAAAAATATTTTCCATCCATCCATCCATCCATCCATCCATCCATCCTCAATAATAATAATAATAATAATAATTGTAATAATAATGCATGAGCCAACCTTCAGAGGAGTCAGCTGAGGTGCTTTGAGCCTCTGATCAAATTCCACATAGGAGGAGACCCCAAAAGATATCCAAAACTTGATAAGATATCTTCTGATAGGCAGAAGACAATGGATGGATGGATAATACTAACATAAAATGTACTACCATTTATTTTTGCTTCTCTGTTTTGTATCTTTTCTTGTTTTTTTCCTATTTAATCTATGCCATTGCACTTCAGGACAAACACAGTTTTAGTGTTGTAACAGAGATGATCGGTAATGGTCCAAACCTTTGGCCCAGTTTCACAGAAACATTTAGTAAAGTAAAAGGTGAAAGCATAACCTTTACTTCAGGCTGCAGCTCGCTGTGGTGTAGCAGTTTTTTTTTTTTGCATACTTCCTCTTCTGTCTGTGCTTTTCACCAATTTGGATTTCCTGGCATTTATTTACATCACTAATGGCCAAACTTTCCATCTCCAGTTACAGTCGGTGCGAGAGGTCCAGAAAGCTGACAAGAAGAACTTTTTATTTGAAATCATCATGACAAATGGGAAGACAAAGATGTTAGTGAGTCCTCCCTGTGGTTTGAACGGCCAAGTTTTTACTCTGAAAGCTGATATTGATAAATCTGAGTACCAGCCTTTGGTTGATTTGTATTTATTTGTGCGTTTGAAGGCAGCAGAGACAGCCACTCTTAGAAAAGAGTGGGTTGGACACCTTTGGCAGGCCATGCAGCTTTCTTCTTCGGGACATTTGGACTCTAGAGATCCAGAGTAAGTCCAGTAGTGTAAAAAATATATATAAGTGCTTTGCACATATATTCACATCCCGTAAACTTCAGTGTATCTTACCTGGATTTTATGTAACTGTCCAACACAAAGCAGTGTATAATTAAAAAGTGGAAGAAAAATGTTTTTTTTTTTTTTTTTTACTTTGACACCCCTCAATAAATCAAGCACAACCAATAGTCTTTAAAAAGTCACCAAACTAATAAACATAGTCCACCTATGAGTAATTTAATTTCTGTATAAATCCAGCTGCTATGTGAAAGCATCAAAGGTTTGTTAAAAAAGATTAATGAACAAACAGCATCATGAAGACCAACAGCAGATCTTCCAAGACACGGCCACCTAACTAAACTGACCAGAAAGGTAAAGCGTTATTCAGAGAAGCAGCCCATGGTAACTCTGGAGGACCTGCTAAGATGGCCTTTTTGGAAGAGTAGCAAGAAGAAAGCATTGCTGAAAGAAATTCTGTTTGAAGATTTCTAGCCATGCAGGGGGAACAGTAAACATGTGAAAGAAGGTGTTTTGGTCAGATTAGACCAACATTGAACTTTTTGACCTACATGCAAAATACTTGTGTGGTGGAGAGCTTTATACCAGACTGAAGCATATTCGGGTGTTAGAATGAATTTTTTTGTATTGTAATGTTTTTATAGACTGGGCTTTCAATTATCCCATAGATCTGATGATTTGTTTTTGTGCGTGTTGTGTCCTTACCATGAGTTTTTTTTTTCTGTGCTCCTCAGCCTTGAGATGTTTGATCAGCGAGGGAGGGTAGACAGCAGCAAGTCCATCTCCATGTGCAACGACAGCATGATGGAGTTGAAGCCATCTCGACCTCTCTCCACCTCCTCAGAGCACATCTACTCAGAGGCCCGGAGCCTCACTCCGTCCGTCTGTCGGCCTGAGGAGGAGGATAGTGACGAGGCAACATACCAGAACCTGCCAAGACACCTGAACTGCCATTATCCCACTGAAGATCCTGGTTGGTCCATTGAGATGAGCTATGAAGAACCACAATCAGATGGCCTCTATGATGTTTTACCAGTCAGAAAAAGTAGAAATATGCCTAAATTAACTCAGATGTTCTGGTGACAAATCATGAAGATGTGTGTAGCTGTCATGTTGTGTTTTTTTTCCTTCAGGTACATGTGAAGCTCTTCCAGCACAAACACATGATATTGTGTATGACTTTCCTTTGTCTTACAAGACATCTACTCAACAACAAGGTGATTTAACGTTTATTAAAGTGGCTTGCTTTCCATTAACTGCTCCATTCAAACATACACCTATTTATCAAACCCATTTTTGTGTAATTTTGTGTAAATACTTTATCTGTTTTTCACCCCTAAGATACAGTCTATGACATCCCAGCCCACCTGTTGAGGAAGAAGAGTGAGCACTCTGAAGGTAGTGTTCATCCCTTTTTCTTTTATCCTTGTCTTCTTAATGCATCGAGAAACCACACATGCATCAGCTGCAAACGCATTCTCGCTTCTGCTGTTTGCAGACAATCAGCCAGAGGAGGGAACCTACTGGAGGATATGAAGAGAAGCTGAAGAAGGACAGAAACAAGTCAGGAACACGTGCTTTATTACTTCCATCTACGTCTAACTTGCCGAACCAGAGATGCGCAATATCTTGTATTCTATTCGTATGAATGTCTGCAATATTGCAATTGCAAAAAACAGGTTGGATGCAATATTCGGTGGGAGGGTGTAATTTAATCACCCTGCATGCTGACAATGTTTTTGAACAGTTGGACTGACTTTTAAAGTTGAATGAACTTCAGTGACCTAGATTTTAAAGCTCACTGGTGATGATAGGGAAGAAAGATAAGATTGAGGAAAATGTGGGTTAATCACAATGTATATCGATAGGTCAATAGTCAACAAACAACATCATAACTTTATTGTTTTCCTAATGTCATGCATCCATAGTCAGTAATTGCCCTTTTAAGCATACAGCTGTGGTTAAAGGTTTGTGGAGGAACACAAATTAGTTTTGTGGATTAAAATTTTGTTTGTTTTGTGTGTCTTTGTGGTATACAGAACATTTAAAAACATTTCATATGTTTTCAGTGATTGGGACATGGAGAACGTCTCGATAAAGCTTACACCCCATGCATGGGTTGGACAAGTAATGGTGTATAACCCATAATTCTCTACACACACCAGTATGTAGAGAAGTCATAAACAGTGAATCATTTACTTCAGCAGTTCATTGTCTACTAAATCATATTGATGTATTAAAATCATATCAGCCTCTTTAAATAAAATGTATTATTTTTAATGAGTCTCACATCTTGAAAATGTCTTTTCAGAATCACAGTATTAACATCTAAATTGAAAATTGAATAATTATACTGGATGTAGACACTAAAAGAATCAGTATTGAACCTATCAGTAATTGCCCCACTATATTTTAATTCTACATTCAGAGTCAAAAACATAACATCCAAACATATCTAACTAAGAGGGGAAAGTATAAGGGGAACTGAGAATGATCATTTAGATTATCATTGGCTGATAAAAGATTTATTTTTATCAAATTTTCTCTCTCAGATTTTTGCACACAACATGGATTTTCTAAATACATGTCGTATCTCCTGGGAAAGTTTGGGAAAGGCATGAGGAATTCAACAGAGAGTCAAGTTTCGTAAGCAATTCTAAAAGTAAAAAAGAATATTATGGCAAATCAAAACCACACAATCAATTCTATGTACACTGCTCACAAAAATAAAGGGAACACTCAAATAACACATCCTAGATCTGAATGAATAAAATATTCTCATTAAATACTTTGTTCTGTACAAAGTTGAATGTGCTGACAACAAAATCACACAAAAATCATCAATGGAAATCAAATTTATTAACCAATGGAGGCCTGGATTTGGAGTCACACACTAAATTAAAGTGGAAAAACACACTACAGGCTGATCCAACTTTGATATAATGTCCTTAAAACAAGTCAAAATGAGGCTCAGTAATGTGTGTGGCCTCCATGTGCCTGTATGACCTCCCTACAACACCTGGTCATGCTCCTGATGAGACGGCGGATGATCTCCTGAGGGATCTCCTCCCAGACCTGGACTAAAGCATCCACCAACTCCTGGACAGTCTGTGGTGCAACGTGATGTTGGTGGATGGAGCGAGACATGATGTCCCAGATGTGCTCAACCAGATTCAGGTCTGGGGAACAGGCAGGCCAGTCCATAGCTTCAATGTCTTCATCTTGCAGGAACTGCTGACACACTCCAGCCACATGAGGTCTAGCATTGTCCTGCATTAGGAGGAACCCAGGGCCAACCGCACCAGCATATGGTCTCACAAGGAGTCTGAGGATCTCATCTCAGTACCTAATGGCAGTCAGGCTACCTCTGGCGAGGACATGGAGGGCCGTGCGAACCTCCAAAGAAATGCCACCCCACACCATTACTGACCCACTGCCAAACCGGTCATGCTGAAGGATGTTGCAGGCAGCAGATCACTCTCCACGGTGTCTCCAGACTCTGTCACGTCTGTCACATGTGTTCAGTGTGAACCTGCTTTCATCTGTGAAGAACACAGGGCGCCAGTGGCAAATTTGCCAATCCCGGTCTTCTCTGGCAAATGCCAAGCGTCCTGCACGGTGTTGGGCTGTGAGCACAATCCCCATTTGTGGTCGTCGGGCCCTCATACCATCCTCATGGAGTCGGTTTCTAACTGTTTGTGCAGACACATGCACATTTGTGGCCTGCTGGAGGTCATTTTGCAGGGCTCTAGCAGTGCTCCTCCTGTTCCTCCTTGCACAAAGGCAGAGGTAGCGGTCCTGCTGCTGGGTTGTTGTCCTCCTACGGCCTCCTCCACGTCTCCTGGTGTACTGGCCTGTCTCCTGGTAGCGCCTCCAGGCTCTGGACACTACGCTGACAGATGCAGCAAACATTCAAAAGTGACCAAAACATCAGCCAGAAAGCATAGGTACTGAGAAGTGGTCTGTGGTCCCCACCTGCAGAACCTCTCCTTTATTGAGTGTGTCTTGCTAATCGCCAAAGATTTCCCCCTGTTATCTTTTCCATTTGTACAACAGCTGTGAAATTGATTGTCAATCAGTGTTGCTTCCTAAGTGGACAGTTTGATTTCACAGAAGTTTGATCTACTTGGAGTTATATTGTGTTAAGTGTTCCCTTTATTTTTTTGAGCAGTGTATTTTCACCAAGTTTTATGGATTATGTTAGTTCCCATGGAGCAAAGGTGAGAACGGCTCCTTGGATAGTAAAGCTGGCAGACCCATGTTCTAATATGTCAACGTTAAGGATCAAGCGCTCATATGCTGCTTATTATATCCCTCCCACCAAGAACTGCCTTGATGAAGAGATAATATTCACTTCAGCTGTTAGTGGTCATAATGTTAGGCCTAATCAGTCTGACTGTTTTCAAATTAAGTTAGCTGACAATTTTGTAAGAAAACAATAATATTGAGTGTTTCGTGACAAAACAAAGCTATTTAAGCCTTTTTAAATGAATGATCATATGTCTGAACAAGATGAAACGTCGGCAAAAAGCCCGAAGCTTCAAAATGTGCAAAACAATCATGTGACCGTACTCTAACATCTGTATCTTTATTATAGAATTATTGATAACCCTTTATATGCTCTAAAACTAACATGACCAGACACACACCCACAATGCGTCTTCAATGTGTTTATTTTAATCATCATAGAGAGAACCATAAAAATATTTAGAACAGAGAACTGCATGTACAGAAATGTCTTCACAGATGCTGCATGGGTCAGTCACACTAAAACAAAACCAACTTATTTACGCACCAACAACAGTGATATTGCTCTATTACATGCTTTGGACAAGTCTTCATGGAAACTCTCTGAGCTTAATGTTCCAACTATTTATTGACTTTTAACCATTTAATTATTATCATTCTTCTTTTTTTTTTACATTTTCTATTTTTATTCATCTACATAAACTCAACAAATCTTGTGGCAGAGTCCATACACTTCACATAAACTCCAGGAAATAATCACATTTGACAACATTTGTAAAGACTACACCAGAATTACAACACAGCATTCCCAAAAAAGCTGATTTTATAAAACACAAAAATGAAAACAGTGTCAGAATTAATGAGAGGGTAAGGTAGTGCAGGGACTGGGCTGGCATATGTAATAAACAATGCTAGAAAGTGATGTGTGCATCATTCTCTAAAGAAAAACACAGTAAAATAACTTAGACGGCTATTACTAAAGTAATATGCAAGAGATCATTTTACCCTGGTTAGCATAATTTCCGATGTGTGTCAGTTCTTTTTAGTGGCCTTCTTGAGCACAATTAGTCATATTTACCCCTCAGCTTCTATATATACACACTCAACTCTTATATCTAGGATTTATTCCATTTTTTCTTATAAAATTCATTTTTACATCCTTTCCAAGTTTCAAAGCCATAATTGTTCTGGAGCCCATCCCAACTCTTCTGATCTGGAAGCAACAGTACCACCACCATCGATAGTTAATAAATTACATTTACTGTATTTCCTGCTGCCTTTTTTTTTTTTTTTTTTTTACATATTTAACAGCACATTTTTTCAACATATATCAGGAAATCTGGAGCCTTAGATGTGGCATTTACTGTGAGTCAGGCCTGAGCCTTTTCCCTGAGGAACTCATCCAGAACAGCGATGATGTTGCAGGCTTCAGGAAGGTCGCTGTGCTCCGCCCGGGCGTTTTGCAGCAGCACGTCCCCGTTCCCGCAACCCTGGAGGAACTGGCAGCAGCGGAACAGGGCGTAGTGACTCATCTCTGCCTGCCGCACGAAGCGCTTCAGGCTGTTCATGTCTTGGATGGCCTGCAGAGGTGGTTCAGAGGATGTAACGAGCAGGAGAAAAAAACAGCAGGAAACCATCAATGTTTATGGGAAGTAATAGAGGCTATGCAGAGGAAATGAAAGCAGCTAAATGTGGGATGTTTTTAAAAAAAATAATCTGAATTGATGCAGCATTTTCTCCTAACTGAAAAAAACATTCACATTTTGTATGTTTATTTTATTGGGGTTTTATTATGTAGAATAAGACAAAGTAGTGCATACTTGTTAAGGTCAAGGAGAATAATGCATTACTTAAAGGACTTAAAGGAAAAAATAAGAATCTATGTGTGTAGGCAAGAAGATCCCAGGTTCCAAATCCTGACTTGTCGTCTTTCTGCATAGTGTTTGCATGTCTTCCCTGTGCATGTGTGTGTTCCCTCCAGGTACTCTGGCTTCGCACCACAGCCCAAACACATGATCCATGAAAATGGATGAAAACCCTGTATGTGGTGTGAATTTCATTTCTTCTTCACAAAATAATTCAAACTCAAAAGTCAGATTTAATGGAGCATCTGTGAGGATTTTTAAAAAACCTACTGCATAATAATTTCTCACCTTGAGTTTGAAGTTCTCCAGAATCTGTCTGAGCAGGAACGGATTGCAGCGCTCTGCAGCATTTAGAAACGCCTGAATCCATCCGTCGCAGAAACGGTTACTCACTGAGAAAAAGACAACACCCGAATTAAGCTCATGGAGAGATGGTAGAAGTGGCCCTGGTTCTCTCCACTCTGTCTGGGTGAATGGTGCCAAAGCCTTTAACTGTGTGAATGTACTGTATCTGCACAATGCTTATAATGCTCTGGCATATAGTATCCATCTGCATTCTTAGTGGTTATTTTATTCTGAAGAGGTATTACACATGCATGTTGGGCATATGTAACATACATAGTTGCAAACTCTGTAAGCTGCATGCAGTCCTACCTCTGCATACTTATACAGATGACAAATATAACTCACATAAGCCACATCCCTGAGCAAGCACGGAAACAACAAACATGCTTTTGATCTGTGGTTATAAACAGTGAACGTGCATCTTCCTGGAACCCAACGCACTGGTGTTGGTGAGTGTGGGCGGGCAGGTGGAGCAGTCAATAATCAGGTCAGACTGCGTGTCCTCCGACAAGGCTTTGCACAGAGAGGCTGTGGTGGTGTCCTGCTGCGACAGGCCCTGCAAACTGGCTGCTTTGATGAACCTGGTACAGACAGACATTCATTACATACTGTACAGGCATTTATACATGTAATAGCTCTACTGAGAGGGCTGTCATGTGGCGCACCTGGATACATCAGCCTTTGTCCTCTCATCTGAATTGATGACTTCCACATGGGTGTGACTCAGAGCCTGCAGGAAGGAAGTTTTGCAGCTGAAATGTATTGTTCTCCAAAACATCATGTCTTGCAAAGAAGTACTGGGAGTAATTCAGGAAATTATGGTCAATGTACTGCAGCAGGTGGTAACATTCATCCTGGATTTGCAAGCTATGCAAGAGCAGGACTTAACTAAACATAACATGAAAGCAAAAACGTTTATGAATGTATTTAAATAAAGAAAGAGAGGGGAATTTAAAGAATGCAGCACCCCTGCAGACATGTAAGAAATGTAATCACGTAGCAATCAGCCTATTGCTTTAAAAAAATCATCTTTGTAAAACAATAGGCTCTCACACTGCAGTTCCAGAAGCCGTAATCCATATACGTCTAGGCTCTTTTTGTGTCAGAAAAGAGCATTTTAAAATTAATTAGCTGCTTTAAAAAATAGAAAGGATTAATTGTGATTAATTTAGATTTTCAAGATATTCACGTTTTATGGCTTAAGTATGACATCTGCCCTTTAAAGACAAACAGGGATGAACAACGGCAACCCAATTTATGTGTCAAAAAATGTTTTACTGTTTCAGTAAGTCTTAGGTTGTTATGATAGTATGTTTTAAATTATTCAAAGAGTTTAAATGACTTACAAATAATCACACCCTGCTAGAAGTCATTTGATTTTGGTGAGATCAATTCAGCAGCAACACTCTTCCTAACTTTGATGTAATATACTAGTAAGACAGCACTAAGAGGACTAAACAACTAATACTTCATGCATGTTAGAGGAATTTTTAGGAGATTCCACCTAATTCCACTAAGCTGTAATTCCAAATCTCAGCAATAAAGCCTTTCTTTTACCTTTTCATTTGATCACTTAATTTCACAGACTGATGATGAGAGAAATGACTCACAGCATGCAGCAAAAAGCCGATGCAGCTCTGAAAAAGCTGCACCACTCGATGAATGTGCATGACAGACTCCTCGTACCAGCGGCTCAGGTAGGGACGTACTTCCGTCTCAAGGTTCTGCAGCTACAACAGACACACACGCAGAGTAATATGTCTAAAAACAGCAATCTTAAAATACAGTCAGAAAGCTCTTTATTATCACTTGTTTTTACCTCTGGAGTTTGAAGGCTGCTGTGTAGGCCTTGGACGTATTTATCAAGCTCTAATCTAAATGTAAGTTGTGTCAAAGAATTTAAGAGGATTCAGAAGCAGTGCTGCAATTGAAACATATGGATGCTGGACTATATAAATACAGTCAAATCTTCTGAATTTGTTGTAACTTTTATTTATTCCATAAAAGAAACAAGGATATAAGTTCAGTCCCTTTTCAGAGCCCCCCATAAAGCAGATGACGTATCCATTTCCATCAGCATCCGGCTGCTCAGGAGACCTTTCCTGCTCCAGGAGACAGCAGTAGCAGCCGACTGCCTGCTCTGGAAGACTGCAGAGAACAGAAAGTGGTTTTCCGTGTGCCTTGTAAAAGTATTCATGGCTCTTTTGTCATGTTACAACCACAAACTTCAACTTTATTTATATGAGGAATGTTTATTCCTCATTTTAATTTATTCTCGCAATATTACGAGTTTATTCTTGTACTATTACAACTTTATTCTCGTAATATTCCGACTTTATTCTCGTAATATTACGACTTTATTCTCGTAATATTACTTTATTCTCGTACTAAGAAAAAATAAATAAAAATCTTTTAGCCTGACCCCAATACTTTGTTGTAAAAAAAACTCATAACAATATTAAAATTCGAAACAAACAACTGTCCAATCACAGCTTTAAAGACAGTCAAGGTGGGAAGATTATGTGTTATTAGGTCTTATTTATGCAAATCATCTATGTCAACACACTAAAAGGAAGAGAAATATCTTTCTCTTCTGTAAAACTTTCTCTGCAGCTGTCTGTGGCATGGTTTTGATTTACTTATCTCTGCAGTTTTTTTTCCTTTCAAATAGCATTGCTGTACTTGTTTCTGAATAGATTTTCATTTGTGTTAAGATTTCTCCCATAGCCCAATCACAAGCATGTCATTTGCAGTTTTTGAGGTAATGGTATGTAGGGTACATTGCAAAAATTGTCATATCCCTTTAAACGCATGTGCAATTCTGGCTGAGACAAACAGAAAAGACTTGAGAACTGTAATTTAAAAACTTTAATTTGTAAAAAATATGAAAACCATAAATAATACCCTTAAACTTAAAAGATTTGTATTAGTCTATTACATGAAATCTCAATAACATTCAATAAAGGTCATGATTTTAATGTCACAAAATCTAAAAAATACATCAAAGTGTATGTATACTTTAATAGGGCACTGAAGATCTAGGTTACTCCACATTAATCTTGTTGGACGTTTGATGAATAAATACCTGAGTTCCACGGTGGCAATGTTGCCCATGCCTCCAAGAAGAGCTCCCTTACTCAGTCTCCTTGAAATGTAGGTCCGCAGCTCCGGTTCTGCTTCTGATGGCAGGCTGCTGTCAATTAGTGTCAAGCTGTGGGCAAAACAAAAATAAAAACAGCCAAAATAAATCAGAAAGGAGGCGGGAAATATTCAAGCAGCCAGGAAAGACGATGAAGAATTTGGAAGCCGCTCAAATCGATGGAGAAAAGATGGAGAAAGTGAGATGACCATGACTACTCCCAGACAATCAGGGTCATCCATTCCTGAACACACTCTGAGGACACTGAGTGAGGAAAGCATTGTAACTCAGCAACACACTGATGAGAAATCAGAATAAATTCATGAGTGAAGTCAGCCATGACGAGTCCATGTTGACTGGATTTCCAGTGAAAACCCAAAGAAAAAAACAAAACAGTGACAGCCACTGAGGACAAGAAGAAGGTGGGCGGATGGCTCCTGTGTTACCTAAAGTCGTCGTGACTTGTTGTGGAGTCTGCCCGTCTCTCCTTCCACGCCACATTTTCTCCACAGGCCTCAGATCTAAGACGACCAACAGTTTACTCATCACCTGCTTACATGTTACATGCATGAATGACCCTATATCTGCATGGAGGGGACTGCTGCACAACAATAAATCCTGGTTTTATTTAAGTAGGAAAAAAGTAAAACACAGTTAAATAACCACAAATCGGTCCAATGCAGGAGCTGCAACAATATATATATATTTCAGTCTGTACCTTGTGCCCTGATAGAGATAGATGGTGTAGTAGCAGTTGAGCTGAATTTTCTGGCTGTATCCAGTAATGTCTTCGCTGTCAAAGTCATCTCTCTCTTCCACGTCAATTGAATCCTGGAAGGACGAGGTCTGGGAGGAAAACATGCTGCTGCTGCACGGAGGAAGCTAGCATCAGCGGAAACGAGCAAACAGAACGACCTGTTTTAGTGTTTGCTTCTGTTTTGTTGTTGATTGGGATCAAATATGTGTGAATCTGTAGTTAATTTTAAATAGAAGGGAAAAAATGAAGACTGAGCCAGTTCTCCTGACTAGATCCAACGTGTACTTTCAAAAATATGTCCGACGGAAAATGAAGGTCTGCTACAAAGGTTCCGGGACCACTAGTGCAATGAATACTGATCACAAATATTTTAATATTATTAAATGGTTAAAAAGCTTTGAATAAGAACTATTAGCTTATATATTCAACTGTACCTGCTTTTGTTAAATTTGTTTTTTGTTGTTCCTGCTGGCTGAAGGTCATTTAAATATTTGTCTTTTACTATATCTAGCCTTTGATTATTTTTGAAGCTACTTGCTGTTTTGGTGCTCCATTAATGAATTATGGAAGTTACATTTAGCATAATATCTTTCACAAAATGTACTTCTTGATTTTAATTTGTTTATTTCTTCAGTTGTAGCCACAGAACTGTGATATAAAATATCTCCTCCTCTCTTTGCTTTCTTTGCATTGTGGAAAGAATTGCAGGACTAGTTGATGAACTATACCTGATTGAAATCTTAAGATTTGCATTTTGTGCTGCTGGATTCTAACAAGGTCTAACAAGGTAGATTTACCTTCAAAAGAGAAATAGACAAAAAAATTTGGGCAATTTGATAAAGCCTGCATATAAATGCAAACAGGTTGTTCATCTGAAAAAAGCTTAATGTCACAGTGTTTAAAAGTCTAAAACAGAACTTAAAGTTCCACAAAAAATGACTTAGTTGTGAGTAGCCCTGCTGTTTTTGTTGATAACTTCATAAATGAACTAAGGCATGCTTGAAAAGTATTTCCAGGTGTCTGGTGGGAACATTGCTGCATGTGAAGGTAGTTCATGTTCACCCATATTCAAACATTTTCAATGGGATTTAAATAAGAGGAACATGCAGAATGGTTCAAAAAAGGAATGTTGATCTCCTAGAAGAAGTCCTTTTTCAGAAAGGTGTTGTGAACTGACCATCCAGGCACATTTGCTTCTCATCAGAGGATAAACATTTCTTAAACCTTTCAGTTTTAGTGCTTTCCAACGTCCAAATGATCAAGACTGTAGCATAGGAGGAGACATGGCCATTGAAGGCATTTTTTTCTTTAAGCTTTTTTCTTTCAGGTGCTATATTATTGTTACTGTGCTGCAGTCAGGATCAGAAAGGACCTTGATTTAGATCAAGGATCTGCTGCCTTCAGGGAAAAGCCACCACACCTCAGGTTCAGCACAAGTGAAACAACTGTCTTACTGTGTCCAACCTCATCAGTCATGAAGCAATTTTTCCCAACATTAATAATTTCTTTAAAGAAATTCAAGCAAAAATTGACTGAACATTAGATTTCTTGATTTAAAATTAATAAGAGACCAGATAAATGTCAATATCAGCAAATAAACCAAGTACTAAAAGTTTACCAGCAGATGGAGACAAAGAAACTCCTCAAATGAGTCTGAAAACGTTTCTCTAGTTTTCGCAAATTTCTAAAATGTTGATGGAAAAACCTGACAGCTGTGGCAAGTTTGCAGTTTTGTTAAGCAGAGCTGAATATTCGTAGCTTTTCCCTTTGAAAGCTTTTTATATACAAGAACCTTACTTAATTATTTAGTTCAGATTGCTGTTGGTAGCAAAGCAGAGAACACGAATTAGTGAAAACCAACATTTATCTATTTATTAATTTATGAAAAGGTCATTTTTAAACTTTTATAACAACCCACTTTTAAATGTGTTTCACTCAGTTCTAGTTGATCATTCACACTCTTCTTCAATTACTAGTATGACATCAGCTTAGTAAAACTCCTGAAATTCAGTTCTGGATTTTGGGTTTGGGGTGCCACTCTCACAGGGTGGCCCCCACCAGTCCACCCTCCGAAAGTGGCACACCATCTTTTGAAAACCATCTAATGGGGCCCCTTGTCTAAGAGTTCATCCAGTTTCTGGTGTCCGTGGCTTCAAGTGGGCGATGCTTTGCTGGTATTTTGTATGGACCACTGCCTATGTGTAGGAGACACCAAAACAGCAAAGTGAAGAGCTATGTAGTTTTAAGAAGGCCACTAAAACTAACCTCGAGCACACTTAAATCCCAGTGTTTTGATGTTGCTGGTATCACATGATCGTATGTAAAAATGCTTCTGCTTCCAGTTAAACGGTGAGGCCTTTTTTAACACACGTCGTTGATCTGATGTCCCTTAAGGTTAGTTTATGAGGGCTGCCAGCAACATTTACAAAGAACTGCCTCCTACAGATTTACTACTAAATAAAATGGTAAATGTATTCATATTTTGAAATAAGCTCTAATGTTGACTGAAGGCACCTTTTAATCAGTCAAGGCAGCTTTGTAAGTTCTGAATTATAACTTCTGTCATGTTTTTTGTGCTCTTATTCTACATGAAAACTGACCTATCTCAGAAATAAAGCCTTCCTTTTACCTTTTCATTTGATCACTTCTCCTTGGTCTATAGCACACATTAGTACAAATGCTAGATCATGTTGCTGGCTGCGTCTACTGTATAAGGTGAAATATCTGGATTACTAGATTCTGCATCACAAAACCACAGATTTATCTTCTCTCTGTGGCTCTTTCTCAGTATAACCATTATGAGTGGTGATGCTCACAGGTTTACACTCCACTAAACATCAGAGTCCCCAAATTTGCAGCAAGCGTAAGGAAGGTGTGTCACCCAATTTTACCAGGCTGTGATCGGTTATTAATGACCAGATTAAAATTACATCTAGGGGGAGGGAGTTGGGGAACAAAACAAAATGAAACTCAAACTAGGCTCCAATATTTAGCTGAACCTTCTATTTTCTGAGGGTATGCTGTTTCTTTTTAAGAACCATCTTTTATGATGTAAAGAATACAGAACCCCATTAGCAGAAAATATTTCATAGCTTTGAATCTTTAGAGGTCCTAAAAGAAAAATTGTATTCAGTATCTGTCCATAAAAGCACTTTGATGTTATAACTAACAATAATATAATCAGTTCACGGTGTTTGTTGGCCTGTATATATGTTAATCTGTAGATATGATAACCTCAGTGCAAATTATTGGATGTTTGAATTCAGGCTTTCCCTCCAGCAGCCATCTCACCATACATACACAAATGATGACAAACGGCTTCTCCTTTAAACAGTACTGAAACATTTATTAAAGTTAAAACAATAAATTATGCAAAACTTGATAAAAAACAGTGAAGACTGATGATCTTCATTTAAAGAGATGCACAATTACCATAAATGTTCTAATGTAAGTCACAACAAGGAGATAGCCGAGGCATAGGATTTCCCAAATAGGTGCTGATAACACGTGGTTAAGCTGATCTACAGCAAACTACAACAAAGGATACAAGATAGCAGATCTGGCTGACCCCATGTTGCTACATTTACATTTAGTTTCCTAAGAGCTATTCCCACTTTACAAGAAGGCAAAGGTGCAGTGTCTCAGATGAAATAAAGGAGGGTTTGTTATATCTTATATGTAGAATCTTATGCTGGTAATACAATAGAATGACTAAAAAGATACATTTCAAAAGCATTAAAATAGACGAAAACTAAACATATTTACTCCATATAAGATGTTTGCAAGACTTGCTTAGCTGCATGCTTAGAGCTAATTCTATGCTATGCTCAGTTTGTCTCTAGTCTGGACAATGTTTTACTGTTTGTTGCAGTCTCACTTTGCTTATGTAGGTAAAAAAAAATTGTTAACTTTCATTTTCCAGAACGTTTCTCCACAGTAGGTCATCTTTCTGAAAGAATATGGTTACTTATAATTTGAACACAAAGCAGGTTTCAGAAAATATTGCCACCATTTAAACATAATATGCACCAGTGAATTTATTCTGCATTATAAAACACACATTTAAAAGCTGAAGAATAAAATAAAATCTCATTGAACAAGACTGCTGTGCTGAACTTATCTATGCTGCTCACATTCACTCAAACTGATCAACAAATATATCTACAATAAAGTATTTTAATGTCGCTACACTTTTTTTGTTGCAGTTCATGTTTTTTCCAGATTAAGATCATTTAAGACAAAATAACTTCGAAGTTAATATTATTACATCACCTGAATGTCAAAAGCAACTATACCATCGAATGAAAAGCTTAAATAGAAAGTGACCTTTTCATTTCCGTGGGGCAAGGAGGCAGAGTAGCAAGGGATGACTCTAATTTTGCTGTCTTTATGCCTACATTGGACATACAAGTTTTCATTTTCTGTCCACCCTTCAATCCGCTTCAGTTGCTGCACAACTTCCTTGCTTTTCCACACTTCTCCTCCGAGCCATTTTAGCTTCTTCTCACTCAGAGTTCCTTTGATCTGCTTTTCAATAGCACTTCTATGGACAATCTTGTTTAGACCTCTGGCCTTTGCCAGGAAGAAGTGTGTGACTATTCTACTTTTTCTCTGAGACATGTATTGGATTTTTTGTTCACAGAGTCTCTGAAGAACATCAATGGCCAATAGAAGGATCTGGACATCAGCAGAACTCACTTCTTCACTGTTCTCAGGCCAAAACAGGAGAGGCAGAAGAAAGAGGGCACTTGCTGATGACATGTGTTTTCCTTTTGTCTTAAATCTCTTGCTGAGATCTTGTAGTTGTTTAAGGGATAAGAGCTTTGAGGAGCCAGGTAAGATACAGTTAAGAGCTATCTGACAAAAAAGGAAATTTATGAGTTCATTTTCATCAAGATCTTTACATGTCAGATTTCCTGAATACATACCTATGATGTCCTCAAGTTTTTTCCCTGCCCTTTGTGGTTTTTTGTCATAGAGTAACGAGAGGATGGATGTAACATTTCTTCCTCCAAGCTTGTACGAGGTGAGAGGATTTTTCCTTGATCCATCGTATCAGTGTTGGCATTTTCAGCTGCTTCATCACTCTCCTTTTGTGTACCACAGAAGAATCCCGCATATACAGCACTTTTCTTTGTCAACCATTTTCTTGGATTGTAAACTTGCTCTGGATCTCTTGCATCAAGTTCCTCATCCTCTTCACTAATGTCAGTCTGAAAGTAGCTCAGGTCTTCAGAAATGCATTACAGAGCCTGTCTCAAGCTCCTCTCCAGCCCTTTTAACTGCTGATGAAACTTCTGCCAGGGTGTCTTCACCTCTGATGGTATGTAGTCTGTTAGCAAGTACCTTAACATCTCTGAGTCTCCTGTGTTTTTTGAAAAAACATCAACTTCTGACAAGAACTTCAGCAGCCTGCAGCCAACATCCACCTCTCCATAGAATGAAGTGTTTAAGGATGAGTGTCTCTTTTTTTGGTGTTTGTTCAGAGACTCGAAAAGCAGATATTCCTTTAAGTGCAATGCTTATGATTTCAACTCCCATTTCTGGAGATGGCTGTTTTTCTTCAATGGTGTCATACAAATGGTAAAACCACCACTTGTAAACTTGGCCCAGTGTGTCAAGGATAAATGTGTCATATGGAGACAGTGATTTCGCTTGCTCTGCCCACTGAAGAGCCTCCTCAAATCTCTCATTTGTGTAAAGCAGCCGGGCAAGCTGTTGTGCCACATAAGCATCTTTTCCCAAAGCTATGAATGCAGCTTCCATCAGGTCAACGGCTTTCTGAACACCATCTCTTTCAGTCCTGACTTTCTGGATAAGTGGTGAAAACGTTGTGTCTTCTGGATCTCCTCTGCTTTTTTTATTGCGTCTAATGAAAAGAGCTGTTATAGTCTTCAGGAATTGATCTCTGTCAAACCTATGATTGATGAGTACGTCATCGTTGAGGAGCTCCATGGCAATAGAGCTTTGAGGCAAATTGACAGAGAGCTGACTCAGAATTTCTTTGGCCACTAGGGGATGAATGATGCGGATCAACTCGATGTGTGTTGAATTGTCTCTGATAAAAATAAGTTTAGCCTCATCACTGAGATTATCAACAAAGGCATGATACTTTGCTCCTCTCACAGTGGGAGCAATGCCAAGATATGCCTCGCAATGAGATACAGATATGTAGGAATCCTTGACGTAGCAATTTAAAAGAGCCCCAAATCTGATGAGTCGAGTGATCAGTGATGAATGATCAATTTTATCTAAAATATTTTTTATAAAATACTTTTTGTAACTTGGCTGGAACTCTTTACTCATGAGAACGAATGTTAGGATGAAATCAAAGTCTAAGTCTTTAAATTGGAATTTGAGTTGGTCGATTTTCTCCAGGAACAAGAATTTTTCTTGATCTGACAGTTTGTGGGTGACTGCAACAGTTTGAGACGGTGACGCCCAGCACATTTTTTCGGGATCATTTGATCTGTTGCAGATGAGCAGTATGAAGCACAACACTGAGGGATTAATCTTTTTGATTGCAATAACATTTTCAAGATGCCGTCGAAGATTATCAATGTAATCTGGGTTTTGGTCCTCCAGCAGGAGGAGCACAGGAAGACAGTTGTTTTTGTCATTCTCATTTTCTTCCCTCAGTTTCACTGCATGCTCACAGACAGTAGTGACTTCTTTTGACTGTTTCACAACTGCACATCGTACTTTTGTCCTCCTACTCCAGAGCATCTGTCGGGCCACTGTGCTTCCCCCACTGCTAAGATGATGATATATTTTCAAGCTTTCTATGGGACGTACAGCTTTGCGACGATGATTCACATTGTCCAGAATTCCGCTTGCTTCTTTGTAGGTGTCCCGCTCAATGATGACTCCACATTTATGCTTGTCAGCAAGCCAGAAGTTAATCCAGTTAATTTTTCCACCATGATAGAAGTAGAGTTCAGTTTCTTTGATTTCATCTTCACTCATGATTTCTAGGTTTGTGTCATCACATTAGTCAACACTGATGATTTCCAATGAGTCTAGCATTGCCTCGTCCACAGACTTTAGGAAACACAAACCTCCATTTGAAACCGGTAATTTCCTTTCTGGTTGGTTCTTGGAGAGCTGAATGCTTTGAACTGTTGCATCCACGTGACTCAGTGGCATGTCAACAATGCTAATTTCTTTGAGTGAAGAGATGGGACAAGAGAGCTGAGCAAGACTGGACCATTTTTTATAGTTTTCCTTTGACTGCAATAACTGCTAAGCAATCATGCCCATTCATTTCTGCATAAAACTCGTGGAAAGTCTCTACAAGTGGCTGTTGAACATCAAACATGAGTAGAAAGACTACAACAAATGAATGCCTTGGAAGGATTTCATTGCAGATTAGGGACACAGCTTTTTTCATCTTTTTCTTTCTTGTTTTAATCCAAGTGTTTTCATCACTGGGAACCTCCTGGCCATGAAAGTTATTTCGTCCATTGCAATAGATCCAACTAACTCGGTCAAAGAGCTTCAAAAAATCAATAAGATCAGAATTTCCCAGTCTTTTGTTGTTTTCATAGTCATCAAGAAAATGTGGGGTTACAGCCTTCTGCTCCTTGTATTTACTATAAAGGCCTTGTTTCAGAATCAGGGTCAAAGTCAAACACACAAAAAAGATTCATGTTGACCAAGAAGGTTATGCTGTCAAGATACTCTGGCTGTATTTTGTTTGTCACAATAATGTAATAGAGAGAATTGTCCATGTGTGATTTCCTCCTGTTAGAAGAATGGAGAGCTTTCTCTTCAGATCTTCTTTGAAATCCAGAGCTGTCTCATTACTTGAGGATTCTGCCTCCTCTCTTTGTTGGTCCTCCTCTCTCAGATCTTGAATGAAACGGATTAGCTCATCATCAGATATCCATGGCGTGTTGGCCCCACTCTGTAATAAGGGACCTGCTCTTCATATTTCACTTTGCCATCTTTCTCAGAA
The DNA here is from genome assembly GCF_021462225.1 of Girardinichthys multiradiatus. Taxonomy (NCBI): domain Eukaryota; kingdom Metazoa; phylum Chordata; class Actinopteri; order Cyprinodontiformes; family Goodeidae; genus Girardinichthys; species Girardinichthys multiradiatus. Next base: position 20,087,981 of record NC_061818.1, read on the forward strand.
AACTTTGGGACACCAACAGAGTACAGTTTATCTTTAACAGTGCTGGCTTTTGGAACAATGTCATATTCGACGACCCAAGTTTTTTCAGCACTTTCCTTATCAAGAACCTCAATGAAGCAGGGGTTTCTGATGCATTTCCTTGAATCACATTGGTGATTTGATCCTTTAAAGCATTTTTCTATGTAATCTAATGCATCCACAAAATCTTCTTGACTTTGGACTGGTATCCCGATGATTTCACCATGCTGGTGAGTGCTTTTGACACTATCCATTATACCAAAATGAATGGTTCCATTGGCTCTCATATTCATACATGCACATGCAAATCTCAAGACTTCACTTGCTATTTTAGTTTTATGCCGTTTTGAGTCCAGTTTGTGTGCAGTTTCTAGTGACTTATATTCATGACATGGAACGATCATGTTTTCAGGTCCTGTCTCTGGATGAAGTATGTTATGCTTCACATATCTAAAGTTTGTTGGACGCTGGTCAAATTGCCGATGCTCACGGGAAGCCACACCAGACTTTACAATGTCTTTGCTTGCATTAGAGCTGCCCTTTTTCACCTCTCTGTCAAAGGTTTCTTCTGAAACGAAAACATTTTCAGTTTTGTCACGTCTTGTATTACCACTTGAGTCAGTCTATGTCCTTGTTTTGGACTGTCCTGTCTTTAATAGATCTTTTCTTTTCTTGAGTAAATTTGGCCACTTTTCATTCCAATGGTAATGCTGAGATAATCCTTCTGTAGAGTTGTGAGAACTGATCCGGTCACCTCCTCTTCTTTCAACTTTAGTATGTAGTTTTCTTTTATTCCAATAGATTCCAACCAGGAGCTCACATGATATTCTGTCCAGGAACTGTAAGGCAGTGAATGCCAGTCTGTTGGATAAAAGGGTTTAAATCAAGTGTTAAAAAAAGCTGTTCTTCAAAATTATTTTAAGTGCGTAGTTATTACAAGAACTCAAAAAGTAAAGACTGAGCATTGTGTACACCTTTTTACTTCAACTTAGGATAAACTCAGAGCACTGTACTTAAACTTTGAAAGAGATTCATGGACAATTAAACTATCAAGTTATCAAGTTATTTCTGTACTGACTGTATTAACTGGATTTCATTGTTTGTATTTTTAAATGTTGCATTTATCTTATCTTACTTACCCATATCTGCAGAGTGGCAATCCATTTTCATTGATGACTGTAAGAACAATAAGAGACAAACTATTAATTTCTATATTTCAACTATACAGGTCCTTCTCAAAATATTAGCATATTGTGATAAAGTTCATTATTTTCCATAATGTAATGATGAAAATTTAACATTCATATATTTTAGATTCATTGCACACTAACTGAAATATTTCAGGTCTTTTATTGTCTTAATACGGATGATTTTGGCATACAGCTCATGAAAACCCATGAGCTGTATGCCATGTGTGAGCATCAGGACCAGGTTTCAAGAAATGGTGGTCCCTAGGAACCGGAAGTGGTCCACAGTAGATAGTGTTGTTGGAGATGGTTAGGGCGGTAAGTGGAGGTGGTGTTCTCCAAACGTCCACCATCATCTCCATCCATCATCATAGCCCTGAGTGGGTATAGTTCAATGTGGTTCTGACCACCTCCTGTCTGTAAGCAGACTCATCACTGTCCTGGATCAATCCAATAACAGTGGTGTCATCTGTAAACTGCAAATTGAAAAGGAGTTTCACAGACGGGTCCGCTGAGGGGCAGTCATTTGTGTACAGGAAGAAGAGGAGTGGGGAGAGGACACACCCCTGGGGGCGCCGGTGCAGCTGGTTCTTGTGCAGGAGCAGATGCTCCCCAAATTTGGCAGACACGTCAGTCATGCGTAAAATTCATGTACATTGGGGGTTTTGCAATAGTCACATTAGAAATAGCTCCACAGTTTCAAAACACCCACTGCTTTTACCTTACTTTATCGTACAGGTATGACATTTGGTGCATTTGTAGACCTTCTCAAGACCCACACGAAACTCTCTTGCACCCATACTTTGCAACTGACAGGACGTCAGCAATCTTGGACTGAATTTGCGATTTTGCCATATAGCCTCTGTATTTGATCAAACTCCTACAGATTTTGATCGATTGGCTTGAAATTTGATCAGTTTGCTCAGATGTGATGGATGGGGGATCTAAAGTTATCAGAATCATGAGTTTTTGAGCATGTTGAAGAGGAGGAGCGAAACCTCGCCAAAAAAAAAAAAAAAATTGCTAAAGCTCCTACAAGGAAAGTTGCAGACACACGAAAACTTCTGGGATTGATCCACATCTGCCACTGAACAATATTCAATGATCAAATCCTGACATAATCGAAGTCCCGCCCCCCTGAGAACAAGAAGTGTAATGTTTTACTTTGGAAGGGCCGTATTTGATCCCCTTCACCTAATCAATATCAAACTGTTCCCAGTGACAGATAACAAGATGGTCTAAGTTGATCTCCATTACAGAGAGGTTTGGCTGGAGGTGTGTGGCCATGGCGGCATGGCGAAGTATGGCATCACGCCGTGAACATACGTTTGGCTCTAATTTCCATATTTCTCATCTGATCGCTACCAAAATCTATATGATCAATTCTAATCCCACCTCAAACAGGGAGGGATCCAGGACAACATTTGGTAGGTGTTGCCTAATTACTCCACAGTACCCCTTAGAAGCACTAAAACAGCCAGCCCCAAGCCATGCTTTGACCTAGGATTATGAAATTTGCTACACATATTCAACTTCTTAGGACCTATAAAACATCTCTTGGATCCATTGTTCAAACCCTACAGGAAGTCTGCCATTTTGGATCGAATCTGCAATTTTCTCCCTTTACACAGCTCGTATCTAAACAAACTCCTCCTACAGCTTTTGACTTACTGACTTCAAAATGACTCAGTTTACTCTGAAAATGTATCAAAACCTTTTTACTACATGAAAGCATGTGGGTGTTGTCAATGCTCAAAGTCTGCCTCAAGGCATTAAGGCAAGGTCCCCGCGTTATGCCTTGCTGTGGTGCTGTGTGGAGGGGGGCAGGATGTGGCAGCGTGCTTAAAGCGGGCTGTTTGAGGAGCTTGAGAAGTGTGGGTGTGGCTTCGTCAGCTTTTCAGGGATGGAACTCACCTGTGGGGTGTGTCTCCATGGGGAGGGGATTTATGGCGTTTGGGTTTGGGGGCATGTGTTCGATATTTGTGTCCTGGTTGGGGGTGGCCCCATGGGGAAATTCATGTTGGGGTTCATAGGGGGTGGGGGGCTCATGGGGTTGAGATCAGAATTCATTGAGGGGTTGGGACTGTTTCATCCTATGGTGGCTCTGGTTGGCAGGCTTGTTAGGACCATGTAGACCCGTCTTTTGTACATGGGCCCCCTCTCCGGATGAGGATGGGGGTTGTTGGGGACTGGAGTAGTGGCGGGGGTTGGTGTCTGGGCCTGGATCGCTCGGGTTCAGACAGTGCTGGCACCAGTCTGGGCTGGTGCTGGGGCAGTCTGCCTGTCTCCACCCCCGGAGGAAAGGGGACCACCTCCTGGGTCGGGGGCTGGTTGCCGCTATGGGGTATTGCCACCTGGACCAGGGAGTATAGAGTATGCATGGGGAGTGAATGAGTTTACAACGTCCATTGTTGTTTGTCTTCACATTGGGTGCGTGGGCTGTTTTTGGTGTCAGGTTAGGTCTTGGAATGCTGCCTCTCCTGGATCAGTTTAGGTTGCCCATCCAATGTGGGGCCTATTTCATCCCCGCCACACTACCTGCTGGTGGTTGGTGTCTCTGCCCACTGTGCTTGTGGTTCTCGGCGTCCGGGGCTGTTGGTGTGTGTCGACTCAGTCCTGGTGGCTGCTTGCCTGGACCCTGGGCTCTGTTGGGCCTGTGCTTGGGAAGTGATATATCCCGGGGTCTTGGTTCTCTGGGTCCATGGCTGGATCCGCTATGGTGTAGACACTGGCGGCGGGGCCTGTGGGCTTCTCGCTGCAGCTCCCTGGGGCTTCTGCACTGTGGCTGCTGGGTGATTCCCCTGGAACTCTCCCCTGCTCTTCTCTGGGGGGCTTGCGGTAATCCCGGCAATGGTTCTTCTGGGGTTCCTGTGCTCTGGGGGGCCTTTAGATGTCTATGGCTCGGATCTCCTCCGTATCTGTCCCAGGTCCAGGGGGGCAGGTCTGTGGCTTCTCACACTCGCTATTGCATATTTTTATGGAGAAACCTTGTATACACAAGCGCACTCACACTCAGACCCATTGGTGTTTAGATTCAGGTGTTAACAGATGCACAAATGTTCTTGTTGGATGGGTGCGAAAACTTGTTATCACTCATGTAAAAACTTTGTGCTGTAGTGCAGCTGCACTCTGCTTTGTATCATGCTCTGGTATGCAGTCCTCCCTGTGTGTGTGGGATCTCCGTTATCTATTTGTACACACACACACACACACACCAGAGGCTGAATCACATTCTGTGAGAACCAGCCTCTTCTCAGCCTCCCTCACACACACACACACACACACACACACACACACCCTGTCTGAACTGTCTGTTGAACTGTGCATATAAATAAAGAGATAAGGTGTCAAAACTTTGTAGTCTGCACTGCAAAGTGAGCTACCCTTGCTGCAAGTAAAACTGTCTCTGTATCGTTCTTGCCTCTGAGTTGACTTAATAATACCTAATATTATCTTGGTCCTCCGCAGCCAGAAAGATTGAATAACCTTATTTTCTTTGCTTTAACAGTGACTCTGGGATCTGTGGGGGAAGCCTGACGTCGAGCGAAGCACTGCTGCACAACCTCCATTAGCCGGAGTAGCTGAAAGTCCAGGTGTGTGAATTCACACCTGGCCAGTGGGTTACCGCCTTCCTCGGCGCGGGGTGACTCTCATAGGATCCAATCCAGAGAGTCACCAAGAAGTCAACTCCGAGGTGAGACAGTTTTAAAATACAGTACATAAGATAAGAAAAAGTCGTTGGTAGTGTGTCGCCGTTAAGGACACTGCATTGGGAAGGTTTTATTCCGCCGTGAAGGGAATAGCGAAAAAAAAGGTAGGACCCCGCCGGGAAGGGGGTCAAATAAAGCGACTAAGGGTTATTCCCCTGCGAGGGAATAGAATAAGCGCTATAAAAGTAAAAAGAACGGAATAAATTGAGCTCATAAAGTACACCAAGTTAACTTAGAAAAAATTACAAAGTACTTAAAATACTAACCGTATGACTGTGTTGTGTGTATATGGAGGACTAAGGATATTAAGAGAATCATAGAAGGATTCTGCTAGTCCTGTGTTTTCTTTTGCCCGAATAAAATTACATGCTGACGATCACTACGAGATACCAGACGGGTTTCATCCCTGAAAATTAACACCGCTGCGGGATAGCCGCAGTAGAAGGGCGTGTTAATGTCCTCTCTGTGATCTCATGTCAGTGAACTTCTATTCGGGACATTCATAGTTTGAAGAAAAATAACAAAGAACAATGGGGAAGAGACAGAGCAAAATCTCTGATTTAAAAGGAGATGTAAAGTTTATGGAAAATTATGTGAAGGGGGCCGAAGAAATATGTACACGATGGCATAAAAAATACGGATTTTCAGGTAACTTAATTATCACTGAAATCCTAAAACTACACGGGGATCTTAAACTGGAGATCATGCATTCAAAAGATTCAAGAAACAATAAAAAACCTTGCCAGATTATAATTTCAAAGGGGACCTTTCAGTCCCTGAGTGCTCACAGTTGATAAACAGATTAAAACAAAAAGATTAATTAAAAAAACAACAAGAGCAGCCTTTAATTGACATAGCCATAATACTGAGGCCTTAAGAAAAGCACAAAAAAACCAAAAAAACTTTCAGGTTAACTGAAAACAAATAAGGGGGGCGGACCGCCACCCATCCCAGTTTAGAATACCAAGGTAGCCCCAAATTATAATGGTGCTATACTACCAACAACACCATGATAAAATGCAAAAGATTCATTTTACAGGGAAATAATTCCATATTGTCTCAGATTGTGTGCATTCTTAATTTTTCCTCTTTGAGAGAAGTTAAATTTCAGCTCTGTGAAACGACCTTGACAAAGAGATGCAGCTGCCTGAAAACAAAGATAAAACTTCTGCAAGCAGCAAAAGCCTGTCTCTGCTGAGAAATGGGGATTGTAACTCTAACCTGCATGTGTCAAACTCAAGGTCCGCGGGCCAAAACCGGTCCCCAGAAGTTTAGTGATTCTCTAGAAGTAGAGCCTTTAATATGGTGATTGTGTGCTTGAATGTTATTTTGTCAATCAATAAGCAGTTTTGTTTACATTCTGCCACAATCTGCCTTTTGAAAATGTTTTGAATCTTGCTCTTTATGTAAAAAAAAAAAAAAAAAAAAAAAGAAATGAAAAATTGGCTAAAGTCTGCAGACACAAAATGAACCTGGATTGAAGCTCTAACTAACTTTATTTAATCTGAGATCTTCTCCAAATGCAACAGTATATGTCAGTCTACATGAGATACTAACAACTTAACCTACTGGTATAATATAAAGATCTGATTGAATATGTGAAACAAACAATGATGAAAGTTTTTCAACAGGTGATGCTCATCCAGGAGGAAGACAGTGTTCCTAGGAAATGCAGCTCATTCATTAACAATACATTTTTCTCCTATAGGTGGAAGTTTTGCTGACTAATCATAGGCTGGATCTATGAAACATTATGTGCACAGACCAAATGACCAAGGTTCTGACTGACCTATGAACCTCACTGACCTGACAATGATAACATGACACCCAACAGACAACACCTTTAAGGTGGACCCACTAAGAACACCTTATTGATTCTTGGTGAATAAAAAAGAATTGAAGCGTTCAAAACAGACCTTGTGGAAACAAAAAGGGTTATGAGGAAACTATGTGCATTTTAAGAATAATAGAAGTCAAATTATGTTCAAAGTTTTGCAAATAAAATTACTCTGACAGAGAAATAAGTAAGTAGTGTGTGAATGTGTGTGAATGGGAATGACTGATTTCATTGTAATGCATCTTTGAGGGACATTAAAAGCGCTAATAAAGGTCTGATGTTCTGATGATCTTTGCCAAATTTATATCTTAATAAGGTTTCCAGAATCTTTTCCGAAAAATCATATAAAGATATCAAAGGTTCTACCTGTATTGAAAATACTGATAACCATAAGAAAGTTCATAGACCCGTCTTCAATTTTTCATAATTCTTTTACAAACAGGGTATTTAAACTTTCATGTGGCCAAATGTCTGTGTTTGACTTTCTGTTTTTGTGAAATAAATGTCTGTTTCATGTTATGTAAAAATTAGAGTCCTCAACATTACCATAATAATATTAGGTCAGTTCTCTATGGTAAAACAAAAAGATTTTAACAGATGTTTAGACTTTTTCCAGTCAGGTTCAAAATGATTGAATTAGACTCAAACTTAACACAAGATGAAATTAACCTTAACAGAATTACTGAACTGGACTGAAATAGAGAAAACTTGAGTTAATTGAAACAAACTTTAGTTACTTGAACTAAATACAAAGCTGACTGAAACTGTATGTTGTATCTATAAAACTGGGTAAGACAAACTAAGATTATAAAATATAATATGCCCTTCATTTTTTGTGCTAATCAGTGAGTGAGTTTTTATTTTAAATAATCGCAACTACCAAAAATAGTGATCTCATTTTTAAATGTAATAAGGACTTACTTTATAAAAAATAAAATAAAGTCCCCAATAAAATAAAATATGATAAAAAAGAATAATAAGAATTTGGAAAAACAGAAGCTTTAAAACCTCTGCAGGAACAGCACTGACACTGTCGAAAGTAGATCCTAATACAGGAATCTAGAAGCTCACTCTAGGGTGGACAGTCAAAGTCCATCCAAGGACACATTTAGATGAGGCAGAGGGACAAATACAGGGTTTAGCTGAAAGCAAAGAGAGCAACATGCACCCTGCCTTAGCTGCTGTCCCACCTGAACTGTGGTCCCAATCATCAACTGATGTAGGGCTTATAAAGGGATTTCCACCATATAAGGTTAAACTAATATCTGAAAAACGACCATTGGTCCGCCAATACCCTTTAAAACCAGAAGCTGAAGAAGGTATCAAACCAGTAATACAAGATATGTTGAAGTCAGGAATATTAAGAGAAGCACCTGACGCTACATGCAACACACCTATTTTTCCTGTGCAGAAAGCAAGCACAGGAAAGTGGAGAAAGGTCCAAGACCTCCGACAAATAAATGATATTGTAGAGCATGCAGCTCCTGATGTCTCAAAACCCCCACACATTGTTGCATTCCTTAACTCCAGATAAGAAATGTTTTTCTGTAGTGGATCTCAGCAATGCTTTTTTCACTGTGTTATTACACGAGGAATCACAGCATCTATTTGGCTTCCAATTTAAAGGTAAAAAATATACCTACACCCAATTACCTCAAGGTTTCAGTGAGAGCCCTCATGTCTACACACAAGCATTGCAGCTGCAGAAGTTAAATCTTGGCTGAATAGAGGGGCCATAAAAAAAGATGACATCATTTGGAGAATAAACCAATATACCAAAGAATTTATACAAGACAGCAGCAGCCCATGTGACACATGGATTTTGCCATGTATCAAAAGGTGGAATGGTACACTTAGTAAATCATCGTTTCTACACGATACATTTTTCTGACTATGCAAATAACTTCTGTAGGTCATGCATCATCTGCTGTAAACACAATCCACAAGGGAACATGAGACCAAAAAGAGGCCAGTTTCCAGCAGCAGCACACCCCTTTCATACCATACATATGGATTTCATAGAATTATCATGGTCAGGGGGAAAGAAATATTGCTTAGTGGTCATAGATGCCTTTTCAAAGTGGGTCGAAATATACCCTGCCAAACACTGTGATGCACTCACAGTAGCCAAAAGCCTAGTGACACATTTCTTCCCCACGTATGGTATCCCACAGATTATAAGGTCAGATAAGGGAACTCATTTTGTAAATAGTGTAATAGAACTATGTTCTAAAGCATTAGGGTTTCAGTTAAAGATTAAGGAAAACAATGGAAGAAACAGGGAGGCCATGGCCCGAATGCCTATCCCTGGTTAAATTATGGATGAGAATAACTCCAAATCAAACTAGTCTTACTCCATTTGAATATGTCCCTGTTTGTGCGTTTGCTGTTTAACACGAGTCAAAACAAAATTTCTAAGAGTGTCACATAGATCTATTGCAGTTCTGTTTTCAGGATTGTCAATATGAATGTTTAAGTCTCTCACAATAATTAAACAGTCATAATCAACATATATCACAGCTAAAAGCTAATTAAAATCACTGAAAAAATGTGTTTTGGACCTATAAATATTCAAGAACATGGTTCGGACCGGGCTCTTTACCTGGAGAGCCATACATTCGAAAGAGTCAAATTTGCCCAGAAATACCTTTTTACACTTTAGTGAATCTTTAAACAAAGTGGTCACCCCTCCACCTTTTCTTTGCTGTCTGCTCTCACAAAGAAAATTGTAGTTCGGAGGCAGCAACTCTATCAGAATGGGAACTTCATTAAAGTCATGTAACCATGTTTCTGTTAAAAACATAACATCAAGATTATGGTCAGTAATTGAAGTCATTGATAAAAAATTATTTTCCTGACAGAGATCTAATGTTCAATAAGGCCAGTGTATATGCCTTAGTGGTTGATATTAACTCTGTGTCTGTCATGATTTGGGGTTGTTTGGTTTTTGGTTTTGGGGTTTTTCCTTATGTTTTTCACTGTTCAAGTTTTGAATCATGTTTCTGTATATTTTCCTGGTCATGCTTTTGTTTTGTCGTCTTGTTCATGTTTTGTCAAGTTTGGTTTTCGGATCTGGTTATGCTTTTGCTTCATGTTTTTCTAGTTTATGTTCAAGAGTCTCTGTTTTGCTCCAGTCACGTTTTGTTCTGTTAATTAAGTTTATTCAGTTCACCTGCTTCAAGTTAATCTGTCTCCTTGCTCCACCTGGTTTTCACTCCATATATTCACACCTGTTCTGTTAGTCGTCATGCTCATGTCTTGTTTTCATGCTCAAGTCTTGTCTTTTTGATCATGCCATGCCTGTCTTGCCAGCCCGTTTGTTTTGTTCCTGCCTCCTGTAGTGAGTGAGTTTTTTGTTATTAAATCTTTTGCACTTACTGTCATGCTGCCTGCTCGTCTGCATTCTGGGGTCCAATATCTCGCAAGCCCTAACAGAATGTCTCCGCCAACAATGGACCTCGCGGATGAGCATCAGGCTAGCTCCATGGACCTCTTTACCTTCCTGTCTGGGGAGGCGGAGAAGTCATTGTGCCGGTTTGCAGGGCTGTCAGTGCCGCAGTCGGCTTATGATGGATCCAGGTTGGCGATTCCATGTCCGGGGACAGGTCCCCTTCGTCGCCGTTCTCTGCCTGCTCCCCTGGCTGCGCACTCTGGTCCGGCAGTGAAGCCCTCGCCCTCCTCTCGCCGCAAGAAATGCCGGCGTCGAGCACCTTCCCGTGGTTCGGTTGGCGAGGAAGAGGTTTCCCAGCCAGCCTACGTGAGGGCTGCAGCAAGTGAGCCCGCATCTTCGTCTGCCATAGCACTGTCTCCCAGGCTCGCTGCACCTCCGCCCATGCCGTCTGCGCTCGCTCCAGCCCGGTGTTCTGAGGCAACACTTGATGAGCTGGAGCAGCGCTTGAGATTCTATGCACGCCAAATAAAGAGCCTCAGGACGACTGGTCTCCTGTATTCCTCTCCTGAGCTGATGGAGAGGATAAGGCAGATAGACATGGAGTATGAAACGGCAGTAAGGTTGTTTTACTGCCGTCCTCCTTCACCCACACCAAGCCACATGAGCGCTGCAGCAGAGCAGCCCACGTCAGGTCTCCAGAGCGCTGCAGCAGAGCAGCCCACGTCAGGTCTCCAGAGCGCTGCTGCAGAGCAGCCTGACTCCAGGCCAGACACACCACAGCCTGACATCAGAATCAGAATCAGAATCAGAAAAGCTTTATTGCCAAGTACGTTTTTGGACATACAAGGAATTTGTTTTGGCGTAGTCAGTGCAATACAATACAAATTAAACAGTATAAACATATCTACAATATAATATAAATATATGTGCACAGTTTTAAGTGAGTGAGAGTAAATATAGAGCAGTATAAGATGCAAGAGCAATACAACAGTGCAGGTGATCATTGTGCAAGTATGGCAGTGCAAGTAAAGCAGGAGTCCAAGCTGAGCGTCAATGTAACGCATAGAGTTACAGTTTACAAGTGTCCTGTCAGCAAAAAAAAGGGGGGGGGGAGAATGTCAGGGTGGTTTCCGGGCTTTGTTAACCAGGCTGGTGGCAGATGGGAAAAAACTGTTCTTGTGGCGTGAGGTTTTGGTCCGGATGGACCGCAGCCTCCTGCCAGAGGGGAGAGTCTCAAAGAGTCTGTGACCAGGGTGGGAGGGATCAGCCAGAATCTTCCCTGCCTGCTTCAGGGTCCTGGAGGTGTACAGTTCCTGGAGCAACAGTAGACTGCAGCCAATCACCTTCTCAGCAGACCGAATGACATGCTGCAGCCTGCCCTTATCCTTGGCTGTAGCAGCGGCGTACCAGATGGTGATGGAGGAGGTGAGGATGGACTCAATGATGGCTGTGTAGAAGTGCACCATCATAGTCTTTTGGCAGGTTGAATTTCTTCCGCAGGAAGAACATCCTCTGCTGGGCTTTCTTGATGAGGGAGCTGATGTTTGGCTCCCACTTGAGATCTTGGGAGATGATGGTTCCCAGGAAGCGGAAAGATTCCACAGTGTCAATTGTGGAGTCACAGAGGTTGATGGGGGCAGGTGGGGCTGGGTTCTGCCTGAAGTCCACAACCATCTCTACTGTCTTTAGAGCTCTGGTTGGACATTTAATAAACTGTCTATATCGGACCAACCCGATTACTAAGGAGTCCGGGTTGGTCCGCTCCACACTCAGTATCTGGTCGGCGAGCATGCGCTGTGCGACCTGCACGTTAGCGACATGACGCCTGACCCTAAGTCAGCCTCTGCTCACGCCACTGAGGGTCCGGCCGACGCCTCAGCTCCTGCTCACGTCACTGAGGGTCCGGACGACGCCTCAGCTCCTGGTCCTGGTCGTTCTGGCCGTGAACACTGGACCAGCTCTACACCCTCTACAGGGTACTCGAGGGTTCACAGGAGTTTGCCCAACCGGTTCACATGTGTTTTGTGGACCTGGAGAAAGCATTCGACTGTGTCCCTCGTGCTGCCCTGTAAAGGGGTGCTCCAGGAGTACGGAGTTGGGGGCCCTTTATTGGGGGCCATCCGGTTTCTGTACAAGCGGAGCAGGAGTTTGGTCCGCATTGCCGGCACTAATTCGGACCTGCTCTCGGTGCATGTTGGACTCCGGCAGGCCTGTCCTTTGTCACTGGCCTGTTCATAACTTTTATGGACAGGATTTCTAGGCATAGCCGAGGGCCGGAGGGGTTCTGGTTTGGGGACCAGTGGATTTCGTCTCTTCTTTTTGCAGATCATGTGATCCTGCTGGCCCCCTCTAGCCAAGACCTACAGCATGCACTGGAGTGGTTTGCAGCCAAGTGTGAAGTGGCTGGGATGAAGATCAGCTCCTCCAAGTTTGAGGCCATAGTTCTTGACTGGAAAAGGTTGGCTTGTCCTCTTCAGGTTGGAGGGGAGTTGCTGCCTCAAGTGGAGGAGTTCAAGTATCTTGGGGTCTTGTTCACGAGTGAGGGAAAAATGGAGCGGGAGATCGACAGATGGATCATTGCGGCTGCCCCAGTAATGGGGACACTGTGCCGATCCATTGTGGTGAAGAGAGAGCTGAGCCGAAAAGCGAAGCTCTCGATTTACCTGTCGGTCTACGTTCCTACCCTCACCTATGGCCATGAACTTTGGGTCATGACCGAAAGAACAAGATCCTGGATACAAGCAGCTGAAATGAGCTTCTTCCGTAGGGTGGCCGGGCACTCCCTTAGAGATAGGGTGAGGAGCTCGGCCATCTGGAAGGAGTTCGGAGTAGAGCCGCTGCTCCTCCACATCGAAATGAGCCAGTTGAGGTGGCTTGGGCATCTATACGGGATGCCTCCTGGATGCCTTCCTCGGGAGGTGTTCCAGGCACGTCGCACCAGGAGGAGGCCCAGGGGACGGCCCAGGACACGCTGGAGGGACTATGTCTCTCGGCTGGCCCGGGAATGCCTTGGGCTCTCCCCAGAGGAGCTGGAGGAGATGTCTGGGGAGAGGGACATCTAGTTGTCTCTACTGTCGAGGTAGGAAAACTTTACTGGCCCTCCGTTAACTCTTACATTACTCCTCACCTCTCATCGATTCTTTTTATTTGGCACCCCAAAGGACAATCCTCAGTCAGAGATCAGTTGTACGTTTCCACAAGTTTATTAAAACCAATCTGAATTCAGAGAGGAGACACACACTTACACGGGTACCTGGAAACGTCTGTGTGTTGTCTCCTTTGGAGGCGCGCCACAATACCTTTATATACCCCTCGCTGCTATGCAGTACACATACACAATCATTCTGTCTGTGGGTGTCTCCCAGCAACAATATAACCAATATAACCGTTCCTCATGTCCAAATAAGGAGTGCTTCTGGTTACATCCTTCTGGCAAACTCATCTTCTTTCTGCTTCACCCCCATCCTCCATCTATTTACGACCTTGCCCTCTCTCTGCCTTTTCTCCCCTGTCGTTCACCAATTTATGACCTTGCATTTTCTATGCTTCACTCCCTAAGCTTGACTCCCCTATATCTGCACACAGGTTACACACATAGATAGTTTATATTCTACACTACTGAGTCTGCTGCCCCCGCGACCCGGTCCCGGATGACGCGGAAGACAATGAGTACGAGTACGAGTAATTAACCTCTTAAACCCAGAGGGGTTTTGTGAAGTTTGAGCTCAAAATAACAAGCACAAATCTAACTGAATTTTTCTGTTAACTGTTTTCGGTGTTTGCAGAAATTGTTTTTATCAGCTTTTAGCCAAGATTCTATTATTTCTGTGGATACCACAAATGTTTATGTTTAACTGATGGAACTTGCAGTAAAGAAAGTAGAAGAAAACAAGAGTTAAATTCTTCTCCCAGTACTGGGGGTTGGGGCTTGAGAGGTTAAAACATATTGACAGGTGGGCTTAGGCTATAATTTGATCTATTACAACTTGTCTTGGAGTGGCTTTCCTTTTTTGAAATTTTGTTTTCTTTACGTAGTATTAATTTTAGTTTGTTTTCCATTTTTGTTAAAAGAAGAGATTTCAGAAAGGTGCTGCACACTCCATGCTCAATGTGTATTTAAACAACTTTATTCAAAAATCTGCATTCTTCACACTGAGAACGTTTTCCAAATCAACGCAAAGCATTTTTTTTTAAGTAGTTGATGCTTTACCTTCCCAACAATCCATACATTTGTATTTGAGTGGCCAAGGGCAGTTCTGTTCATCAACATGTTAATTCTTCCTGCCTTCTATCATTTCCTGCTTGGCTGTGTTATCTGGGTGTCTCCCTTGGAATAGCAAATTCTCTTCAAAATCAAACAACGTGCCGTTGTAGCATTTTTAGATTTAGACCCTTAAATACTTTTACTGTATGTTTTACAAAGACAGTCATGCTTTATAAGCTATTTAGAACTGGCAATTTGTTTATTACACAATTCTAAAAAGCTTTTAAACATGCAGTATTTAATAGCAGCAGCAAAGCCTTTATGTTATGATTATCTAGCTCACTGAACTCTATGCAGTTAATATTTTACTTGCATATTTCTCCTTGTGCTCAACAGTTCATGTGCTTTTACATAGAGGAAATACACGACCAGTATATAGTAAAACTGTATTAGGTCACAAGCTTCAAAAAAGGGAACTTTTTGCAAATAGTTTACACTTAGAAACTGAAGCAGGAATAAGAATAATCTATTGATTGCATTTCAAAAGTGTTTTGTTTTTTTCTGTATACATTCCCTGCCTCTACATACATACATACAACAAAAAGCCTAAACAAAGTGCTCACGATCTTTTTAGGTGTATAACTTAAATACATTAAAGCAGATTTTCTCTGCAGTATAATTAAAACATTTTTTGACAAATTTATTTTACTTACCAGTGTTAAACTTGTAGGCTAACTGTTTCCAACACCCCCACAGTTTAGCTTTGTCTGGTTTGCTTGACAAATAAACCTTTTCCTGTTCTTGTGCTCTCAGTGGGTGGGACTTTTGCTTGTCTTTGCAATTGGTTTCGATTGTGGAGCAATAGAAACTGAGCAGTAATTTTAACTGAAACGAAACAAGTAATGCAACTTGGTCAACTCTGCAGAACATTTGTTAATTTATCCATTGTTCTTTTGCATTTAATAGAATTATAAGTACTAAAAGCAGAAATAGCCCTATACGTAAGCTACGTAGTTAACTAATACTAATACTAATACACTAAAACTAATACACTCCTGTACAATATACTGTGTATTTCTGTGAAATAAACACTATTCTGACACTTTTCAAGCAGTTATTGGACTGGTTTATGAATAGATTACCTTGATCCGAAGTTGCTGAAGCACTATGATTTAGTGAACTGAGGGTCACAAGGCTTACAGTGTGTGTTATACCAAGAGGGAGGAAGCAACCCTGGATTTTAAGAATAGAAACTGGAAGAAACCGAATGCTTAAAACAGGTTTTATTCCCACTAAGATGTATAAATCAGGTATAAACAAGCCATTGTTCGAGCTCTAAAAAAAAAAAGCTTGGACAAGTCAAAGAAATTTAATGGAAATTTACAATGAAGAGTAAAACATAGAACTAGAAACAATTAGAAAGCCTTGAGCTAATTAATAACTTCACAGCTAACCTATCCAGTTTAAAATAAAATCAATGAACAGCCTTATTAAAATTGGACACTGCTGCTGGGTCATTAAAATGTTTAACCAGCTATCTGTAGAAAACATTCATAGACAGTTTTAATAAACTCCTTTTAGGAATTCTACTAAATTAAATAAGACATTTAGTCATACAATGCCTGGCCAAAAAAAAAGTCGCCACCAAAACAAAATAATATTTTGTTGGACCGCCTATAGCTTTGATTACAGCATGCATTCGCTGTGGTATTGTTTCGATAAGCTTCTGCAATGTCACAAGATTTATTTCCACCCATTGTTGCATTGATGTTTCACCAAGATCTTGCATTGATGATGGTAGAGTGTGACCGCTGCGCAAAGCCTTCCCCAGCAGATCCCAAAGATTGTCAATGGGGTTAAGGTCTGGACTCTGTGGTGGCCAATCCATGTGTGAGAATGATGTCTCATGCTCCCTGAACCACTCTTTCACAATTCGAGTCCGATGAATCCTGGCATTGTCATCTTGGAATATGCCCGTGGCATCAGGAAAGAAAAAATCCATCCATCCATTGATGAAATAACCTGGTCATTCAGTATATTCAGGTAGTCAGCTGACCTCATTCTTCGAACACATACTGTTGCTGAACCCAGACCTGACCAACTGCAGCAAGCCCAGATCATAGCGCTGCCCCCACAGGCTTGTACAGTAGACACTAGGCATGATGGGTGCATCACTTCACCTGCCTGTCTTCTTACCCTGATGCCTCCATCTCACTGGAACAGGGTAAATCTGGACTCATCAGACCATATGACCTTCTTCCATTGCTCCATCTTTATGCTCCCTAGCAAATTGAAACCTTTTTCTTTCGGTTAGCCTCACTGATTAGTGGTTTTCCTAAGGCTTTACAGCTGTTCAGTCCCAATCCCTTGAGTTCCCTTCGCCTTGTGCGTATGGAAATGCTCTTACTTTCACTATTAAACATATTGTAGCCCGGAGTTCTACTGTTGTTCTTCTTTGATTTGATTTCACCAAATGTTTAAGTGATCGCCGATCATAATCATTCGGGATTTTTTTCCGACCACATTTCTTCCTTGAAGACGATGGGTCCCCACTATCCTTCCAGTTTTTAATGCGTTGGACAGTTCTTAACCCAATTTTGGTAGTTTCTGCAATCTCCTTAGATGTTTCCTCTGCTTGATGCATGCCAATGATTTGACCCTTCTGAAACAGACTGACATCTTTTCCACAACCACTGGATGTGTCTTTTGACATGGTTGTTTAAGAAATGAGAAGCAACTCATTGCACCAGTTGGGGTTAAATAACTTGTTGCCAGGTGAAACATAACCACCCATGCAGTAATTATCCAATGGGAGGCTCCTACCTATTAGCTTAGTTAAATCCAGGTGGCGACTTTTTTTTTTGGCCAGGCAGTGGATATTGAGGGTTTTTTATTGATCATAGGACACCAGGACATGCTGGCTTGGTGAAAATCCTATGTAGTTTTAGCTGTTTATGGAGCTAAATGAGCACACTGGTGGTCACCTTGTTTTAAAGTGTAAGCTCTAAGGCAGCATGATACCTCAGTTACACAAAACCATCTGTGTATTAAATGTTTGTAGATGAGTTAAAGACTGTCAATAAACCATTAGGTGTTTGTCTTCATTAGCATGAATTTCAGTTAATGTCTGAATAATAATGTAGTTTATGTATTTGTGATCAGCAGACCTGTTCACATCCTGTTTGTTCCTCAGCTGACAGCCTGGTCTACTCCTTGTCATGTGGGTGTGTCTGCCCTCTTCCCTCACCCACAGTAACTCCTCTTATTACAACTGTTTCCAGCCCTAGCCTATCATGGCTTTTGTGCACAAAGATCTGTGCTTGCTTAGTGTAGACAAGCATGAAGTAACAAAAGGAATGCATTCATAGACTGTGTGAAAAGAAACTTTATTCTACTTGACCTAATCGTGGAAGCTCTTTACTGGAGCGTTTTTTTTGCAGGATTCTTTAAATTAAGAACAAATTCGCACTTTGCAAGCATTATATTTACCATCAGGCTAAAATAAATAAATAATAAATATAAAATGTAAGGCTAAACACACCAACAAACATACATACTTTGTAGATACACTTCACATTCTTTGGTTTAAAGCTGTTTAAAGATTACTTTTTTAACAGCATAGAAGTAGCCAATGTGTGTCAATCGCTACCCAGACAGCATGAGCGTGAAGGCACAATGAGAGAAGTATAAAATGTCTTAAAATCCACCAGCACATTCCTGGATCCAAGCCCAACAGTAACAGCTCATCAGTAAGCTGGTTTGATTAGACTGTGTTTACTGCCTTGCTGAAGTCAAATAACAAGTTTAATGGAGGTTTTTGGTCTCTAGTTGTGTCATCCTGGAGCAGGATGGAGATGGCATCAGCTGTAGACCGGTTTCCTTTCTCTGCAAACTGCAGCAAGTCTTGATTAGTTTAGATTTAGTGTAATGTTTCAAAATCTGCTCAAAACATTTGTCAGCTTTTGAAATCAGTGGTCCTGGATGGTAAATCTTCATGCATTTGTGAAGAAATAGTTAGGCTTTTGCATAAAGGAATTCTGGTGGTGTTCTTTTTGCGATGCTTATAAACTTTTGAGCCTCTTTAGTGAAAAAATCTATTTCTACGTATCACCAAAGCATCAGCTTTTAACAATAATCCATATTGGAAGAACCCAAACAAATCAGCAAATTACTGAAGTGTGTGAAATGCAAAGTAAAGGTGGAAATTTTGGCCTAAAACATTTAAGTTTCCATATTAGTAATTGACCCTACATCAAGAGAAGGGACTGACTCATGTTTTAATTGGCTTTGTTGTTAAGCAGTTTGGATTTTTTTTTAGCTGCCCTTTGTCACCAGGCTGTGTTAACATTGCATCCTAGATGCATTGTCAACACCCAGGTGCAGCTCTTTTCAAAATCTGTATTCTGTCTCAGCAGATTGACCCAGTCAAAGGTTTATTCCCCAAATGTCCTGATAGAGGTTCATGTTATAGATGAATTCTAGACAATCTGGAGGGAGTTAATTGTTTTCTATACTGTTTGAATCAGATTGTTAATTTTTCAGAATTCTTTATACATGCTTTAATATTTGAATTTGTGGAACTCACAATAACTACTAAAAAATAACTGGAATTGAATGATAACTAGGTTAAAAATAATGACAATGTAAGGTAGTAGAGCTTATGTAGCACAGTGGTACTGTGCATTTTTACATTGTAAGTTATATAAATGCTTTCTTCAAAAATCAAGATCATTAATTTCTTGCTAATTCATGAACACACAATTACAGAACATGATGTGTGTTTTTTTATTTCATTTATTTTCATGTGTCCTGTCTTGGCATTTCAGGCATACCATATAGAGAAGCTGGTTGCCGACATGTGCCAGGGCAGATTTGCTCTACATAAAGGATGTCTCAAGATGGAATCCTAATTGTGTGCCGTGAAATGCTGTTTGAACATTCAATCAATTTCTGTAGTTAAGAAATACAATATAATCGTGATTGCAGCATACTGATTACCATTTAAAGGGGGATTAAGCTGTGCATTAAAAAAGTATTTGCCCTTTTATAGATGTTTTTGCCACACCTAAATGATTCAAATCACCCAACAAATTATAAAATCAAACAACCCAAACTTGAAAAAATACGAAAAGCAATTTTTAAACAATTTCACCTGTTGAAGGCAAATATCTATCCAAACCAACCTACCCTGTATGAAAAAAAATATTGCCCCATAAAAACTGGTTGTGGCACCCTTAGTGAAACAACTGATTGATTGTGTGGACAGGTGTCTTTTATATAGGTAATGGGTGGAGGACAGGAGGCCTTCTTAAAGAAGAACCAACAGGCCTGTGAGAGCTGGGATTCTTACTGGTTGTAAGTTGATCAAATACTTATGTGAAGAAATGCAAATTTATGACTTAAAAATCACACAATGTGATTTTCTGGATTTTTGTTTTAGATTCCATCACTCAGAGTTGAAGAGTACCAATGATAAAAATTAAAGACTTGTACATGCTTTGCAAGTAAGAAAACCTGCAAAACTGGCAGTGAATCTAATACAGGTCCTTCTCAAAATATTAGCATATTGTGATAAAGTTCATTATTTTCCATAATGTCATGATGAAAATTTAACATTCATATATTTTAGATTCATTGCACACTAACTGAAATATTTCAGGTCTTTTATTGTCTTAATACGGATGATTTTGGCATACAGCTCATGAAAACCCAAAATTCCTATCTCACAAAATTAGCATATTATTAAAAGGGTCTCTAAACGAGCTATGAACCTAATCATCTGAATCAACAAGTTAACTCTAAACACCCGCAAAAGATTCCTGAGGCCTTTAAAACTCCCAGCCTGGTTCATCACTCAAAACCCCAATCATGGGTAAGACTGCCGACCTGACTGCTGTCCAGAAGGCCACTATTGACACCCTCAAGCAAGAGGGTAAGACACAGAAAGAAATTTCTGAATGAATAGACTGTTCCCAGAGTGCTGTATCAAGGCACCTCAGTGGGAAGTCTGTGGGAAGGAAAAAGTGTGGCAGAAAACGCTGCACAACGAGAAGAGGTGACCGGACCCTGAGGAAGATTGTGGAGAAGGGCCGATTCCAGACCTTGGGGGACCTGCGGAAGCAGTGGACTGAGTCTGGAGTAGAAACATCCAGAGCCACCGTGCACAGGCGTGTGCAGGAAATGGGCTACAGGTGCCGCATTCCCCAGACCTGGGCTACAGAGAAGCAGCACTGGACTGTTGCTCAGTGGTCCAAAGTACTTTTTTCGGATGAAAGCAAATTCTGCATGTCATTCGGAAATCAAGGTGCCAGAGTCTGGAGGAAGACTGGGGAGAAGGAAATGCCAAAATGCCAGAAGTCCAGTGTCAAGTACCCACAGTCAGTGATGGTCTGGGGTGCCGTGTCAGCTGCTGGTGTTGGTCCACTGTGTTTTATCAAAGGCAGGGTCAATGCAGCTAGCTATCAGGAGATTTTGGAGCACTTCATGCTTCCATCTGCTGAAAAGCTTTATGGAGATGAAGATTTCATTTTTCAGCACGACCTGGCACCTGCTCACAGTGCCAAAACCACTGGTAAATGGTTTACTGACCATGGTATCACTGTGCTCAATTGGCCTGCCAACTCTCCTGACCTGAACCCCATAGAGAATCTGTGGGATATTGTGAAGAGAACGTTGAGAGACTCAAGACCCAACACTCTGGATGAGCTAAAGGCCGCTATCGAAGTATCCTGGGCCTCCATAAGACCTCAGCAGTGCCACAGGCTGATTGCCTCCATGCCACGTTGCATTGAAGCAGTCATTTCTGCAAAAGGATTCCTGACCAAGTATTGAGTGCATAACTGTACATGATTATTTGAAGGTTGATGTTTTTTGTATTAAAAACACTTTTCTTTTATTGGTCGGATGAAATATGCTAATTTTGTGAGATAAGAATTTTGGGTTTTCATGAGCTGTATGCCAAAATCATCCGTATTAAGACAATAAAAGACCTGAAATATTTCAGTTAGTGTGCAATGAATCTAAAATATATGAATGTTAAATTTTCATCATGACATTATGGAAAATAATGAACTTTATCACAATATGCTAATATTTTGAGAAGGACCTGTACTTGTTCTCCCCACTGTATGTATTTTCATTGGATATTTTATAATAGTTTGATGATTTGAAACATCTAGCTGTGATGAAAATCATTGGCCACTTGGAGCACTAAACCCAAGTTTCTACATGATATTTAAACAAAAAATCTTGTATGTGTATTTTGTTAAATATATGTATTTGTAGACTTGTGTGAATTGGCTATTCTTCTACATTGTGTGTAGCTTTAATTTGGAATGGTAAATCTAAAAAAAAAAAGACCTAACAATTATCTGTGAGAATGATACAAATCCACTATTGGATTTAGTGGTTATTGAATTATTAGGAATCAGGAATGTGTAAAGCTCTGATTAACGTAAAGCATTGTTCACAAGAGTAAACATAACTCCCCTTTGGTGCAAATGGAGCATTTGACCAAAACCATTGTCCTAGAAATTTAGGTTAGTGAGGCACTGAGCAGGTTCCAGATCAAACAGACCTGGTTTAAATAAACCTGTTATTCTGAACTGGCCATACTTGTGGTTTTTAATGAGGTATATTCTGGGCACCTAAGAGGTTTCAGGTGTCCGATTAGTGACACCACTCTTAGGTTTAGATTAAGTTTTTGATGCATCTAGGTTCAGGGGGTGACTGAACCAGTTTGAAAACATCTAAATAAATCAGCCATTCATTTGTAACAAATAAAAAGTTACTAATTTTAATTAAGCTCTACAATAATTTAATTCAGTTGCTTTGAGACAACACATGTCTCAAGGCACTTCACAATAGTGGAACTTCTGATAGGCTCTCCAATGGCAAAATAAGCTGTGACCTGAGATGCTTGTGACAGGACACAGCACCTTCTGCTGGAATTTTGGAAAACTGCAGAAGGTAAAAACCTTAATTTTCAGTACAGTCAAAACTAAAGTTGGAATTAACCATGGTTTATAATACCCAACTTTCAGTGGTGTAATAAAACAAGTGTGCCATGTGCATGCATTACTAGCAATACCCACAAGGCTGTTTTAACCTTTTACATTAGGCTAAACATAAATACATTCCCACCAGCAGAAGCTTTAAATACAGGTCCTTCTCAAAATATTAGCATATTGTGATAAAGTTAATTATTTTCCATAATGTCATGATGAAAATTTAACATTCATATATTTTAGATTCATTGCACACTAACTGAAATATTTCAGGTCCTTCATTGTCTTAATACGGATGATTTTGGCATACAGCTCATGAAAACCCAAAATTCCTTTCTCACAAAATTAGCATATAATTAAAAGGGTCTCTAAACGAGCTATGAACCTAATCATCTGAATAAACAAGTTAACTCTAAACACCTGCAAAAGATTCCTGAGGCCTTTAAAACTCCCAGCCTGGTTCATCACTCAAAACCCGAATCATGGGTAAGACTGCCGACCTGACTGTTGTCCAGAAGGCCACTATTGACACCCTCAAGCAAGAGGGTAAGACACAGAAAGAAATTTGTGGACGAATAGGCTGTTCCCAGAGTGCTGTATCAAGGCACCTCAGTGGAAAGTCTGTGGGAAGGAAAAAGTGTGGCAGAAAACGCTGCACAACGAGAAGAGGTGACCGGACCCTGAGGAAGATTGTGGAGAAGGGCCGATTCCAGACCGTGGGGGACCTGCGGAAGCAGTGGACTGAGTCTGGAGTAGAAACATCCAGAGCCACCGTGCACAGGCGTGTGCAGGAAATGGGCTACAGGTGCCGCATTCCCCAGACCTGGGCTACAGAGAAGCAGCACTGGACTGTTGCTCAGTGGTCCAAAGTACTTTTTTTGGATGAAAACAAATTCTGCATGTCATTCGGAAATCAAGGTGCCAGAGTCTGGAGGAAGACTGGGGAGAAGGAAATGCCAAAATGCCAGAAGTCCAGTGTCAAGTACCCACAGTCAGTGATGGTCTGGGGTGCCGTGTCAGCTGCTGGTGTTGGTCCACTGTGTTTTATCAAGGGCAGGGTCAATGCAGCTAGCTATCAGGAGATTTTGGAGCACTTCATGCTTCCATCTGCTGAAAAGCTTTATGGAGATGAAGATTTCATTTTTCAACACGACCTGGCACCTGCTCACAGTGCCAAAACCACTGGTAAATGGTTTACTGACCATGGTATCACTGTGCTCAATTGGCCTGCCAACTCTCCTGACCTGAACCCCATAGAGAATCTGTGGGATATTGTGAAGAGAACATTGAGAGACTCAATACCCAACACTCTGGATGAGCTAAAGGCCGCTATCGAAGCATCCTGGGCCTCCATAAGACCTCAGCAGTGCCACAGGCTGATTGCCTCCATGCCACGCCGCATTGAAGCAGTCATTTCTGCCAAAGGATTCCCGACCAAGTATTGAGTGCATAACTGTACATGATTATTTGAAGGTTGACGTTTTTTGTATTAAAAACACTTTTCTTTTATTGGTCGGATAAAATATGCTAATTTTGTGAGATAGGAATTTTGGGTTTTCATGAGCTGTATGCCAAAATCATCCGTATTAAGACAATAAAAGACCTGAAATATTTCAGTTAGTGTGCAATGAATCTAAAATATATGAATGTTAAATTTTCATCATGACATTATGGAAAATAATGAACTTTATCACAATATGCTAATATTTTGAGAAGGACCTGTACAGCTCATGAAAACCCAAAATTCCTATCTCACAAAATTAGCATATTTCATCCGACCAATAAAAGAAAAGTGTTTCTAATACAAAAAATGTCAACCTTCAAATAATCATGTACAGTTATGCACTCAATACTTGGTCGGGAATCCTTTTGCAGAAATGACTGCTTCAATGCGGCGTGGCATGGAGGCAATCAGCCTGTGGCACTGCTGAGGTCTTATGGAGGCCCAGGATGCTTCGATAGCGGCCTTTAGCTCATCCAGAGTGTTGGGTCTTGAGTCTCTCAACGTTCTCTTCACAATATCCCACAGATTCTCTATGGGGTTCAGGTCAGGAGAGTTGGCAGGCCAATTGAGCATAGTGATACCATGGTCAGTAAACCATTTACCAGTGGTTTTGGCACTGTGAGCAGGTGTCAGGTCTTGCTGAAAAATGAAATCTTCATCTTCATAAAGCTTTTCAGCAGATGGAAGCATGAAGTGCTCCAAAATCTCCTGATAGCTAGCTGCATTGACCCTGCCCTTGATAAAACACAGTGGACCAACACCAGCAGCTGACACGGCACCCCAGACCATCACTGACTGTGGGTACTTGACACTGGACTTCTGGCATTTTGGCATTTCCTTCTCCCCAGTCTTCCTCCAGACTCTGGCACCTTGATTTCCGAATGACATGCAGAATTTGCTTTCATCTGAAAAAAGTACTTTGGACCACTGAGCAACAGTCCAGTGCTGCTTCTCTGTAGCCCAGGTCAGGCGCTTCTGCCGCTGTTTCTGGTTCAAAAGTGGCTTGACCTGGGGAACGCGACACCTGTAGTCCATTTCCTGCACACGCCTGTGCACGGTGGCTCTGGATGTTTCTACTCCAGACTCAGTCCACTGCTTCCGCAGGTCCCCCAAGGTCTGGAATCGGCCCTTCTCCACAATCTTCCTCAGGGTCCGGTCACCTCTTCTCGTTGTGCAGCGTTTTCTGCCACATTTTTTCCTTCCCACAGACTTCCCACTGAGGTGCCTTGATACAGCACTCTGGGAACAGCCTATTTGTTCAGAAATTTCTTTCTGTGTCTTACCCTCTTGCTTGAGGGTGTCAATAGTGGCCTTCTGGACAGCAGTCAGGTCTGCAGTCTTACCCATGATTGGGGTTTTGAGTGATGAACCAGGCTGGGAGTTTTAAAGGCCTCAGGAATCTTTTGCAGGTGTTTAGAGTTAACTCGTTGATTCAGATGATTAGGTTCATAGCTCGTTTAGAGACCCTTTTAATGAAATGCTAATTTTGTGAGATAGGAATTTTGGGTTTTCATGAGCTGTATGCCAAAATCATCCGTATTAAGACAATAAAAGACCTGAAATATTTCAGTTAGTGTGCAATGAATCTAAAATATATGTTACATTTTCATCATGACATTATGGAAAATTATGAACTTTATCACAATATGCTAATATTTTGAGAAGGACCTGTACAAATGCTGTCAGTACTCCAGGACAGAAAAGTAAAATTGCATAAGGCTTACCAACTTCCAGCTGCAGTTTTTAAAAAGCCTTCGGTTGTGTAATTTAATGAAAATTTACAATAAAGAGTAAAATATAGAGCTAGATTAGAAAACCCTTAGCTTAATCTAGCCAGTTAAAGACAGTTTAAAAAAAATAAAATAACCCTAGGGGCTTCTCCTTTAATTAACCTTTCAGCAGTATCATTTAGTTTCACCAAATCCCTGTACCACATTTTAATGAATTAGGGGTGCTGCTACATTCAAACAAAGATTAAAGTCAAAGTGACCTTTGTAGTACTTCAGTTTGGTAATTGTTCAGCAAGACGGTCTTCCCATCAATCAAAGTTACACTGTTTTAGACTTTGAAACAGGCAATTTTAGTACACAAGACCCAATGTAGATGGGTTTAAAGGCACATGGGCTTCCTTTACGCTTCAAATGGAAGCGACTAATCTTGTGGCATTTCATACAAGTCAGTTGTATTTCCCAGCTTAAGCGCTCATTAGCAGTGAGACAGAAGTGTCACTTTAGTGACACGAGTTTAGCTTTGAACTTAAACTGATCATTTAATTTCAAATTTTCTGCTGGATTTCACCTCATTAAAACTACAGCAACTCTTTCCTACATGGCATTGCCTCAGAAGTAACCAGTACGTGTCCATTGACAGAAACGTTGACTTTATTAGTGTTTATTTCTTTGGTTCAGTTAGATCAGAACGGCTAGTGTTGGTAGCAGTTGCATTCTTCACTGCAGGCTCCAACTGAAGAGGGGTGCTGCTGACATAACTGGAGTCAGTGGCATTCTTGTCCATTGGTATGTCTAAGGATTTCAGACTGAATTTACTGGCTGTGTCATAATTATGTTCAGCTTCCTCCAAGTCATCTGCAAATTGAGAAAATCATTTCAGGGTCAAAGTCAACTTTACAGGCTCATCAAGATAATTTAGAGTACCATTCAGTTCTGTTTCATTTTCAGCATCTAGTTCAGAGGTAGAGAGCTCAGGAAGCAGTCCTTTCTCCAGATCTGGAAGGTTAAGACAGCATTTAACCAAGATGTAAAGACTGAAAGCCTTTTAAATATTTTCTGTTAGACCCACCAGCTTTTTTTGATCCACTTCTCCAGTGACTGCCGTATAGAGCAGGTCTGTGAAGTTTTTGGAGAACACTAGGGAGCTCATCAAAAGGAGCAACTCCACTTTTACTTGATGGCAAAATTGTCAGGGGACCCACTCTAGCCTCATGGTCCCATGCAGCTGAGAATATAGGTCAGAAACCATTCAAGCAGAATGAGAATCAGTCAAGATTGTGAACAAACTATTAATTTGATCTCAGGCTGAAGCACTCTTAGCATACAGACAAAGGACATATTACCTTTATTAGTCTTCAGTCCAGTCCTCCACATGGATTCAGCAGCCAACATTCCAAATCCACGAGGACTGAGCACCCCAGGAATGCCAGCCTTGACATACATTTGATCTTTGGTTTTACAATAACCACACAAGTAGTCATTGCCATCAGCGGACCACCATCTGAAGAGAAGTCATTTCAGTCTCATTCCTACCTTCCACCATCTCATTTTATAATTTCACTTACCTTCCACCCATAAAGGTACAGGCTTTGTTTGGTGCTTCTGCATCATTTACTGGCACAGCAGTTAGGTGACATGTGATGTAGAGCTAAAAAGGAAAGAATGTGAGGACATGTCTTTAGCTGTACTTTGGTAGAGGAATGCATCCTCACCTGTCCTCGATCATCACTGTGGAACTTGAAGGCATCAATCGTTAACCGCAGCTCTTCATCCCGGGTTCTGGGTAAGAATTGTGCTTTTGAGTCTGGAAGCTGGGAGTCCACCAAGCATCTACAAAGGAGAAATACCAATTTCATGCATGGTGAAAAGATAACTGCCCTACATCCTGCTGGGTACACAGTGAATTCCTTGTCAAGTCAAACTTAATTTGCTCAAGATCAGGCCGTTTAACTCCTAGTTTCTCACCCATTTTCAATGAAGACATATTTGGGATCAGAGGTTATAGCTGGTTGAAGTGTGGCCACACAGCTGCTCAGAAACACCCTGAGACCCATGTGATGCCCTACCCTCACAGAGGCCTTAAGGTTGATGGGTTCACCGAGGTAAAACACATTGGCACCCTTTTCATTCATCCAGTCATCTGGGAAAGAAGATAAAGATAACCTGAAGCTTAAGCCAAGGAGTAGAGTAGAGAACTGAACTCACTGGTCATTAGCTTCAAGTTGAACTGCAGAGTTTCCACCCCAGCTTGGGTAGATGTGAAGGGAATCCAAGTTGGCATGATTGAAGAGCTGGATACACCATACTTCCTTTAAAGAGATTTTAAAAGGTTAAAAACCCCCAATAAAACCAATAGTCAATAGGAGAGGTCAGACCTTTCATAATGGCATTCAACTGGGATGACTGCCTCATCCATATAAACTATCCCACTAGGAGAGGCTAACGGATGGTACATGAGGAGGTTTGTGTAAACCAGGGAGTCCTTAGTCATCTGGACAACAAGCATAGACAAGCATTAGAAACAGGATGTACAGCATGAAAAGGCAGCAGAGAAGCCCAACTTACCCAATGTTTAGTGCCACAGTCATCCAGCCCAGCAACAATCCTGTATTCCTCTGCAGAAGTAGCCATAGCCCTGCAGAACTCATTGTCCTGCACTCCAAGACGCAGCTCCTGACTGTCCACTGGAGCTCCAACTGCAAACATATCAGCAGCAATCACCACCTCCAGAGAGTCAGAGTGGCAGATCACAGCAACTGTGTTGACCAGCTCTGGCTCATGCTGCTCCTGCTGAACCACAGGGGGCAGGAGGCTCTGCTGAGGCCGAGGTCTCAGAAGTGGAACATACTGCATATACTGCGAAGATGTAAAGGCAAGAGCTGCTTGAATGTAGAGCCCAGCAAACACAACCTCTAAAAGGAAGTTAAACCAAACAATCTCCATGAGGACTCCCAACAAACCAGATTAGCAAACAGGTTCAGACTACTAGTGCTTCTGACTGACCCACAAAACAGTGAACTAAATAGCTGAATGATGATATTTAAATTCCTACAGATCACACCTGAGCTGAATTACTCCCAATCTGCCACTAATTGGCTGGTTCCACACTTAACAAGCTGCTCGATGGCCCAGGCTAAATTTAAAACCAGAAAACAAATACATGCTTTGTCAACTCATCTAAAATTATGTGCACAACAAAACACAAAGTGTTCATCTGGATTCCAGCACATGTAGCAATAGTGGGAAATGAAAGGTCAGAGAAGATGGCAAAATTAGTTAATAAAATAAAAACAATGTAGACAGAAATTAGTTAAATTAGGAGTTAAAATTGTCCGAATTCGAAGGCAAAAGTATAGTTGGGAGGGAAACCCCCGAAAAGAAGTCAAGAAATTAATCCATTTAAGCTTAAGGTTTTGTGGTAAACATGGAAAAACTGCTTTATGAAAAAGGAAAAGATCACTAAAAACCCTGGTCACTTACTGATTTTGCCCTTTCTTTGGTCTATAATTTAATTTTGAATAACCTTAATTTGTGTGTTTTGAAAAGTCAGAAGTGATGTGTTATTTCAAGCTTTAAATGTAAAAACACAAAATTCTTACATAAAACAGAAGAAAAAATGTATCAAAGTCACCATTAAATACACAAAATCAGCTGAACTGATTAAATGGACTTATTTCTACACTGACGTTTAAAGCAAACATTTTTCCATAAGAAAGCAGGGCTGGCCCAAGGTACAAGCAGACTTTGGGACTCCAGAAGGTTTCCAGATGGCAGAGAAATACAGAGAAATAAGCCCTGAAATATGTGATTCTGTATGGGCTTATTTCAATACCAATGTCATATTTATTTATATAGCAGATTTTAAAGACCACTGAGGTTGACTCAGATACTTTAAAATTGAATAAATGTTTCATGTTCCAGGAGAAAATAAATGGTGAATAGATTAGATTTATGCAGCTCTGCGGTTTGAGCTGTTGCAACAAAAGCCAGGTCACCTTTTCATCTTAATCTGGACCCTAGAAAGTCTAATGTCAATGAGAAATTAGATACATATTAAAAACATAACAATAAAACGTAGCTATAAAATCTTTAAATCAGACTTTAAGCCAGTGAAAAAGATCAGGTATGTATTCATGCTTCTTTTCAGCAGTTAAACCACACTGCAGTGTTTTGTACTGTTTCATGCAAAGACAGCAGATCCAGACTTAGATACAGGGCGATACGATTTGTCAAATCTCAGAATGCCACAAGCATCAGAGGCAGTCTTGATGAACTACTCATATCTCTCCTTGATTGTTTAAATCAGTCAGTATTCTGAGATTTGGTTCCTGTTGAGGTGTTGTTTCTAAACTCTCTGGTTTTCCACCCTGTCTCTCTACATCATTTCAGACTTTATAGCTGCAGTCTCGGCGCATGCAGACCAACCGCTGTGTTCCAACAGCTGCTCTCGCTTTGAGGTTGTCTTCCTGTTCTTCAGGGTGAGGAACAATAAAAACTAAAGGTCTGTTCCAAAGTTTCACAGCAGACAGCAGAGCTAAAGACAGTATGACCTAACTCTGAAATACATGTCAAGCTCTCTTTAGAAGTAAACACCATGAAAACACATCTACAATTTATTTTCCTCTTTATTCGGTTCTTTGAAGGTAAGGCATTTTCCACTTTACTCATAGAAGTGCTCAAAAAAGTTGTTTAAATTTGTTTTTGATAAACAAATATGGGTTAGGACCTGTCTGTAGTGTTCGTTGGTCTTCATGATGCTGATTGTCCCTTAATGTTCTCTAACAAACCTCTGAGGCCTTCACAGAACAGTTGGATTTATACCGAGGTTAAAACACAAACAGGTGGACATGCATTACTAATAAGATGACTTCTGAAGGCAACTAGTTGCACTAGATTTTAATTAGGGCTGTCAGAAGAAGGGGGCTGAATACAAATGTTCTCCACATTTAGTTGGAGAAAATGTTAATGTAGTTTTCCTTTAATTTAGCAGTTATTTGCTGCTCTATCGCATGAGATCTTAACTAAATGATATTTGTAACATTTGCATTTTACTTAATTTGATATTACAACAAATAAAAATAATTTTAAGTGTTCATCAATCATGTTAAAATTTGATTTAATTTATGGAAGGATGTCAGGAAGCTCCATTTCATATTTCTCGACAAACATTGCGTTCCCGCAGGAACCTTTGGAACCACTCATCTAAATTAATGGACTAGCCTAATTTGTTTGTATTTTACCAGCAGCTGACAGTTATTGCTTTTTCTCCCAGCCTGTGTGGAGGTGGTCTTCAGGCGCCTTACAGAGGATCAGTCACTGGTACTCTCCTGCATCCCTCAGCAGGAACATGGTCACCTGGTGGGTCTCCACCTGTACCACCGCGGCCCCCAGAGCCAAACCACCCTGCTTTCTGTGGCTGAGGGCACCGCAGTCAGGGTGGACCCAGAGCGTGGGCCCCGCCTACATCTCAGTGGGGGACTCAACTCGCCAAGGATCAACGTTAGCATCTCTCACCTACACCTGAGTGACACTGGACTTTACATGTGGGAGCTGAGCTACAGACAGAAGAACAACTCAGATCAGATCATCCTCGGTGCGCAGAAGTACATCCTGCTGGTTGAAGGGGAAGGTGTGTAGCTTGACTACATCATAGATCAAATCACACAGCACCCTGCACCTTAAAATGAATACTTCGACAGATTTATTGTGAAGATGATGTGCTTCTGGTTTAGGGAGGTCATGCCAGTGCTCTCATGGTTACGTCCTTCTGCTCCTGATCATCTCTGCAGCAGTAGGACTTCTTCTGCTGACAATATGCTTGTTGGCCATGGAGAAATATGTGAGTATTTAATATTTTATTTCATTTAGATGCAGATTAATCAGAGAAAGCAACTTCTTTTGTATCTGAGCAACAACTGCTGTAGCTTTCTGTGTCAAATTTTCACCTTTATAGATTTTCTTTTGATCTTTTTGCGCTAAATTAAATGTTGATTGCAGCTGTGAGTTACAACTGAAAATCACTATTTAGGCCATAAGCTTATCATGAAGTTGTAAAAAAAACAAACTACAATCTATTATATTTTACATGAAGTAATATAATTTACAAATAGTTCAGATTAATGTTTTCTTTGATTTTTGGCTGCAGCTTCTCAGATAAAACTTGCTACAAAACGTATTTTGCAAGCCTCCCCCAACTGTTGACATTAGGACAAACATATCAAGAGAGAGAAGAAATTAGCGGTTTTTAAATACCACTCCAGATGCAAACCCCTGCAATTTCCAAGAAAGGGCAAAGAAGACAACTTCTATCAAGTCATTTTTTAATTTTAAAATCCAAAAACCTAAAAAGCAGCATATTTTTTAAAACAGCAAAATATCACATTATATTATGGTAAAGCTACAATGATCATGTTCTATTCTATAATCCAAACTGCAGTAACCTACTGATAGGTTGGAAAGGAGATATGATACAAAATAACAGTGACAGATGCAAACACATTTATGGGCATCCCTGGTTAAGATGTTCAAAACGCCATAAAATAAATTGCTAATTGTAGAATAATTTAACACCGCACAATTTAAATTAAGATAATTATTAAGATTATTCAGAGAGGTAAAAATCCCATTATAAGAAGGCCTACAGCTGCAGCATACAGAGAGAGGGATCTTTGGGCATTTCTCTTTACACAGTCTTTCCACATCATCCACAGCCCTGGGTCTCCTGTGGTCATTTCTCTTCAGCTCACCTCACAGGTCTGAGATCATCAATGAAAGAAGGTTGATTTAGTGTGTTGTGATTTTTTTTTCTGTGCTGATTTGGCCGTTTTTTACATCATTACCCTGTACCCAAATGACGACTCCTTTTCAGTTTCAATTTCAAAATGTTTTGGTTTCAAATTTGTAGTAGAAATCACTTATTTGAAACAGTTTGTAAATCTCTTCTGTCCCACTGCTGTACCTCTACTGTACTTAAAAGTGGGCACATATTCCTTCACTTTTTCAAACCCAGCCAAAATGAACCAAAAAAACTAAATTTTAGTCTGATCTGACCAAAGGACATGATTTTAGTTAAAGCCCCCAGACTCCATGTTTACATTTGTGATGGTAGGAAAAAACAGGCTTTTGTAATGGCATCTCTCCCAAAACATCTGTTTGGCATGTAGATTCTGAAAATATATTTGTGTTGTAGGTAAGGTTAAGGCACCATCGCCCACCGCAGCCTCATTCTCCTCTTTATGAGGAAATGAGCAGGAAGCAGCAGAGAGCAGGAAACCCCAAAATAAACCACGAGGCTTCCCCATGCCCGGATGAAGTCGACTTCCCAGTTTACGCCAACCCAAACATCCGGCAGCTGCAGGATAACTACTACGCCTGTCCCCGACAGCTGGCCCTCAGAGCCTGAACGCGCCTGTGGCATCCCGCCAACAGGAAGTGACATCAACATGCTCAATAAAAACAAGGACAGCTTAACAGACAAGAAAAAAATGCTGTTTTATTAATATTTGAAAGAAGCTCCATATTTCATGAAAACATTTGTTTCGGTGCATGTCATTTAACAATCACATTCTATGAGGAGAAAGAGATATACAGAGAAAACAAAAATAAAACATTACAAGCCACTGACTTCTCATTAACTCAGTAACAACATGTATACTAATAAAAAAGGCAAAAATCAAAAACAAAGCAGCCCTAATCCCACCTCCCACCCTTCATAACACAAAACTGAGGAAAGGAAACAAAGAAAAACCCGTGAGGGTGACAGGCTAGAATCCCACAGTGCTAAAGTGTGAGATGCTCATTGGTTTTAGGAATACACAGCATGGCGATGTAGCACTAGGACAATATGAAGAGAGACTGGGGGTGGAAAGGTGTAGGTGGTGGGCTTCACCCCATCCATCTGTTTGTCCCCTTAAAGAAAAACTAAAACACATAAAAACACATCAGAACCCCTGCAATAAAACAGCCACTTAGAAGAAGCAGGCCATAAAATTCCCCAACCCTTTTTACCTTCTGCCTCGCCCAACACTTGTGCATAGATTCATGATCCTTTTACAACCAGCTCATGTTTCACATAACATCCTCCGAAACCTTAAAAACAGAAATGAGCTAAAACAAGTCTGATTAATCTATTAATAATAATACCCGCCGCGGAAAAACAAAAGACAGAAAGATTAATGCACAATGTTCCTGATTCAGTCAGGGAGGGACCTCATTAAGAAAAACACAACAAAGATTCAAACATACAGAATTTGCATGTTATTTTTTTTTAAACAAACTCATTGACCACTTTTGTTTTTAAAAGTAAAGCAATTTTTAATATATAGATTTATATTATGAAGCACTCCATTTTTGTTTAAAAGTCCATTATTTGGTTATTATGTAACTGCTACGGATTTAGAAACAAAAAGTATTTTCTTCTGAAATCCATAACTTTCAGTGCTTAAAATTCTGTCTTTTTTTTTCTTTTTAAAACTCATCATACATAAGAAAATGTACATTAAAATGGCGTGGAGTTGGTACTCTGGAACCCTGGCTTTCCTGAGACAAGATCCACTTTAATCGTGTGTGTGCAAGATAGTGAGCCTCTTTTTTTTTTTCCTCTTTTCTTTTTCTACAAAGGAAAAAAAAAAAAACATAATACATAATCAACATAAAAACAAACAGATAAGTTCATGAAAATCAACATAAACAGAAGGAAGAAGGTTAAACAGAACAAGACAACACTGTTCAATCCCAGAGTTCTGAAAGTAGCACAGGAAATCTTCATTTTTGTGAAGTGTTTTTTTGTTTTTTAAATGGAAGCATTTGTCCTTTTGCTTTCTTTTTCCAACATTCGTGTTGTTTGATTCCTCCGTTGTTTTGCTGAAGAAATAAAACTGTAAACTGTCAGCGGCCTTGCAGGAAAACCCCCCCCAAAAAAACAATGACAGGACTTAAAATAATAAAAAAAACAAAAACAGAAAGGTAGGCACCTCTGAGGTGAGCCCTAGAAGCCAAGGCTCGGTCTGATGTCTCGTCCTTCACTCTCCGTTTGCTCAGATTAGGGAGAGTTAAAGTCCCTCTTACCCCCAATCTATGGCCACAGGTCTGAAAAATACTTTTTTTTTTTTGCTGTTTTTTTCTTTCCATATATAATTTTTTTTTCATTTTTTTTTTTTTAAGATTTACAGTCTGAAAAATGGTGCAATACTCAATTATGATCCATACTTTCTTGGATTATTCCACATTGAAAGCCACTAAGGTAGATAAAACATTACATTTAAAAAAAACCAAAAAAAAAAACAACACTTATTTTAGTCCTTGAGTAAACATTTACACGTGAACTGTCCCCCCGTTTCCCCCTCAGTACTTGTATCATGGTGTTCATGTAGCTGGGTGAGGGGCGAGGCCGACACTCAGTGCAGCGCTAGAGGCTAGTTACAACATTACAATATAGTTTCTGACAAGCAAAAAAAAAAAAAAAAAGCATACTGACACAAAATGAAATACGAGGCGGACGACGTTTTCCGCAGTAATCACGAGCTCTCGTACTGGTGCATCTCAATAAATGAGAAAAGCATCAAAAGTTTATTTCGGTAAACTATGAAACAGTAAAACTAACAGATTTATTGCATGCAGACTGATATTTTTTAAGTGATTATGTCTGGTAATTTTGATCGTTATGACAGGTAATAATCCCAATTGATTTTGTACCTTTTTCCTTCTACTACGATTCCATTAACGTCCCTGCATACAGCACTCTCAACAGCTACAGTGCAGTGAAAAAGTATTTGCAATCTCGCAGAATCTTGTTTTTTCTTTTCGTCTCTGAGGTTTTTCAAATAAACTAGTTTCACTGTCAGACAAAGGGAAAACTGAGGAAATACAAAAGAAGAAGGGGACAAAACCATCTAACAAAACCTGACTCAACTATGAAAAAGTAATCACCCCTCCTCTCACATTATGACTGTTAATAACCACCTTTTAGGAACATCGAGTTCAAATTCACCAAGAGATTACTCTAAAAGTAACTGTCAGAGCTAAAACAAATCTCATAAAGCAACACAACGTCCCCTAATCTAAAAAAATAATAAAATAAATACTTCAATCAGTCTGGAAAGAGGTACAAAGATATTTCTAAGGCTTTGGGAATAACTGGGAGCCATTATCCACAGAAGAGAAAAACATGGAGCAGTGGTGAAACTTCCCAAGCTGAATAACTAAAATATCCGGCCATCAGTTCAGGACCTTAATGTAAAGCGAGTTTGGGTTATTCAAGACACTGAACTGAAGCGCACAAGGTTCAAAACCCCCAAAAAGAAGAACCTTGAGGGGCCTAATTAAAGTCTGCACTTGAATCCAACTAGGATTATTATCAGAATTACCAGAAATAAACATCTGAAATACATCATTCTGTGTAATAAATCCAGGTTTGACTTTTTGTTTACGGAATTACTGCAATAGTTCAGTTTTGACGTCCTAACATAATGAGGTGCACCTGTACTTGGTTTTTTACACCTGACAGACATTCATTCATACAGTACAAGCAGCCTTGTGCAAACACACTGATACAAGATGTAAAATTTGCCTTTATAATCGATCTTTGCTTTCAAACATTTCAAATTTGAGTAACTCTCAACAGATGCTGTCAAAAATCTTTGAAGTGTATGAATCAGACAAAAAAAATACCTACAAAAAAAACTTTCACATTACATTGTTGGCGCTTCTTTTTTGATTCAAGTATTTGTTCTCATTATTCTGTATAACTCTGATATGTTTATGATCTCGTCTTCTGGGAAACATAAAATGGGGAGGGATGAAGCAAAGGGTGTAAGGGGGAAAACAGGTCAAGACTAGCTGAACACATCCATTATGTACTCTGGGTTGTATACTGTGTATGAGCTAGCATGTGCATATTCAACCCAGTCCTTTTGATTTCTTGGGTTCCTGCTAAAGACTCGTATCTGATCCGTGATTACGAAGCAGGCTTTACTCGAGCTCCAGTTGCCTTCAAAAGTAAAAATGTAAAAAGTAGGGAGAGCATTAGATTTCCGACACTTTACAGGTAGATAAGAGTGCAGATGAGGGTGTGGGAGAGGCTCTCAGTGCTGATGCCGCGCCAAGAAATCCACATATGAGAGTCGAACCTCTGGCCCCAACTTCCCACCCCCTCCTCAACTTCAACACCAGCTCCATGATTTAAGTCCAGTGTGGAGTTCATTAATGCAGGTTTTCAGGAACAATCTCACAAACAAACAGCACAGGCAAAAAGTGATTGTTTTTTTTTTTTTTTTGAACGATGTACGTCCAAGGCGACTCTGGAAGAGGGCAAGTCCCCAAAGTTTATTTACGTTTAAGACTTGGTACCAAACTTGAGGTGCGTCTCAGCTTCTGAGCGCGCAAATTTTTTTGTTGTTGTAGTTTCTAGTTTTTTGAAAATCTTGATGATAAAAAAAAAAATAATAATGTTTTTGGTTTTTAAAGAGATGTACCCGATGTGACCCATAAACAGTGCACAGACACATACAGGGACCTCCCTCCACCTCCTCCTACCGCAGCTGCTAAAAAATATCCCCGTCCACTGTTCCTCAGCATCATCTGTCCTGCCCTTCTGCTCCTCCAGTGCCCTGATGGGTACACCCCAGCAGCAATGACTTCTTTCATCGAACATAAAAGACATCGTGATCAAATGGAA
This sequence comes from Girardinichthys multiradiatus, assembly GCF_021462225.1. Lineage (NCBI taxonomy): Eukaryota > Metazoa > Chordata > Actinopteri > Cyprinodontiformes > Goodeidae > Girardinichthys > Girardinichthys multiradiatus. The sequence continues at coordinate 20,125,242 of NC_061818.1, forward strand.
GTAGACACCAGCAATCCAGTTGGCACGAGACTGAAGGTGCGACGGCCAACACGTAGCGTCTCCAGCAGGTTATTTAGTGTCAATCTAGGAGAGGCGGGAGTCTCTTTCAGTGTCCCCTACATTTAACCCAGTGAGGTTTCAGGAGAAGCTGCCTGGTAGTACAAGTTGTGAGATAATTGGAGACTGGCAGATGTAGAGGATGGCTGCGGGCAAACACCTCCTTTGTCGTTTGCATAGAAATGGAAGGCTTGCTGTCATTTGAGGTGGCTCTAAGTGTGACAGAGTGCTCCCAGAAATCAATGTGAGTGAAGCCCATCCACGCCAGAACAGGCCGACTGCATGCAGTTTTGATTACGCTGTTAAACATCTGCTGAGGCGGTTATCGCCGGTTCTGCTTCGGAGATGGCAGGAAGGACCAGGAAGGAAGCTGAACACTGCATAAAGACCAGTTTTTAAAAGCAATGAAATGATCCTCGTAGACAATCAGAAACTAGGTATGGACCGGTTTCCAGTATCAAGGTATACCAAAGTTTTGAAACAATACAAACCCACAAAGAAGTCCTTTTGATAAGATGCCAGAAGAAGTGCAGGAGTGACCTATGTTTTCACTGGCTGTATGGAGCATTGATTAACACAGCGTTGCCCCTCCCCTACCTGATGCTGCCCACTGCAAAGTTGTGTACTACATCTTCCTATTGCTTAGATAAATGAAACAATTTCTGGTTGCAGAAATTACAGATAGACAGTATGGAAATTAAAGGAAGTGCCACCCATCAGTCTTATTAAGGCTCAATTCATACTACCCAGTCTGCTGCACAGCAACATTTGGAGCAACCCAGACTTGTGGACCATGCTGGCTGTGCGTGTTGACAGCGTGAATAATACTATTAAAAGGATGGCGCCAAAACCGCAGGGAAGTGAACAATGATGCCTGTTTTTAAAAGAGTTGATCCTCTGATTCACTGCTGTTTTCCCCACTTTGAAAAGTTCCCTTCTACATGAATACAAAAAGTGGACTGATATCCTAGTGAGAAATCACTTAATTTTCTTCTTCTACTTCTCTTCTGAATAGAAAGTGTACAAACCAGTGCATTATCACCACTACTTCCTCCTGGATACAGTATTTCTCAGGTTCAGCATAGTATGAATATGGACACGTTCACTGACTCAGAGAGGTGTGTTATTGCTGTTAAACTACAGTTGACAAGCTAAAAGTTACTAAGGCAGCTGACTGCAAGCTGGCTACCAGAGCAGATAGCCTGACTAATACCAGCTTGTTACATTAGAGCAGTTTGTCACTTAAACAACTACAACTGAATTAGGTGGGTCAATATCACAACATTTAACAGTAAAAATCTAAATTTAATTTTTTCTAAATATTGCGTAGACCTAAATTATAATTATGACTACAAGATGTCATTTTGTTTTAGCAGCAGTAGGACTAATTGTTGCTTTTCTGTTTTAAATAAAACAATCTAGATCACGTTGTACATTTTTGTTCTAAAGGTTTTAGATAATACCTTGATACTGTGAAACCATGGGATTTTTCTCCAAAAAGAGAATCTCCCACAGACCTATGCCTATCAAAAACTATGTCATCAATAACTTCAGCAACAAAATAAATGCACAATGGCAATTCAGTAAATACAAACCCCTCGCCCTCCACCCTTAAAAACACACTCATCAAATGACTTGATCTTTGACTAAAGTGATGCTTGCATGAGAACGACAGACAGTGGAAGTGGTGCTTGCAGAAGACATGCTCTGACGTAGCAGTAGTAGTAATTTCTGAGCTCCTCTGGGCGCGAAGGTGGAGGAGGAAGAGGGATCCGCAGGGAGGAGGCGGGTTAATGAGACGGCGGCAGGGAGGGAAAGGTGAGGGCTGCTGCAGCTCAGCTCTCTGCAGCAGGCAGGCACTCAGTGGCCACACTATCACACCGGTTGGCAGGGCCTCCTAAAGAAAATCTAAATAAAAAGGGAAGGAGGAGATGGCGATCCTCCCTGCCGGATCCAGCTGAGCGTTCCCAGACACCAAGGCTAAAAAGTTCTCAAAGTTGCAATGTTAACAGTGATGTTTTACTTTGATGAAAGGAGGTGAGGATGAGCGCTTTGAGTTCTCTTTGCATTTCCCTTCACTTTGCTACCGTGTTTGACATCCTCTGGTCCCACTGACTTAAGAAGGAAAAACAAAGTTCCCATCCATCTCAAGTTAAAAAATAAGTACAGAGAGAAGCCACTGAACAGATTGCTTTGAAGTCTGTTGCTTTTGTAGTTATTATTTGCCAGTGTTGCTTCTCCTTTCTTCTGTTCGTTGGCATTGAGGGTACAAGGAGCAGCGGTGCTCTTGTTAAGTGCTATAACAGACCACCTATTCACAAGTCTTTGCCTCATTTTTTAACCTTTTAAACAAACATGGACAAAAAAAAGTGATCTTGTCTTCTGGATGAGGGGAAAAGATAACAAGCTCTTCTCAATTTGGTTTCTTGCCTTCTTCCCAAACACACACACACACAAAATCACACACGCACAATCTTATGGAGAGGTGGCTGGCTGAAGAAGTGCTTTGTATCGAAGTCCTTGTGTCTTGGACAGAAAATGAATGGTTGAAGACCAGCTTGCTACTCTCCTGAGTTCACACTCTCTCTGAGGGGAGATAAAGGGTAGTAGTGGCAGTTTTTTCCTCTCTTTCTGAGGGCAGATAAAGTGTTCGCAGTTCACTCTATCCTTACAGTCTGCTTTCAGTCATCGGGTGCTTGGACGGTCGAGTCTGTGGCTAATATTGCACGTCGCTTGAAATGGTGGGTTTGCAGGTGGAGTGGGCATGCGGAGGAGGGGAAGGAACAATTTGAGGTTTTCATTTCTTCCAAAATGTCACTGAGACAGTCTGAGACCAAACTGCAAAAAAGGAAAAGCCCAGGCTGAGGTGCATCAAAGTGTTTGTCTTTTACAGTTCCTTTGTATTAGCAGTGGTTCATATCATTATATGTACATCCTCCCACCAGATACGATTGACAGACACATTTGAATAACATAATTTCTAAGCTTTGTTTTCAAATGTTTCAAGAATACAAACCATAAAAAAAATCAAAATACTACAAAAATAAATGGCTTGAACAAGGCGAACAAAGTAGCATCATTCCCTTTGAGCGATGTGTTAGGGGAGCTCGATCCGACTGCAAAATAAAAAAAATAAAGATGCACTGAAGTTGTGAGCTGCAGCAGCATGTACTTTCCACTCAGGTTTCACTGGCTCAGAAATAAGGGTGTGCAAGTCCTCTGTAAGCTTCTTTACCGAGTAAAGAGTGAGCGTGGATAGCAGGGCAGGAAACAGTTTAAGGCTAATATTAGTGCTGAGAGAAATAAATGTCGGGTCTGGACCGGCTGACAGTGTGACAACCACTCTGATTGAAGGGTTTTTTGTTTACTTTGGGAATGATGCCTTTTCCATGGATCTCTGAGGTGCATTATGATTGCCTGAAAAGGCAGTGAGGGATCACACCAGTTTTAAGATGGCACTTTGTCGCCATGTCAGTTTAACTCAGGTTTGTTGAAAACAGCGACTTTCCCGTTTGTTTCTGTAAAATTCTTTCTTTGACAAAGGAAACACTGGGGTCCAAATTCACAAAAGAAGAACTGCAACTGAAATGTTGTTTAACACAAAAAGAGCAGAGGAGGTGGACAAAGCCAAGCAGCGAATATGAAGCCTTGTCCTCCTCTTGTCTCTCCTCCTCATCTTCACATCCACACTTGATTATCTCCACATTGATTTGCAAGGTTTTTGCTCCTCTTTGTCAGTTTTCCTCCTACATGGATTCTCCACTTAGCAGGTCGCCAGGCAGCAGCGTGTTGATTGGTGTGGGGCTTCCCATGACGCGTCCTTCCTCCCCACTCGGGGGTCCCCACAGGCTGGAATACTGCTGAACACCTCCCCAAAGCAACTCCCCTCCCGTTTTTGTTCCACCTGCTCCGAGCCCGCCGCCGCCACCTCCGCCGCCGTTGTTATTGTTGTTCCAATGGGGTGAGTGACCAATAGGATGAGCAACTCCGGATCCAGCCATCCTGGTCTGATTGGTTCCCGGGGTGGCCTGCCAACTCGTTGTTCCACCGAGCGACTGGCCTTGTGCAAAGAAGCGGTTCACCTCCTCTTCCCCGGCAAACTCTGCTAGAATGGTGGTGTTCCCCAGCACACACCTGGGTGGAGACACAGAGGATCAAGTGTTAAACCTCTTGAAATAAACTGTCTTTAAAGCTCTAAAGCTTCGGGGGACGTACATGTGCAGGGACTTCTGGGCTTTGGCGGCTTCGTCCTTGGAGCTGTACCGAACCACAGCGTTTCCCTGTGTCAGGTTGAGGTGGAATGTGATGAGGGGACCGTGCTGCATGCACAGTGTACGCAGAGTTGAACCGTCAATCTGGAAAAAAAGGTCACGCCCTTATGATTAGACAGACAGTTGATGTTCCTACAACAGGAGAAGAGTGAAGTCCTAAGAAGAAACCGTTACCTGTGGAGTTAGGTTCCTTAGAACCAGCCAGCTACTGGTCCTGGTGGAGCTGTCCGTACTCCATGTGGTACCTGCTGTGTATGAGGGTGATAGCAGCAGAAAGGAGGTCTGTTTACAGGGAGGTTCATACTTTCCAGGTCAAAAGTGAATCGGTAGTGTCAATAACATCGCTAAAAAGTCAGTTGACATGTTCAACCACATTAAGTCATCCTTATATTTTCAAGATTGCCACTCCCTCTAAGACCCGCCTGCTCTGAACTAAAGCCACATTAAAGTATCTTTTGCTCTTTGAGAAAATGAAGCACACACTTCATTACTATACAAAATTACCAGTACATCTCCATGATTTAACCTTTAGAGAGCCCACAGTTTGGAACAGAACAACACATCAACGCCAATTTAACTTCTTTTTTGATTTTCTATTAAAATCGAACAAAATTATTCATACTAGAACCAAACTTCGCTGGTAAGCACATTTCAGTGTAGCACTACCTGTGGTGTAAGAGCTGCTCCATCCTTGGGCCAGGCCCAGAGAGTTTCCGCCCCAGGTGGAGGAGGGCTTGGTATTTGTGAGGCCAGGCGGGGGGCGGGAAGGAGTTGTGGTGCTGCTCCGCGGACCCTGGGGGACCTTCCAAAGCTCGTGGGACAGAGACGCCTGGCTGTGAGAGATGGGACCTGAAGACCAGGTTGATTTCATCTCTGACAGCTTGCCTGGATGGAGAAGAGGAAGGGAGTTGTTGGTTTACAGAACCAGGTGGCTGAGAGACTGATGCTCCTGAAGGAGGGAAGACTCCTTTAAGTTCTTTAAAAGTTATTAAAGGACATTACAACCTCTGACTAAATATACACTCCATGCTGCTATACCTTCAAAACAATCTAGCAATCTAGCACTCTAGGTATAAGGAATAGAATGAGGAGAATATATTGTTTAAGACCACCAACGATCTTCTTATTATTTCCTATCACACAGAGCAGACAAAATGTATGGTTTGTTTGACAGAAAGATGGGAAAAAGGACAGGAAGGAAAGTATTTTAATGAAAACAGACTTGAAATGTAAAGAAGTGCCAGTTACACATAGGTATCAAAGCCATTTCATGGCTCCTATACAGTTGTTATATAAAAATTCATTACCTTTTCAGAATCAACTTTCCACACATCCTTTATTTCATTTTAAAATATAAAGAGTTTAAGTTCATTATAAATTTACTTCCATAACTGGCAGGCTTTGAATAATGAATCTGGAAAATCAAGATGCTGAAAAGAATGAAGAAAGGACAGAAGGGGACAAGGAAGTAAGAATGGACAGATAGGAGGAGAGACACAAGGAATGAAGTAACAACAGAAGGAAGGTCAGGTGGGAGGAGGGAGTGAAAGAGGCAAGGGTTAAAGAAAGGAAGGGAGGGAGTTAGGACACCAGAAAGGAAACAAAGAAAGCAAGGGCCAAAGCAAGGACATAAGGGAGAGAGGGAGCAAGGACACAAGGAAGAACAAATTGAAGAACAGAAGAACGAATGAGAGTAAATCAACAAGGAAAGAAGGACGGACAGAAGGAAGGAAGGGTCCAACCAAGGACAGGGGAGATAGGGAGGAAGGAAGGAAACAAGGAAGAACAAATAGAAGAAATGAAGAACACATAGGAGTAAAGCAATAAGAACAAATAGAAGAAATGAAGGAAGCAGGAAAGCAAGGAAGCAAGGTAGGGAGGAAGGAAGGAAGGAAAGAATTAAGGTCGAGGAAAAGGAAAAAACGAAGGACATAAGGAAGGAAAGGAGGGAGGACACATGGAAGGAAACAAAGGACAGTCATAAGCATGAATTGCAGGAAGAAACAAAATAAGAAATGAAGGGGAAGGACACAAGGAAGACCAGTTGGAAAGACACAACATTTAGACAAAGCACTGCGTAAGAACCCTGCCTTTTCCTGTGGGTAAATGTAGTTTATATCAGTCAGTCATAGCTTGCAATTTTTGACAGTGGTTCTGCATACTGGCAGGTTTATGAGAGGCAGTGACAGTACACTCAGGACAAAATTTTATAACTGCTGGTACTGCATACTGCTAAGTAGTGACCAACTCTGAACACTGATTTAGGAAAGACGACAATCTAAACAAGTTTCAAGCAACAGAAATCTGGATTAACACTGCAAGGGGAGTTTTCACTGGATAATATACAACAAGAAATCTCAAAGGAGCCATGTTTGATAAGGAGTGGTGATGTGAATGACATGCTTCTCCTGTTAACAGTCGTATTTTGCATGTTACAATGAAATATAGAGCCTTGCAGAAGCATTAAGACTGCTTTAACTTTTTCACATCTGTCTCATTACAATCTGACAGACAAACACAACGTAGTGAATAAATATGATGAGACAAGGAAAATCATACATGGTTTTCCAGATGGTGTGGTCAGCCCTCCTAAGTCAATACTTTATAGAAGCAAATTTTTCTGAAATAGCAGCTGCAAGACTTTTCGGGTACAGTATGTCTTCCTAGAGTTCCAAATCTCTGCCTATTCTTCTTTGCCAAATAGCTCGAGGTCATCAGAAGCATATGTGGAGATTGATTTTCAAGACTTGCCATAGATTTAAAGTTGGATTTAATTATGTACCTTGACTGGGCCAGCTCTAGCTATGTTTGGGTTCATTGTCCTGTTGAAAGGTGAATCTATGCTCCAATCATTTGCAGTCTCTGACAGATTTTCTGTCAGAATTGGCCTGCAACAAGCTTCACTGGTCCAGCTGAAGAGAAAGATCCCCACAGCATGATGCTGCCACCATTATGCTTCACAGCATGGACTTGTGTTCTGGGGTGCAGTGTTACTTTCCTAACACAGAGTTTGGCATGTAGGCCGAAAATTTCAACTTTAATCTCATCTGAGCAGAGCACCTTCTTCCAGATGTTTGTTTTCTCTGACATGAGTTATGGTAATGTCTTTCTTCTAAAGTGCATTAATAATACCCAACATTCTTTCACCTGAGCAGTGGATCTCTGCAACTCCTCCGGAGCTATCATTGGACTCTCAAATGCATCTGTGCAAATGCAAACTAAAAATGTCAGATTTCAAAAATCCCCCAAAACACATGGAAGTTTGTGGTTGTAATGTGACAAAATGTGAAAAAGTTCAGTGCTTTTGCAAGGCAATGCAAAGGAGGGAAGGATGCTTGACTGCAGGGATTCAGTCACTGCAATCTGAGAGGAAACGGGTGATGGGCAAACCATGTACCTGCATCGTCCATCTCCGGGGACGAAAGACTGAACGAGCTAGCATAGGCACTGACTGGCCAATCGGAGGACGGAGGCAGAGCCTCGCTCTGAGATGAGGTGGGAGAGGAGCCTAAGGCGATACCAGCAACACAAACAGAAAAACAAACACAAACAAAGAAAAAGTAGCAAATAGAGAAAATGGTATAAAGAAAAACACACACACACACACTAAAGATGGTGATCACTGAGAAAAGCGTCAACTTGTAAGTGACAATGGCAGAAGTTAAAAGTAGGAAAATGAAGAACACACAAAGAAGCAGGATTTCTGATAGCAGCTGCTGTACGCAATGTTTGAGTTTTCTTTGAGTTTACAGGATCCTGCTTGACAGGTACGAATGCTCTTTTAAAACTAAGACAAAAATACACCCAAATAAGGTGCCCTCAGACTCTAGCTTTAGTGAAACTATTTGTTTTCCTTATTTCTAATTCCTACCTCCACTCCTGTCCCGCAGCAGGTAACGGTTCACATCTTGGATGTTGGTGTTGATCGTAGGTCCGCTGGGGACGCTTCCTGGAGTCACGTTGGGGTCGGTCTCAGGGTCAATATTCTGCAGACCTTTCCAGGGTACACCAGGACAAAATTCTGAAATAAAAGAAACAATTTCATGCAGATATAATAGAAATTAAGCACAAAAAACATTTACAATGAGCTGTCATGTTTAACAATGCAAAACGCTTCCAAACTGGCTTGGAATATTAAACAGCACCACTAACAACCAGTGTTACCAACCTGGAGGCCAGTTGATATTGGTCCCATTGGCCATCTTGTCGCTGCTGTTCTTGCCCTGACCCCAGCTCTCTGGAGGAACCAAGGGGCTGGTCGGAGACTCCGAACTTGATATCAGATTGTAGGGGTTGTAAGAGTCGTCTATCTGAGGGGGCTTTCCGGGTGGGCCGAGGTTGGCACCTGAGAAGCCAGAAGTCAGAGGTCAGAGACTCTAATATAAGAAAAACAGGAAGGTTTGTTTCTTCTTTAAAGGAACTATACCTAATTTATTTTTGTCCGGTTAAGAAAAATGATTTTTACACAATGTATTATGAATTAAAACATGTACTTTGGGTTCAGGCTGCACGGTGGCGCAGTTGGTAGCACTGTTGCCTTGCAGCAAGAAGGTCCTGGGTTCAATTCCCAACCGGGGGTCTTTCTGCATGGAGTTTGCATGTTCTCCCCGTGCATGTGTGGGTTCTCACCGGGTACTCCGGCTTCCTCCCACAGTCCAAAGACATGCCTGTTAGGTAAATTGGTCACTCTAAATTGCCCTTAGGTGTATGAATGAGTGTGTGCATGGTTGTTTGTGTGTTGCCCTGCGATGGACTGGCGACCTGTCCGGGGTGTACCCTGCCTCTCGCCCATAGACTGCTGGAGATAGGCACCAGCTCCCCCGTGACCCACTATGGAATAAGCGGTAGAAAATGACTGACTGACTTTGATAATAACAATTGACTAACTGATTGCGCCATCGAACAAGTCCAGGCATTTATTAGGAATAAGCAGTGAACTGGGGACAACGGCACAACGAGGGGCGGAGCCTTTGCTAAGCAGCAGCTCCTCTAGCCGTGCTCGACAGGGTATATAAACAGAACAGCATGGCTGCCGTAGCACGAGGGAATGTAGGGATACCTCCACTGCCTGAAATATAATTTACCCGAGATGTAACCATTTTTATGTCAAAGAAAACGAAGTCCCTCGATGAAGCCTCGTTTCCTCCGGAGAACCGTGCATGAGCTTGAGGCGTGTGTTTAGTCTCGTGCATGTCGACTGGGAGGAGACCAGGAAGGCGAGAAGGAGGGTTTTTGGTGGGAAAAAACAGTTGGGGGCGGGGCTTACACCTCAAACTAAACTGTTTTTACTCATGGTTCAAATCTGTGTAGGATTAGAGATTGTTCCTTTAATAATAAGGGATCATCTTTTTACCCATTTTGATGCAAATCACTAATAGACTAGGGTTGAACTATATTTGAACTATTAGCATAAAATACCAGAATTTTGAAGAATTTAGCTTTCTTCTCTGAAGACATTGCAGGGTTACAACTTTATTTATGCTACAGGATGGTAAAAGAAAAAAATCTACCGCCTCATTTCAGAGACGAGTAGGAGAGTGGCTATTTTTAAATAATTCATGTCATATTTTCTACTAACTTAAATTACTTGTTTTAATTACAGCTCAGATTTGAATTTGTAGTCTGTAAATCAGCTGAACTCCAAAAATATATAAATTAAAATGTTTATTGTTAGTTCAGAAGATTATTTTGTCTCTTGAAGCTGAACTTCTAACATTATTTTTCCTTTGTCCAAGTCATAGTGAGACATCCAGAAAAGTATAAATAAATAAATAAATGCCTATATATAAAGCTGAAATAATAAATTAGAAGATTCACATAAACTGTTTAATTACTCTATATTTAAATGTATTCAATAATTCTATCAAATTAAGGCCAGCAGATGTCACTGTTTGTATCTGATCTTGTCATCTTTATTAGAGCTCGCTGTTTTCCTCTCACCATGCTTTCCCAGGTTGGGCTCAAGAGGAGACGAGTTTCCAGAAAGGCTATCAATGGAGTTTGGGTGTGTCCACTGTGACAGCCGGGACTGCGGTAGGGGTGGGTCCTTCAACGGAAGACTTCCCACATCGATACAGTTTGGATTCATGTTTGGATTCAGTCCAGCTGATGGCACAAACAGATAATATGAAGGATGCAGTAAAACACCACCCCTCTCAAAGTCCCAGAACAAGGTTTCAAACACTCACAGAGAGCATAGGGGCTGTAGGTGTTGGGAGATGACTGCGGCTCTTTGGTCTGCAGGTCAGGGAGGACTGGAGCCTGGGGGTGACCTGGATATGAATCCAGAGAGGTTTTGGTCCCACCAGGATGCAGGCCAGAGTGGGAGGGCTGCTGCTGTTGCTGTTTCATAAGCAGAGCCTGGGCCAGCTGACGCTGGTGCTGTTGGATCTGCTGCTGCATGTTATTGATTGTACGTGCAACCTGGGATAGAAATACGATGGAAACATAGTTAGGATCTAAAAGTATAGTGGAACATATACGCTCACACTGGATTTTTCTGTGATTAGACAAAGTGATTAGAGAAAATAGTGGGACATTGAAGAAAATAAAGGTTTAGAGCAAATCTTACTTGCTGCTCTTGTTGTCGAATAGGGCCAGAAACATTGCGCTGTGCCTGCAACATTTGCTGTTGAATTTGTAAACGCTGGTATGCCTGTGAAGGAGGTACAAACATGAATAAAAAAGATTTAACTAATATCAGAATAGAGGAATGCTTTAAGAAACATGGGTTTAAACTTTGATTTATCCAATGAAAGTGAGGCAGATGAAGCTAAAAGACTCACCAGCTGCAGCTGGTAAAGTTGATTCAGAAGGGTCATATGTTGAGGGTTTATTGGTGAGGTTAAAAGTGCAGGATTCAGTCCAATGTTTTTTGCTGCAAACTGTAAGAGCTGTGCTTGAACCTGTCAGAACACATTAGACATACAAGACTTCAATGAAATGTTTCTTAGTTTTCGGCCGGTTTTCATTCATTTTTATCCATGACTGTCACAGCTGAACACATTCTTAATTTCTATTTGATAATGCTATGAAGGCACCAATCCCAACTTAAAACATTTTCTATGCAAACACTTGGACGCTCAGCCTACATATAAGCTCATGTAGTGACGTGTGAATAAAGCCACATATAGATGTAAGTGATTTTTCACAAGTATACCTGAGGGGAGAGAAACTGAGGCACTTGAGCACGTAGACTAGGCTGAGAGGAGCTGAGAGGCGGCACTGGTGGCTGAGGAGGCGGCTGCGGCTGCTGCATGACCCTGGCTTGTGCTGCTCCACCGCCACCAAACATTCCACTCTGCATCTGCTGGAAAAAATTCACACAGCCAGTCAGTCTGCTCCTTACTTTCTTTCTGCAATTCTCTCCACCTATGTGACCTTCAGATTTACACAAATAATAATGGCAATAGTTATCACCTTATCAATGAAGGGCAGGCGAGGATCTGTTGAGGGGTCTTTGGATAGAAGTGGAGGCCGAGGGCAACTCATGCGCTTGTTGATGAGCCCGTTGTTGTAGTCGTGGCCGCCAATCCCGATCCCACGCTTGTCAAGCTCGGTCTTCTTCTCTAGCAGGGCACTCATGGCCTGATCCAAGTTCATGTTGTTGCTCTTCAAAGCCTCCTCTGCTGGATCCCTCTGAAAATAAAAGCAAAGAAACACAAATCTTATATATGATTTTAATTTTATGTGACAGACCAACACAAAGCAGTGTATAATTATGTAGAGGAAGGACAATAATATGTAGAGATTATCTTCAGACAGCTATATCCAAGTCTTGCTACAGAATTTCAGCTAGATTTAGGCCACGTGAATATGCTTTGATCTGAACTAGTGGTGTTCAGAGTCAGTCAGTCATTTTCTCTACCGCTTTTTCCATAGTGGGTCGCCGGGAAGCTGGTGCCTGTCTCCACCAGGTATCAGAGTTTTTAAACTAAATACCAGCTTAGTAAGAATAAAGTTTTCCAAGTACAACCAAAGCGACATGTTTTTGAAAAATAGCCATGCATTTCAAACATAGTTCAGCTGCAGTGATACACAAAGGTTAATATGTTGAACAGATCATGTTTTTGGCTGTTTGGGCTTACTAGCGTTGCATCACAACTAAGCCTGCATTGGTTATATGATCTTCTGAGTACAAGAGAACCTTCTTTATGTTTACTGTCTCTTACACAGCTACATGAAAACTGCAAACAGGACTCTTTCTGCCTTTTTTTTCATCATTGGTTTTGTCTTCAGACAGAGTTTTTTTAAGGTCAGCTTTATGGGGTGCACTACTTATAGTTGCCCTCTCAATAGATTCTCCCATTCGAGTTATGGACCTCTTGTAGCTGAGATTAAATTACAGGTGTACTCCATTTATTGACTAGCTGACTACTATTTAGATGTATCAGAGGAAGTGGAGCTGAATAAAAAGCATGCCACACTTTTAAGATTCTTACTAAAAGACCATGCATCATTTCCCTTCAACTACAGAATTATGCACAACCTTCTAGTAGTCCATCATGTAAAATCATAATACAACACATTGATTTAACGGGTATAATGTGACAAAATGTTAAAAAGTTAAATGTTACCATTATTTAAGCCACTGTATTAAACTTTTACAGTTTGTTTTGTACAGTGGTGAATATATTTAAACCCCTAAATGAGTAAAATGATTCAACTCACAGGGAAGCCCATGTCTGTGAGCTGTTTGATGAGCTGTTTAATGATCCAGTCATCTTCCTGTTTCCCTGGTATCTTCACCTGAAGGAAAAGATCAACAGGAAATTCTTATTCTTAGCATATGAACACTATGTAATAGGAATATAATAAAAGAGCATAAAAAAAGATTTAGACTACATGTGTACTAGATGTAAATTTATTAGTCTGCATAAAACGCTATGCATAAATGTAAAAACATCTACATTGAGTTTGTAATTAAGAGTTTCATACTTTCTGTGGGCCTTTTTTGGATGCATTGCCCCAGGAGTTACAGGAAGAGTTGCTCTCCTGGGAGGCTGTGCTGTTCCACATGTCTCCCTCCTCAGAATCCCACTGACCCCCTGAAAGGCTGAGCTCTTCACCTCCTCCTCCCCATCCATCTTGCATAGGTTTGGAGGCTGGAAAGCACACAACAGCAAAAAATGTAGATTATAAAACACATTAATATAAAAGAAAATGTAATGAAAATGTGAAATCTCTTGTAAAAAAAAATAATGCATTTGTAGAATGTAAGTTATACGATCATTTGAAATATATCAGCCACAAGGGGTCAGTGCAACTCTATGGGTGGAATCCAAAGGCCCGCTCCTATATCATACTCATGTCCTTGACTCGTCGCAAGAAAAACAAGAGTTTTTCTTGCAACGAGTCAGCAGTGGAGCAGATTATTCTTCAGAAATATTAAACAGTATAATAAACAGCTTTTCTTTTTTTTTTTACCAGGTTTGCCAGGTACTGTAGTCATCGCTGGGTTGCCCCTGCCGTAGTTGCCTGGGTTGCCATCTCCCCAACTTCTGGCGCTCCCACTCGATTTGCCCCAAGCAGATGTGCCATTATCCACGCTGACTGGAGAGGGTGCTGCTTCTCTCCAAGAGCTCTCAGACTTTGTGTGGGAGCTGGGAAGCTCTCCCCAACCTGGAGGTCACACAAGGACAGGAGCTAGTCCATGTAAAAAACTTCACAAAAGACCATTCGGATCCAGGAAACATAATTTTTACCACAGATACGTTGGTACTTCCTTTTAGCACTTCTCATGACTCTGAAAGCGTAGGTGACAAAAAACTTAAGACTTTGTATCGTTTTATACCAAACTATTAAGTGTCAAAGTATTTGAGACCTTGCAATGAGCCATTTTGTTGCCACCCTGACAAATCACCCCCTCCAACTTGTTGGACCATTATCTAAAGGTTAAAAACACAATTATTAGCTTCAGAGTTTTTATTGCAAACAGTTTTATCAAATTATTGAAAGAACAATGTTTGATTCTTTTGTCTATGTGCAGAGTTTAATTGTTTTACTGTTTGATTTAGATTTTTTAAGGTTTTATTTTGCATTTTATGTAAAGCACTTTGTATAGTATGTTCTGAAAAGTGTATTATTCATTTTAAGAAAACAGGATTGTCTGATGACGAATATCAGACATTTATCATATGTTTCGGTAAGTAGTGCCAGCCAGGCATGCAGGGAGGAAGAACACGTCTTGGCTGAGCAGGACTGTGGATAGAAGTAAGCGGGGCCCGTTTAGGATCTGGCTCATACCAGTGAGTTTTGGCATGAGAAGCACGACGCTGCTGCTACGCCTGCAGCACTGCCAGGCCCAACTTAGCTCTCCCACCAGGAAAAGGTCAGGTCCTAAAAGCTGCTCCAAAATTATAGTTAACATTGAACCTTCTGGTACGACTTGCCAGAAACTACACAGATCTAAAGAAATACAAGTTCTTATTATATCCTGACACTTGTGATGAACAAAATAATTATTGTTTGTTGTTTATAACCCACTTGGTATAAGAAACAAATAAAAATGCCTGTTCTGAGGTTTATTTACCAGCAGTAACAGCAGGTAGGTTCTAATGGAGAACAGCAGGGGGAATCTGCCCTTACTTGCTGCCTGAGGGCTTGTGCCACCACCTTCAACCCAATTATTGACAGATGGTGGCTTCGATATAACCACTTCTGATCTACCTCAAACTGTGGCATATTGTAAACCCTTTTTCTGCACAGTCTGATTTCCAGGGCTACCGATAAAGTTATATTCTCTGTTTTGAGGAGCAGGTTGGATGGCCGGAGCTGCCAGTGGCTCACTGATTAGGAGTAAATCCAAACAGAGCAAACTGGGTCAAGATTTACCTTAAGTGGATTAACAGATTGGAGCTTAAGGGTGCACTGTGCTAACTGCCTAAATAGCTTTAATGTTTGGCACCTCGAATAGTGAAAAAAGTAAAGATATTAAATCTGAAATGTCAGAGCAAATGCGTCTACACGGTGAGCAAATGAACCTAGCCAAGTCTCACTGTAGCAAATTGTAAAATTTCAATCTTATGTTACCTTACCTTGAGCTATCAGAGGACCCCTGATGTGAGACGTCCCAGACTGGTGTTGCACTGAAGGATCCACTGCCCCACTGGCAGGGCCTGGGTTTTGAGTGTTTTGGCTATGGTTCTGTAAGGGTGCAGGTGGCCCATGATAGGAGTGATTGTGAACGTGGGGATGGTTGTTGCTAGAACCTGGAGGGTTACTGCCCCCAGTCGTAGCCTTAGTCTGGACCAGCCCTGGGTTGTTCCTATCCCACAGGTTAACTGCCTTATTGTAGGCACCGGGGTCGCCCCAGGCCGAGGTCCCATCATCTATCTCCATCTTGCGACGGATTGAAGGCGGAGAGGGCTCTTCCCAGCCCGTTGGCTCATTTGAAGGATCTTTCTTACCACCACTCCATCCTGGACCTGGCTTTACAGAGCCTGGACCACCCCAAGAGCCTATAGTCCCTCCTCTGCTGTTACTGTTGGGCCCATCTTGGGGCTTGCCCATCCAGCCTTGAGGGGGACCACATGGGCGCTGTGGTGCAGAGTCACCCCAGCCCCCGCTGCTTCCAGCTGCAGAACCTCCATGTCCTGAAGTAGACATTCCCCAGTCTCGTTTGTTTTCCTTCCAGCTTCCCGATTCTCCTTCCCAGTCAGGGCCAGAGGAACTCTTTTTACTCTCTTCTGGTTCTCCCCAGTCCCCAGTGTTATTGCTTCCTCCACTGCTGCCCCAGGAGTTTGATGTTTTGGGTTGCTCTCCCCAGCCCTGGGATGTTGACTTGCCTTGTGAATCATCCCACCCAGATGATATCTCTTCTCCCCAAGACTGAGCACCATTCTTGGGTATGCTGTTGGAAGGACCTCCATTTGGAGGGTTACCCCATCCACTTGGCCCAACAGGGTGCTTTACATTGGTGGGTGGGTCTCCCCAACCAGAACTGGGTGTATGTGAAGCAGCCATGCTTCCACCCCAACCAGAAGGTCCCTGTGAACCAGGCACATCAGTTTTGTTTCCAGGGTCAGACCTCTGAGTAGGGCCCGTGTTAGTGTTTGAGGGTCCCTGGACATCGCTTGGAGTGGCAGGGCCAGGGCCCCATGATTCAGTACCAGCTTCATTCTTGCGTTTAGAATCCTCCATGACCCAGGTTGTGTGCTGGCGTACAGGGGTCTGTCCCCAGCCGGTGTTGCACAGCACCCTGGGGTCCAGATCCTGGGCAGGCAGCAGAGGAACTGTTTTTTCTCTGGTTGGGTCATCTCTCCGTCGGGGATATCCTTCCATGCTATCACTACTCCCTTCACTGGCACCCGTTGTGCTCACAGCTCTGCTCCAAGTATTGGCTTGTGAATCCTGGGGAGGAGAGCTGGGGGCATCCCAGCCTCCCTGGACCTCTTCACTGTGCTGTTTCCCCCTGTCTCCACTCGACGGTTTACCCCATCCTCCGGAGTTTCCAGCTCCACCCCCCACATGGCCCCAAGCAGAATCCCAGCCAGGTCCTTCCTTTGATGACGTTGGCTTTGAATTGCCACTGTTGCCCCACAAAGAGTTATCATCTTCTCCGTTGACCTGTAAACCCCCTGGTTGAGGCTGCCCCATAGGACTCAAGCCTACAGATGAGCTGCCCCAACCAGACAAGTTTTGGATCGGGCTAGGAGGTTCTTGTTTTTTAGTCTGATTTGGTCCATCAGTTTTAAGGTTTTGAGGTTCAGAACTGAAAGACACATTTGTGGATGGAGTGAGGTGTGACTCATCAGAAGTCATTATGGTACCCCATGCGCTGCCAATCCCAGAAGACTTGCTGTTATTGTTGGCTCCAGAACAGGCACTGGTTTGGGCTGGTGGGGGGCCAGGAGGGTTACAGAGATTAGGTGTAGGTTGAGGAGATGAAATGGTGTTGGCTCCACCTGAGCTGCCTCCCCCTGTGCCTCCTCCATCATGCCCCAACATGGGCCATGCAGATGGGTTGGCATTAGGGTTTAGGTTCAAGTTAAAGTTGGTGGTGGAGGACGACGAAGAGGAACCCCAGCCCCTGCTGCCTCCTCCTCCCACTGGGCTGTCACACTTCCCTTCATTACCCACTGAGGACTGAGCAGGGCAATGAGAAGATCCTGGCCCAGATCCCCAACTGCGATTGGTTGCAACCTGGCTAGAGAGCATGCTGGTTCCAGTATGATTGACAGGGCTAGGCCCACTGTTGGATTTGCTGTTAAGGTGGTTGGCAGGGAAGTGGCCTGTCTGACTATTGGCTCCCGTGGCCATACTCACTGCACTACAACTACTGCTTGAACTACTGCTGCTGGTGGTCAGGTGACCAGGGTCAGTGTCCAAAGGGCATCCTACTGGAGAAGCCTGGCTCTGACTGAGGGTAATAGAAGGCCAAGCCACTGAATCCTTCTGGTCAATTATCAGTTGATCCCAGCCACTGGGACTGGTGGAAGATGCAGCACTTGTGGCACTTCTGTTAGCTGGCAGGTGTCCCCAGGGGGGGTTATCATACTGGGTTCCTTGGCCACTATGCGGGGGCAGTACTGTAATTGGAGAAAAAAAAAAAAAATCACTAAGAAACAAGAACAGCAAGACATGATTTCATTACTTCAAATCACACTCAAAAGTCAAACTAATAGGCCATGTAGGCATCTAAGGTGCCTACTTACAAATGCAGGCATATTTGCTGGTTATCCTTGGTAAAGATGTGTAAAAAACGTATTAACTTAAAAATTAATTTTTCAATGCATTAGCATAATCTCAAACTGAAAAAGAAAAAAAGCTAACTTTTATTTTTTATTCAGTGTGTAACAAAATTCTGTGTTGAACAATTGATTTAAAAAAAAATCCAACTGCGGCACAATTATTGGTATCCCTTAGCAATCCTGAAGCATCTTTATTAATTCCTGGTTTGCATGGGAAGGAAGGTAAACATTTTATTCCAGAAGCTCATAGTTGGATATATATATATCCATACCATCCATTAGACACAATTTTCATGCCTGATTGTTAGGGAGGGATTCCAGGAAAAGTCTTTTCTGCTCTACCTTGACAAACGTAAAGAAAACATGCAGCGCTCTCTAAATTCTACTCTAAATATAACTAGAAGAGTGTGATATGGTCAGATGAATCCGACAGACGTTTTCGGCAACCATCTTTCCAGGTGGTTCTGGTGTGATGCAATAGGAGAAATAGAGAAAGCACTGTCAAGTATGTGGGCAGATCTGTCAGGCTGAAGGCCAGTTTATCTTCCAAAGATCCTGTAACCCTTGATACACTGCATGGTATCATGAACAACAAACTGAAAATAGATTGTCGTTGAGTTCTTAAGCAGGTAATTGATTAAAGGCATATGCCCAAATCAATACATAAATTCATCACTAGAACTAAAATCAACCTCCTTTCAGGGTAATTGCAATCCCCAAACCTAAATCTTGTAGAAAACCAGTGTGAAAAGATGAAAAGAGCTTAAGCGAGAATCAAGGACTCTGTATCTGAACTCTAGAAGCGAGATTGTGACCATTTCTTTTTGCACTGATTTCTTTTTATGTATTCAACTTTGTGAAATCTAGTAGGACAAGACTAAGAACTATCCTATAAACAAAAAAGGGGCCGTTCTAAGTATTGACAAGTACTGTGCCATCAGTGTTTTGTTAAAAAATAATTATTTCTTTACAGGATGTTTTCCCCACTGAATAAATATGCCCATATTAAAAGGCTGATTTGTTTAATGGTTATATTTTCCATAATTGAAAAGTTTTACAAATCATTAGTGAGCGTGCCAACAAATTTGTTCGTGCCTGTAGGTCTACAAAAACTGCAGAGAACTATTGGTTAAAATAAAAAAATCACATACATTGAAAATTCTCTCATTAAGATTGGCTGTCACAATGTTAAATACTGAGCAATTCCAGAAAATTGTTTTCAAATATGATACTTTATACTTCAAATTACAGTACATCAATTATTTTAAAGTCAGTTTTGCACATTATTACAAAGCAAAATAGGGTTGTATTTTAAATAACATAATGAACGTTTCAAACTGACCACACTGCAATTCTAGCATGATCAGATTTAATAAACATATATTATTTAGAAGCTTGAAATCAAATTTTTTAAACTATTTAAATCTTATGAGGTTAAAAAGGCAGTTTTTAAGCGTTGCACACAATCAACAGCTCTGGCATTCAAAAACCAGATTGGATTTATTCAAAGACAAGTTCTTACACCATGGTCATTTTTAGCTTATTAACTCAACAGCCATGACCTTTACTTAACCTGAAGCACAACTACTTTACTCCATCGCATCGACATCTGTGGAAACCCTGTTTTTTTTTAATCAGCCGCTAACCCTCAGTAAAACTGCTCCGACAAAGTCATGCTTATACTGTTTATTACAGAACATCAGAGACTATGATTATGAAGCTAATGCAGCCTTATTGCGTTATTACAGCTATCCCTCATGCTGCATTGCTTCTTGTTTACATACCCACTCACATGCTCACATAGTTTGCATGGAAATATGCTAATTATGTCACAAGTACATGAGGGAAGTGACAATATTTGTGTGGCACCTCCTGTTTTCAAGCTTACCACAATGCTCGCCACTACATAGGAGGGAGAGAAGATTTAGTGAGAGAGCAGAGAGGGGGGTAAGAGGGCAGTGTGTTTCTGACACACAACGCTGTCGTTCTGTGGTGTCTCTCTGCTGTAAAGTGCAGGGCCGCCATTTTCTCAGTGCTGAATGAGAGCCAAAAATCTCTGATCTACTGTCTGCAGCTCCGCTATTGCTTTGAAGGCACACATCTCGCTCGCAATGATAAACGTAGTATGCAGGAACTCAACACTGCACACACTCCAAATGCACTGTCGCTGCAGCTGAAATGGTGAACAGTACTCATCCAGACTGTATGTAGATACAAGCTGCCAAAACAATGCAGAGGAGACGGGCAGAAGCGAAATACACAGACAGGAAAGAAAAAAAGAGAGGAAAGAGAGAGCAATAAAATACCTGTGGAGAGGTGCCTCCCAACCATCCTGCACAGAGCTAGGTTTTGTGCAACGCAGTGACCATCCTTGCCTCAATATGTCTGCTCGGCTCACCAATCTTCTGAGGCTCATTTCTGAAATGCTGCCAAGAAGTTGCACAGCTCTTGCGCGGCATGAAACAACCCCCATCCCACCTCCTCCACACCTTCCTTCCTCCCTCACCTGTCTTGCTCCGTCCCTCCCACCAACACTGCTTTGGCTGGGTCTGTCCTCTTCTATCTATTGACTCCCTCTGGCTTTATTTATATTATGTTCTATTCCTGTCCTGACAGAGGATATTCTCCCTTTCTGGAAAAGCAATGAAACATGACTGGTTGGGGGAGGGAACAGGACCGTTAGAGAGAAATGGGTTAGACTGTAGACTTTCATTGAGCACTCTCAATCAAGTAAAACTAAACATAGGAGAGGACAATGCTACCACTCCAGGATTAACCTCATATCTTTCATCCATTCAAAACTGTCACTAAATACTTGGCTCTGTCTGCAATTAGCACCGCCGCCCACAATGGAGAGCCTCTTGTACAGCAGCGGCAGGCAAATGAGAGTAAGAGAAACTCCTAAAAAGCCCACTCCAGATTCGAGAAAGTAGTTTTCTTGCACAAGCTTACTTATGAAGAACATATGACCGGACTGTAAAATAGAAACAAAGTAATCCTATATTTATAAAGAAAAAATATGCTTTATTATGATTTAATCTGGAGATAGCTCACATTTAATTGCTAGATATATGTGATCTGATTACAAATAAGGCAATAGAGCTGCAATGAAGTAGACAACAGCGAGGGGTGCTAAAAAGATGGACAGTGTGGACAGACGTGGACATGGTAGTCATGTAGGCTGGAAAAAAAAAAGAGAGCAGGGACCCTTTGGATTAATGCCACAATTGTTTACAAATTATCCCGGCGTACTCACATCACAACAATAAGTCAATGTTAGATGGAAAACAGGGTCCTATTATGGCTGTGGTTCCATCCCTTCTCCCATCAACTGTGAAGACCAAAGGCAAAACTGGGTTAAGGCTAACCGGGCTTCCTGTCAATTCTAAACCCCATGGCCAGTCATTTCTGTGTGTTTCAGATCATTATAAGACTAAAAGAAACATCAATGCCTCATTTTCATGTTTTTCATAGAGTCCATAAGATTTTCATATCAAATGTCCTGGTATTTCAAAGAGATCACGATGCAATTTGCTCTAACAAGGATCCCAGGGCCTTTAGGAGAGAATCAGGCCTACAGCATCACAAATCCTCCACCATACTTAAGAGTAAGTATTAGAGGTTTTTCCACATAATTAATTTTTTCAAACCCACCTGGATTGCTTATTGCCAAAATGCTCGTTCTTATTTTTAACTCCAAACATTGACAAAAGTGATGGTGGGGCAGAAAAGAGCTTTTTCATAGCAACAACCAGTAGGTGTATGTAGATAGTATCTAATGGTTATTATGGAGACTTGGTGAACCCAAAGTGCCAGTGATTGCTGTAGTTCTTTAACAGTGATTTTTTTTTATTTCTTTGTACCTCCTTCGATTTCATCCTCAATGTTGATGACTTTAAGATAAACAGAAGTCCTTCTACAGCCTTATTAGTCACAGTTTGAGTCGTTTAAATTATTGTTGTAATTATTACTATATATAGTTTAGTTGAGAAGCTTTTTTATTGCAGAGGTTTCCTGATTTATGAAGATAAATACACATCTGGTTTACATGAAAGGAATATTCTCTTGTCTTTCCCATTTTAGGCAGTGGCTAAAAGATATAGGCCTTTTTGTCATGTTATATTTACAAGCCAGGGGAACAGGAAGTTGGTAACAACTAAAAGTAAAGTACAAACTACTAAAGAAGCTTCAGTTACATTTATTTTATAGGAATTTATAGTTGGCAATTGTAAAAGGTTCATGATAGATTTAAGTTTATTAGACTGATCTTGTGTTGGACTCTTCTGCACTGATTTATGCTTTCTTGTATAATTTAAAAACAAATTACTTTCCGGGAATGTTCTGGCTGAAATGATCAAATTTGTTTTGCAACAAGAGCTACATATAGTGCTAAGGGTAAATGGTGGTTAAGCATGGTAGAACGATGTGGAAGAAAGGAAATAAAAGAGAGATGGATGTCGGGAAACAGAAGTAGGAAGTGGTCTAGAGGGACAGTGTGGGCCTCAGCTGTACAGTTCCTGGCTTAATGAAGTCCCCAAGGGGCAGAGAGACTAGATGGTACAGAGCTGACAATGCATGCCGCCAGCCAGATGAACATCATCTTGGATGGGAACGTGCAAACCTCCCAAAAATGTATTACCTCTTTGATGATTAGAAAATTCACATTCTGTTGATGCATCATAAAAATCACCAACGAACCACAGTCAGTGCAAAAGAACAATGAAAATATGACTTTTCAGAATGACTTGATTGATTATTAAGTAACATCACAACACACAGCCCGCTTACTGAAATATTAAGTATAACAGCCTACATGCATGAATGGATTCAAATTACCATTGCTATTGAGTTTGGGAGCCCCAAAATGAATCCCATATATAATATAGAATTGCTGTTGTAGTTCTTTGAAACTGGCACATATCACATACAGGCTGGACACAAAATTTTGCATATCAGCAGATCCATTAGCTGCTCTGTGTGCAAGCACTTAGCATAATACTACAACATTTTTGCTTAACTGAAATAAAGAGGAGTGAGTGATGCAGGAAACATCCTGATTTCCAGACAATGTAGAGCTGTGCACATATAGCAAGCCATTGCTAATTAATAATGCTTTGGGAATGCATCCAAGTAGCAAAGATAGCATGTTTCTTTGGTAAACCCAGGGAAACTAAAAGAAGTAGAACATAGATTTTATAAAGATACAGTGCCTTCAATAAATATTTATACAAAACCAATTTGCTCAAACCAAGGTAGTGTATAGTTGGGAAGTTGAAGGAAAATGAATAAGAGTTTTCAAAATTTTTCATACTTACAAATCTGAAAGTAGTTATATTCATTAATACTTTTTTTTGGATAAATTGCACCTTTTGCTACAATTGCAACTGCAAGCCTATGGGGGTATGCCTTTACCAGCTTTGCGCATGCAGTGATTAAATTTTCTGCCCATTCCTCTTTGCAAAATTGGATTAAAAAAGCTTGTGAATGGCAATTTTCAAGGGTTACCACAGATTCTTAATTTGATTTATGTCTGGACTTAGACTGGACCAAATATTGTTTAAAAAAAAAAAAACGTTATCTATTTCCTTTCATCTAATATTTCTTTCTACTTTAAAAAAAAAAATTTTTTAATGTGACAAAACATAAAAAAAGTTCAAAACCGTATGAAGATTTTTACAATACATTCTATATAGTATAAACTGTTCCATAAGTTCAGTTTCTTTTGGTTTGGGCTAGGAGTGTCATCTACATATTATTACAAACGCCCGAGTAGGACAAACTGTCTTACAGAAGCTACACGACTAAGGAATTTCGACTTCATGTTTTCCCTCGCTGTCTCCCCTCTCTCCTCTTCCTCTGAAGGATAAACCAGGTCAAGGCAAGTCTTCAGCAAGCCAGACTAAAAAAAACTTCTTACATACCTTCATAACATAAAAGTGCCCTGGAATATGCATTGTTATCTTGCAAAAAAGGCAACATTAGAAAAGGTCTATAATCACAGGAAGATTGGCATAAATATAGAATGTGCAGTCTGACTAATGCCGCCCACCCTAAGGCTAGGTAGAAGGTGTGGAAGTTGGGTTTTTGATATATTGGAGATAGAGGAGGAGAACGCGTGCGTCACAGAAGACCGGGGTCTGCAGACCGAGTCAGAGGAGAAAAAGCAGAGAGAACATCAGCCAACATAGAAAAACAGAGCGGGCGAGTGTCGAACATTTGTGGTTAACACAGAGCTGATGCTTAATCACATCACAAGACATCCCAGCCCTCTTTCAGGGGATTCCCAGGGCTCTTTTACAGCATCATCAGCAGATTTAAAGAGCATATCAAGTCTATCGTGCATGTTCTCTCTCCTCCAGCAGACGAGCTATTAGCACATTAGCTGCACAGCTCCTACACACAACGAGACCTGTTTGCACTGAGAAGTCTTTTTGTTGTTCTGTTGTAGCGGGGGCTCCCTGCTGGTGTAGAAAACTCGTTAATTATTTTACAAGCTATAAACAAAAGCGTTTCACGCATGCAACAGGGGTTAGCTGTAAATATTTTTAGCAACCCCACAAACAGATTACGACAAGAATGTCAAAGTGAATGAGTCAAAGTGAAGCCAAGAAAGATGAATGCTTCTAAAAAATAGATGATTTGAGGAACAAAATTTTCTTATGTCACATTTTGGAAAAAAAAACAAATCTAAGTTTATTTATACCAGGAGAGACTGTGCATCATGTACAATAGGTTATCTGGAGCTTGAGGCTTTGGCCACCGGCTGCAAGGTGATCCAGAAGCCTCGAGTCTCGAGTCATTTGCAGCCTTATACAGCTTTTCTTTCCACCATACCCTGAATTTAGCTCCATTCATTGTCCCATCAAGTCTGATCAGCTTCCCTGTCCCTGCTGAAGAAAAGTATCCCCTCAGCATGATGCTGCCACTATCGTGTTCGTGCTCAGTGTGATGTGCAATGCAAGTATATTGCCACACAAAGTATTTTAAATGGAGGCCAAGTACCATAAATCATCCCAAACACATTTAAGACAAGAATTGAGAGCTCAACTAACCCATGAAAGGAGAATGCTTCATTGCAAAACACAGAGATGAGGCAAGAAACAAAATTATTTTGAATCTTAAAATTAAATCGAGTTAATAGGGCATATTTGAGCAAATTTAACATCTGAAACCTTAGCATAAACTTTCATTAAACAAACAAAAAAAAAAAACCCCACAAAGATTCTGCTGTTTTACAAGCCTTAATGACAGATTATTACTTTATGACACACAAATCACACTCATCTAGGGATCAGGATGGCTTTTCAAGAAAATCCCATGTAACCGGGTAATGAAATACCGAGCCAGGCAGATGGAGAGAAGAGCGGAAAGGAGGGCAATGAATGCAGCCAGTGTGTTAAATATCACCATTGGGTCAAGCAGAAGAGGGGACAATCATTCTTGTTGCTGTGTGGTTAGGATGTGAGTGAGGTGGGATTTACCTATAGGGCTAACGCTGCTTATTTTAAAAGACTGGTAACGAGCTTAAAAGGTTGTATTAGGAGAAGCAATGGGAGACACAGAATCAGGCTGATAGGTATTACTGGGGGGAAGCTGCCCACCGTCTGTCTTTAGTCAGGAAAGTAGACTTGTCTCTATCTTAATGCAACACATCGCTTCAAAGGCGCACAGAGAGCAAAAGCAGAGCCGAGCTGGGCTGCCAGAGAGGGGCGGAGAGAAGCAGCAGCTTTTACCGTAAGCCATGAGTCACTTCAGCCCACAGACCTGGACCTCTGCCACTTTTGCTCTCGACTTCTTTCTCTGCCTCTCTTGGTCTTAACAAGGCAGCGGGCCAACTAGCTCGTTCTGTATCGCTCCTCCTCCCAAACAGGAAACGCTGAAGCTCAGAGCACAGTACGAGAGTGTTAATCAGAGGAAGGAGGAGGAGGGGAAAGAGTCGACGACAGGGTAAACATCTCATCACCATGTAAATAAATGTACATTCACGCAGAAACAGAGGAGTGGAGTGATGCTCTGAGACACTGTTATGGTGAATCAAGTTTCACTACTCACATGATGCAAAATGCCCTGAAGAATCTTTATCAAGATCAGATAATTAATTATCTGTACATAATTGATCATTACCACTTGGAAACGCATAAAAGCAACACGAAGGAAAAATACACAGAGAAAAGATAGCCAGCTGTGTTTACTCTTCATCTACCTCAATCCCTGTTTCTAAATCCCAATCTGGCAAAGTGAAGAATAAACAGTAGCCAGCAGCACCTGTGATGCAAATGCTTCTGCAGAGCTTAACAAGAACAAAACCCAAGCATAAGACATACCATGGCAGATGTATTCCAAGAAAAAACAGCAAAGTTAAAAAAATAGACTACATATGGGTAGAGTTTCAATGTCAAAATGTTGAGTGTTTCATCTAAGGCACCATCAGGGGTGCAAAATTACCACCCAGCACTGCCCAAATGCAGGTAAATCTATGAAGTGGTGAGTAAAAGCTGATAAACCCCCAAGCCACAGTGTCTGCAGTACTGGGTCCAGCAATACGTCTGAGCAACGACTTTACTGCTCTAAATGCCATTATAAGCAGAAGAAAAACTAACTCATAAAGTGGCAATTAATATGATCAGCTAATATAAGGCTCCGCTCCGCTACAGACCAGCAGCCATGTGGGAGACACCTGTGTGCAGCGCAGCACCGTGCTATGATGCTACATATTGATCATGACGTTCAAAGCAAAGCGCTTGGTTTACACAGGAGTGGAACAACCCTCACTCTGACTTTTATTAACACGACAGAAACAAGCCACAAAGAAAACATGTTATGATGCCAAATGATCAAAACAGAGAGGAGGGGAGCTAGCATTAGCCTGCTGTGTGAATTTTGACTTCGAATTCATGTACTGGACAATCTTATGCTGTTGCTTTTGTTTCATAATAAATATGTGCTACTTTTAAAAAAATAAATATACTAACAGAATGGCAGATTTAAAAAACCTTCAAAAGAACATTTAATTATTAGATTATTTCCCTTGAAGTTGGGTTTTCTAACAAAATTAAGAACAGATGACCATGAGATTTTTAAAATACATTTTGAGTTCATTTGTTTTGTATTAAGGAAATATATTACGCATAAATGTGTTTTACAATCAATTATTTGTTTCAAAGTTTTAAGTACCTGGTATGTTTTTATTTTAAAGTTCATTAAAATTAATTCTACTGCTCAATTAAAAAAGTGAACATGTTCTTTTGTATCTTTTCCCCTAGAAACGTAAACATTTTAGATGCAAATTTAGATATCAATTTAAATATTTATTTAATTTAAAATCAAAATTTCCACACCTGAGTACCATATTTCCCATGCCAGTCTTCAGACACCAAGTTCAGTTATGGCAATAGGTCTGAAACACCATGAGCAAAAACTCCTTCAGTCGCTCCAGGTCAATGTTGCTTCTGATTAGCAGCAAGTTGCACCTCCATATTTTCCTTTATTCTTCTTATTAATGTTGCCTTCCTTTCATGTAGTCAGCCCAGTATGTGTATATTATGATATTTTTTACTTAGTGGAATAGTCAGTCAGTCATTTTCTACCGCTCATTCCATAGTGGGTCACGGGGGAGCTGGTGCCTATCTCCAGCAGTCTGTGGGTGAAAGGCGGGGTACACCCTGGACAGGTCGCCAGTCCATCACAGGACAAAACACAAACAACCATGCACACACTCATTCATACACCTAAGGGCAATTTAGAGAGACCAATTAACCTAACAGGCATGTCTTTGGACTGTGGGAGGAAGCCGGAGTATCCGGTGAGAACCCACGCATGCACGGGGAGAACATGCAAACTCCATGCATAAAGATCCCCGGCTGGGAATCGAACCCAGGACCTTCTTGCTGCAAGGCAACAGTGCTACCAACTGCGCCACCGTGCAGTCCACTTTGTGAAATACCGATTGCTAAATGTGCAAATTAACACAAAGGCTGAATAAAAAGTGAAATGTTGGCACGGTGTTCAAGATAAACGTTTTCAACAATAAAATAACATTTTTGAATTTGCATTATTTTAAGTCTAAAGACGTGCATTTATTCCATGTCCTCCCACAGATACAATAAGAAATATTTAAGCAATTCAGAGCAAACTTCCACCATACATAGTAAGCATCTGCAGTATTTATAGCAGAAGCAGTGATTTGCCAAGTGTCTAAGCCTGACCTGTGGGCAAGCTGGCCGAGGAGGAAGAGGTACAGGATGCAGAGGGGTTTATGGCTACTGTTAATGCTGCAGGTTCACTAGTGTAGGAATGTCCCGTGGTAAGGAGAGGCAGGGTCCCGGGTGGCAAAGGCTGGCCCCTCTTCAACAGCTGCTTCTGCTCCTGCTGACGGAAGCGAGGGGGCACCTCTCTGGGCAGGTAGCGCTGCTGCTGCTGGAGCAAGGTCTGCGGCTGCTGTGCTGTCTGCGGCTGGCATCCGGAGGAGGCGCGCTTCCCATTTCCACTGCTTTGGGGTACGGATGGGTTGGTGGGGAGAAGAGGAGGGGTGGGGTCGAGCTTAGCAGAGTCTGGCACTGTGGAAGTGGGGCAGGGAAAGGGCAAGTTAAGTTAAAACAAGGGAGTGCAAACACAGGATGAGGGGTTAAAGGAGCATTAGGCAAAAACAGAGCTGCTGAGCAAATTCTAGTGTCATAATATAGACTGATTATCTTTTAACATAAAAAACACAGTGGTTATAGCTCAAATGTGTTTAATATCATATCTGATAGTCAGAATTAAATAAAATATTAATAAAAAACGATTGTAATTGTTGGACATGAAAATTAGAGCATTACTGTTAGGTGGAAGGAAAAAACATGGCTTTCAAATCAAACAAATAAGTGTGGCTTGCATTTTCATTCAGTTACCTATTATCAACTTTATTAAATAACCTGCTGTAATTTTTGCATATTCTTCTTTTCATGGATAGGGGCCGTGAACATCAATTTTCAAGTCTTTCAAGCCACAGATTATCAGTTGGATATAGGTCTGGACTTTGACTGGGCCATTTTAACACAATAATATGCTTTGATTTGAACGATTTCACTTTAGTTTGGGCTGCATGTATAGTGTTGCTCTCCAGCTGGAACGTGAGCAGGATTTCTTAGCTCCATCCATATTCCCATCAACTCTTACCAGCAGCATCCCACAACATCATGCAGCCACCACCATGTTCACCATTGGGTTGGTGTATTCAGGATGATGTGCAGTGTTAGATTTCTACTACACTAAGCATTCTGCATCCATCTCCTTTCACTTTACAATTACATCGCCTAAAAGTAGTTTGTTTGGAATTTTATGTGATAGACCTCTATGTTGGTCTATCTCATAAAATCCCCTCAAATACATCGTTTGGTTTTGTAATGTGACAAGATGTGAAAAACGTCATTACAAGCTTTGTATTTACCAGCCTCTTTCTGTAAAACTTTTCAGTGGATCATTTCTTCACTGCTATTTTCATGCAAATCGTTGACGTTGAAGAAGCTAAATACAGAAATTAAGATCAGGAGACTACTTTAACTAAACAAAATTTCAGAAACCAGAGGACTGTAATAATCTCAGTGTGGCAGTGTAAAACATACACACATACAAGACTGCCTTTGGGGACGACCAAGAACTGTTATGTTGCCTGTTCACTGATTAAAAGTGATAAATAGGTCAAGTACCAGGTAATGGACTTAGAACTGCTTGCTTCATTATTGTAGGTTATTGTCTCCACCAGGGCAGAGTATTAAAGAGCGCCTAACTTCATCAACATAAGCTATTCATATTTGTGGCAGGTTATAGCCGCTGAAATGATTACCTCTCACTGTATGACAGAAGCTGTTAGGTATCAACTGCTGCCATAGCTGATGAAGTTAAAGTGCTCATGTCCCACTAGTTCAATTACCCCTGGCAACAGAGCTGGTCTTTCCGTCAGCTCTGACCAGCCATTTCTAATAGTCTGCACTCAGAATAGCTATGCTTATGAACAGCACTTCCCTTTCTGCTCTCTACAGAACCCCAAGGAAAATAAGTGCCTTTTAAACTTCTAAAACATCCATTATTTGGGCAAACTTACTCTGTCAACCTGTTATTGTGACTAAAGCAGGTAATGCAAGGTAGCATCTCAGAAAAGATGCTACAAAAAGTATTCACCGCACTGGACCTTTACCACATTTAATTATGCTACAGCCTTCTTCTATGCTACTCCTTCTACTCCTCCAATGGGGAAGAAGGGCCTTAACCAGGGAGGTGTCCAAGAACCCCATGGTCACTCTTTTAGAGCTCCAGCATTCCTCTGTGGAGAGTGGAGAACCTTCCAGAAGGACAACCATCTCTGCAACAATCCACCAATCAGGCCTGTATGGTAACGTGGCTAGACGAAAGCCAATCCTTAATAAAAAGGCACATGGTAGCCCATCTGGAGATTGCCAAAAGGCACCTGAAGGACTCTCGGACCATGAGCAACAAAATTCTCTGGCCTGATGAGACAAAGATTGAACTCTTTGATGTGAGTAACAGGCGTCATGTTTAAAGGAAACCAGACACTGCACATCACCAGGCCAATACCATCCCTACAGTGAAGCATGGTGGTGGCAGTATCATGCTATGGGGATGTTTTTCAGCAGCAGGAACTGGAAGACTAGCCACAATAGAAGGAAAGATGAATGCAGCAACGTACAAAGACATCCTGGATGAAAACCTGCTCCAGAGCGCTCTTGATCTCAGACTGGGGCGACAGTTCATTTTTCAAGAGGACAACGACCCAAAGTACACAGCCAAGATCTCAAAGGAGTGGCTTCAGAACCAGTCTGTAAATGTCCTGGAGCGGCCAAGCCAGAGTCTAGAGTGGAAATGTCTCCCATCCAACCTGATGGAGTTTGAGATGTACTGCAAAGAAGAGTGAGCCAAAATGCCATAAGATCAGTTTATTAAGCTTGTGGCGCTAATATTAAAAAAGACTTACGGCTGTAATTGCTGCCAAAGGTGGATCAACAAAGTATTAAGCAAAGGCTGTGAATACCTCTGTTAATGTAATTTCTTAGTTTCTATTTTTTTTTTTTTTTGCAACAATCTCAAACAAACTTCTTTTGCATTGTCATAATGGGGTATTGTGTGTGGAATTTTGAGGAAAGAGATTAATTTGATACCGTCTGGAATAAGGCTGTAACATAACAAAATGTGGAAAAAGTGCAGCGCCATTAATACTTTCCGGATGCGCTGTACATGGCGTGCAAAGCAAAGTCCACATCAAACCTGTAGCAGGACAGCTAAACATTTAAATTAACTTTAAAGACTCATAACCCTATAAACAGCAGCAGTAGTTTAACTACAGACAACCTATGCCCCCACGCCTGTGTACGTGCACACACAACATATATCCATGGACAATATTACAAAATACCACGGACACACAAGGAGCATGCAATATCTAAGAAATCAGCTGTTACAAGTGGCTTTCATATGGCTGTAGATGCACTAGACACATTTATGTGTTCTGTGTGTTTTATTACTTGTAGTGATATGAACCCTCAGATATCTGACTTTGTGAAGAATGTTTCACTCTCTGACCAAGACTTTATCAGAAGGCCTGCTCCTCAGATTGTCGAAACCATGCAATATTTAGAACATTGAAGTCAAACACTATTTAGATAAATGTCAGCACTTTTCAGAAAAAGAGCTCAGTAATGATCTTACCCTGCTAGTTCAGAGCTCTGTGACCTTTTTATATGAGTTCTATGCTTTAAATTCATGTCTCTGACCTTGAAGATTGGCGTAAGAAGCTCTAGCCATAGGTATATGGCACCTAGGGTTCCTAAACTGGGTTTGATGTAAATAGTAGAAGCAATTTTTTCTCAGTAGAGGTCTAACGCAAAATTACATGCAGGGAACAGACCTAAGGTTTCTGCCCTTTTTTCCTTCCAAATATTTCAATTATATTTAGGACAAGTAAAATTAATCCAAATCATGTGCAAAAACCCTGGATTTGAATTTCTAGAGAGCAACATCGGTAGAAATTCGATAATTAGCTGACCACAAATCAGCTAATTATGCTCTGATTGTTCCTTGTTTGTTCCCTTTTGGAGTCTGTCTTTATGCAGTAGATTATGGGCAAAAACCTGTGCCATCAGAAGCTGAATTTGAATTGCCAATACTGAATCTTCATTCATATACAGTACCTTGAAATTAAATGCATTTGTTTCAAAATGAATTTCACAAAACTGAAACTGAATTTAATGCTTTGAAACCGAACTGATTTGCTTTAAAAATTTATTTAATTTAATTGAAAATTCGGTTCACCTTCAGTTCTATAATTCAATTTCAGTTCCAAAATTCTGTTATTTTGTGTCACACATCCGGGTCCTTAAAGCCACAGATTAATCAAACACAGATTCATCGATTTAAGTTTCACATCTGGTTAAACTTCCTTTACTGCATTTTGAGCTGGAGCAGTGCTGCATACACGAGCTTGGCGGATGTCATTCCTTATGTCAAACATATCGATGGAAAAAACACAGACCGTGACACCGGTGGCACACTATGCTAAAATAGCATGTTTAGCTAATAGCTACAGGTAGCATTACTGTTACAGTCAGTTCATCATTGGTTTACATGACACGTCCTATAGATGATCATGTAGCTGCACTGCTCCAGCTCAAAATGCTGCAAAGGAAGTTTAACCTGATGTGAAATTTAAACTCTGTGAATAGGGTCTGGTTACTCTGTGGCTTAAATTCAGATTCAGTTTTGTGAAATTCATTTTTAAACCTATGTATTTAATTTCAAATTACATGAATCAAGATTCAGTCTGAGCAATTAAAATTCAGCTTTCGAGGGAAGTTTCTGCCCATAGTAATTAGATTTCATGTTTTATGTTGTTTTTGTTTCCTTAATTATTCCTTTCTGCAAAGTATGCAAGTAGAGCACAACTGAGAAGAAAAAAAAATTACCCCTCAAATTGATGATCAATTTGGGACTGATGAGATAAATATTTCAACATTTTTACCTTTATTTTTCTAAATATTTAGATATCATTATAATCTGGTTCCCAGCTACCACTATTGTCATGTTCTTTGTAATTTGCTGTTCGTAAACATGTAATTGTTTCTTGATCCCCGTTTATTAGGGCAAATCTGCTGCTGAGATTGCAAGGGAAACAGTAGCACCATGAAATATTTCCTGTAGGCTCAACACAAGCACCATCTCACATTAGACAGTTACTTTAAAGAGTATTTTTAAAAATGAACAACACCTCTTTAAGTCCAAGTTCCAAATTAAAAATGCAGTGAAGCATTAGGTTGGTTTAAAGTCCACTGGGAGCTAATTTAAAGTAGAATAATGCGTAGCTATGAGGTTAGGGGTCGGCATTAAATAATTCACGTGGATCAACTCGGGGTTATGGAGCTAGCCCTGGATGGAACATGTTATAGGACACAAAGCACAGAGGATAATCGCCTCAAAGCATTTCATTACATAACACGGCAATCTGGCAAACTAAAATCTAAAAAGGATGCGAAAAATCTGTTTCAAACCTACGCAGACTGTACTTGTGTAAACCCAAACACCAGCTGATTGGACTTAAGGTGCACTGAGCCAAATGGTGCTGGTCGAGGAGGGAGGGTGGCAGCCTCGTGAAACCAACAAGCAAAAAAGG
This sequence comes from Girardinichthys multiradiatus, assembly GCF_021462225.1. Lineage (NCBI taxonomy): Eukaryota > Metazoa > Chordata > Actinopteri > Cyprinodontiformes > Goodeidae > Girardinichthys > Girardinichthys multiradiatus. Next base: position 20,158,919 of record NC_061818.1, read on the forward strand.
AAAGAAAAAAATCTTCCTGGGGCCTAAATGAGTTACAAAGAGCAGCAATTGGCCATTGGCTGCCATCCCGAGTCTGTGTAGCTCAAGAAGTTGTGCACATGCAGCCAGCCAGTCACATACAAAAGCAAAGTGTTATGTAATGCTGGGGCCCACATTGAGGGGAGAGGGCAACATGGTGCAGTGAAACATGCAAACAGAGAGAGATATGTTTACCGACACACGAGGCCAAACTCCACTTTTTCTCTTCACTTTTGCTGGTGCCCATCATGCTTATGTACTTTTTAAATGTGGGGATTCCTATGCATCTGTGATGCATGTCATTTCTTGCATTCCCATCTGTATCTATCTGTCTCTCCCTGCAGCTCAGCGAATAATCAGAAACGCTTCTGCTTCATCCCTCCCCACCTTTCTGTGCTCCCCTCTCTCTCTCGCTCCTTCTTTCCCAAAGACTATTATCCTCTTGCCATCATTGCTGCATTAAGGGCAGCAGATGGCCGCAGTAATTCCAGGTCAATTTGCTGGCTTTAAGAGGTGATATCCTTATAAAACAAGGGGGCTCCGGGATTGCGCCACAACGTATCAGTTATGGAGTCGACTGTTATACAGCTGGAATTCTCTGATGTATGACGTAGGTCCTTCTGGAGGCTGGGAGGACGGGTGGGGGTGGGGGACTGACTGCTCTGTTGGCCAATCATGGAAAAGAAACGGTGAGGGACAGGGAGTGTGAACGAAAGAGAAAGCTGGCGTACAGGAGGAATGGAAGGAGTCAGAGGAGGGAGGATAAGCGATGAAGAGAACAGTGTGTGCATGAAAGTCTCCACCCCCCTCGTGTGCTCCTCTGAGAGCTCCTGTCTCGCTGCCTGAAACCAGCTTGGCTCCAAATCCGCTTACAATTAGACCACCATTTGTCCCGTAGCATGTTCCACTGCTTCAGTTGCTTCATTTCAAAGAACAAAGCACACATCTTGCCCATTTAGAAAACACTAATACAATCAAACTGAGTGTATTAGCCAGCGCTGGGTCACTAATGAAAGTGGAAGATCAGTCAGAGAAAAAACAAACACCTCTTGCAGCTGTAACGTGTGAAGCAGGAGTCCCCCAAAACCACACTTTGCTTTAAAAATAAAAACTGGAATGGAGTAAAGCGAGAGATCAGAGTGATCTCTATGACAGCCTATTTGGAAAAACACGGTCCTCAGCTGTGAGGCTGCACAGGAGAATTCCCAGTTCATCAAAGATGCACATCAAACGTTGGCCTCGGGGCTGTGTGTGCTTCGCGCACAGGAAGACATCTCATTTTAAACTCTTAAAGGGATCCTAATTTTCTGAAAGAAAAGATGACAGCATGCTTGCCTGAGTGTTTAAGACTTTGTAGTGAGCTGGGGGTGCGGGGTGTCTGAAAAGACATCAAAGAGCCGAAGGTAGAGGGAAGAGAAAAGAGGGGTGGGAAGCATGAACGGTCCCACAATCTCCTGAGTAGACGCCACGAACAGGCCACACGACCTTCAAGATGAAGGATGCCCTCTGTGGATGGGTTTTATGAATGTGCAACAGAAGGCAGCATTCATAATTTACTTGAACAGATACAGTAGATTTGGCAAGCTCTTGTTATGCGTAGGCCAGTTACATCTACAATATTCCTCAAAACACAAACTAGTATAAACGGTTAAAACAAAGACGGTACTGTAAAAAATGGCATGGCAGAATTAAATTACATTCTATGTGGATCTTTAAATATTTTCAAAGGTAAATGATAAACTGAAAGTACAGCTATCATTTAGCCCAAAACTATCCATACCCCTGACAAATTTAGACTCAAAATGATTTTCATTCATCCAACAAGTTTGTCTCTGATAGGAAATGAGGAAGATAATAAACAATAACAACAATAAATCAAAGGATAATCATACAATGTAAAAGGAGTACCAATAAAAAAAAAAAAACATGTTTTATTTTCATTTATAAAAAAAAAATGCCACGTTATCTAAACCCTTCTCATTTATCAATGGAAAAATTGGCATTAAGCAATCATGTCATCATTTCTGACCAGCTTTCTCCATGTTTCCACTCGTATTTTGACAATTTATCTTTGGTGAAAAGCTCCAAGTCTGAGGTTGGAAGGCCTCCTTGCCATCACCCTAATCTTTAGCTCCCTTCACAAATTAAAGACAAGACAGTAATATTACTTCCACTCAGAATAAATATGTTGGTAAAACAAAAAACTTACTCTAAACCCGTGGCAGCTGCATTGAGGACTGTGGCCTCCAAACATGGGCTGTACGCTTTACCCCTGCACCACCGCTGCGCCCCAGAAAGGCATCTTTAGTCACAAAGTGTCCATAACCATTAGAAATTACCCACATGCCAAAGGGCTGTTTCAGATTAATGTCAGAAAAAATGTATTTTCCTACCTTCAAAAACATGCAGTTTGCTAAACTCTACTGGAACTCTAAATAGGACAGTGTGTTTTAATCATATGCAAGAGACAGTATAGTTGGGTTTGACACAAAACAAATAACTAGTATGTGGAAAAGACTCTCTTGCCAAGTATGGTGGACGACCCATGAGGCTGTGGGCTTGTTTCTTTTCCAAAGGCCATGGGAACTTTGTTAGAGTGCATCATGAGTTCAAATCAACATCAAGTGGTTGCAATAGGAAAACTGAAAATGGGCCAAATCAACAAAGAAATGGCTTTTCTGTGGCCATCTCAGTCCCCACACCTACATCCTATAGAAAGCCTGACGGGTGAACTAAAGATAAGAGCATAAGAGAATAACCAGGCCTCTGAGAGATCCTGGGGATCACCCAATCACCATAGATCCCTCATCTCTGAGTAATAAAACATTGAGAAATGTTATAGTAAAAGACCAAATCCTCAAAGCTAACAATAAAATCTTCCAAATAAAAGAAGGAGAATATCCTTCTGCAATAAATGCTGAATTTATTTTAGGGCTCCTTCACATTTATAGCACATGTATATCACACATTTGCTGTCAAGCTGCAACAGTAGATCAAGATAATTGAAGATAACAAGGAAATATAGACATATCCTTATCAAATGTCTCATTAAAAAGTAGCGGAAAAGCATCAGAAATTAACGAGGTATTTAGAAGTTTTCATCTCCATCTACCATAGGACTTTAAATATGAGCAGCAAACCTCACAAGAGAGCAGACTGAAAGTTCTAATTACAAGTTAATAAATGTGACACAGTGCGTCAAATGGACCCTCCCCTCATTATACTTCCCAAAGTGACTGACGCTATTCAAAGCAATTAAAATCTACCAGCACAGTTAATGTAACTAACCGTTATATAGGTCAGTCTATAGTCCTAACTATATACCTGAATACTTCGGCACCATCAATTAAATTCTCTCTCTACTTCTAAGATGTGTGTCTGGCTAAAGATCAAGTTTTCTCAACCTCTGGGGGTTTACTGGTCAAAGAGGGTTGTTTCAAAGACCCCTGCTTACAAAAGTCAGATGCAGGACAGAAACAAAGAACTTTCCTGGAGTCATCACTCCCCTGCTCGTGCCCTTTGTGCCAACAGCTGTGGGCAGCACGGATTCCTCCGTGTTATGATTGAGGAGAAGCGACGCGTGAAAGAGGCTGGAACGTCCTGTCCTCCTGACCTGAGCAGCACCTGCTGAGGACTCAGGATGAAATAGGAAGTTCACACAGGAACGGCAAGAAGCTCACAATTTTAAACCGGGGAGAAATCTTATTTGTCGTTTACTACACTGTATATTTATGAATTTAAAAATAATACATTTTTCATTTTGGTTGAAGAGAATCTGATTTTCAAAGTTTAAAGATTAAATGGTCAACATATAGCAATATGGTTCGCATATGTTTAAAATCGTATTTATTCAATGCAACAATCCGCCATGAAAAATAACATCTTCATACAAAAGAAGAATTGAGCCTTTTGACATTTTGCATTTGTTAAAAAAGACAAAAACTAAATATGAATAATAAAAACAAATAAAATAAATTGACAGTATGCAGAACAAGGAAATAGGTGCAGAACTGCAGCTCAAACCATTCATTGCTTCAATTCTATGAATATAACATTTATTATACAACTGCTGCTTTCATTTAAGCTGGGATAATACATGGGGCAGTGATGATAACAAAAGACACTCTGGTATAAATCCCATTTTGATCACAACACTCTGTAGTGTCAAACACAAATAACTGGGTGTGACTAAGGTAATGGTAAATTAATTGCTTACGAAATGAAGGCTGTAGCTTTACTTTCTAATAATACTATCTTTTATTGCAATATGTAAATGTCCGCCTTGATGTGTATGTGCGCTTTGCTCTTCCTTTTGATAGGATTGCACTCTATAATAAAAAGAAGCAGAGCAGCTCATTAAAACAAGCTGTAGTGTAGCCTGTTGACACCAGGATGCCTGAGGTGTAATTTACAGGGATGCTTAAAACTACTTCCCTCACACACACCCTGCCCAAAGCTACTAGGATGCTGACCTATAACCCACACAACAGAAGACAGATGGATCAAATACACCTTACTGTTATCACAACGGTCGACCTTTTCATTTAGAGCATCTTGTCGTCACCCAGCAGTAAACAATGAAATTTAATTTCGGGACCAAATGTTGTAAATGTAATATAAGCCAAAAAAGAAAAAAACAATTTGGGTGTTTACCGGCAAGCTGTGGGATTGTATGTGATAGACGAGCATAAGGTAGTGCTTATGTAGGTAGCGGATTTTGGTTTTTTAAACTAAAAATCTGAAAGGGTTGTGTGGGCATTTGTATTCAGTCTCTCAAGTAACTAGTATTGCACCTGCAGGTTTTTTGGGTTATGCCTCTCCCAGTTTTGCACATCTACAGAGAGACATTTCTGCCCATTCTTCTTTGCAAAATAGGTCATGTTCTGTCAGATTGGATGGAGATCAGCTGAAACAAAGCCGTTTTCAAGTCTCATCTGACCAGAGCCCCTTCTTTTACATAACTACAACTGCACTCCTTCCTAAGGCACTCCTTACCTGCTCTGTCAGTGAAGGTATATATAGCCTAGGGCGGCAAAGAACAATTATTTGCTAATCGATTAATCTGTCAATTGTTTTTTGATTATCAATTAATAATCAGAGAGCAAAATGTGCTTAATAGGAGATTTTGTTTACAGAATTTAAATCAGGTAAAGCTAAAACTTTGCCACTTGAGGAGTTCTGGATGGAGCGTATTTATAGACAAAGATGGTTTTTCATCTTAAAGACAAAATATATAGTTTTATATATAGTGTATATAGTTTTTGTACACATTTGGACTAATTATTGCTCTAAGTAGGTTGTTCTTTCAACAAATGGCATGTTTTAGAGTCTGTAAACTCCAGTTAGAGATTATTTAATTACTAAATTAGTTGATGATTACTTCACTAATAGATTAATCACAATTAATCTGATTAATTGTTTCAGCCCAAAATAGTCATTGGTTAGTAGGTTACCACTTGTGCAAGAGTCTTTCCACTTTAGGGTGATGGATAAAACAGACCTCTGTGAGATGTTCAATGTTTGGGATATTATTTTATAACTGAATCCCTCCTGAAACTTGTTTGTGACTTTATCCGTAACCTGTCTGCTGTGTTTCTTGGTCTTCATGATTTCTTATTAGGGGGAATTCTGAAGGCAATCAATTGGATTGGATTTTATTTTACGGAGTAAAGAAGGCAAAATACAAATGCACATCACAATGTTCACATTTTTATTTGTAAACCCCCCCCCTCCAAAAAAGGTTGAAAATCATGCATCATCTTCCTTATGTGCTGCGTTGTGTTGGTCTTTCACATAAAATTCCAGTATAAAAAAATATCAAAAACTTAAAAAGGATATAAATAGTTTAGCAAGACACAACACCACTTCCTCATATTTAGCTGTTTATAATCAGAAGAACGCCTTTTAAACTATATCATAGCATAGATCATGTGATTTCCATGCTGCAGTTGACTGAATAACCTCCTCAGCTTGTCGACAAGGTGTGCAGAAGCCTGTTAGTGTTGCATTGATTTAAAAATGGTGTGTGGATGTGTTTCAGGGTTTGCGAAAACACAGCAAGTAAAAACTGATATTAGACTGTTACATTAGGGGACTGGGACAGAGAAAGAGACAGCATGTGTTTGCATGCGTCTGTTTTAGAACTGGGCCAGTAGAAACAACCCACAACGGGCCCCTCAGCTGTGTCAGCAAACAGGAAACTGGAGTTCAGTCTCACAGTTTCACGCAGCTCCAACTGTTTCTTTTACTCTGCAGTTTTCCGGCTCCCTCGGATCAGCCTGGGCCCCCACAGTTTAGCAGTCACCTTCTCTTTGCTTCAAGCAAAACAGCAAAAATTAATTTAAACCTTTTTCTTGCAGCCCCTGCCTTTCTTCTGCTGGAAGGAGGCAGAAGAAATTACATTATTAAGATGCTTCAGGAGCTCCTGAAAACCTCCTGAGAATGGATGTATGTTTATTCCTCACTCACACTTTCTCTATTGTCCTGATGAGGTCGAAGTCTACCTTAAATTACTATGATAAACAATCTGGATTTTAAATTGCGAAGCCAAAAACAAAATAGCTCATCCTATAGAAATAAATTTTTCATCAAGATTTACTGTTTTCCTGATTATTGTTATAATTATTATTGTTGTTGTGTTAACTGTAACAATTAAACATGGTCTTGCATGACTGGCTTAATTCATCTTTCTGAAGCAGCTTAAACAGTTTCATGGACTAATCATTGGAAGAAATGCTATAATTAATCTGGCATTGTAAGTTTTTTTTTTTTTTACATCGTGTATACTGGAGAACATTGTGTAAATTACAGCTGAAAGTAGAAAATGCATCAAACAGTATTAAAATATCATGATTATTGGATGCAAATTCATCAGGGCTATTATATATATGTAAATATTTGAAGTAGGATTACAGTCTTCCTGCTGAAAAAAGTGATAAAAAATCAGTATTATTCTAATTATTACTAATATTCTTCATTTCACTTGGTCATACTTAGTTTCTCTCACCAACAGACACACAAACGTCTTCCGTTTTATCTAATGATATCTTTTTATCTGTATGGTTTTGTCTTCAGAAGGTGACCCAGCTTCTCGGTAAGATGAATAACTACATGGACAGATCTTTTTTATGATAGCGTGGATTTAAAAAAAAGTGTTTCAATTATCCTTTGCTTTATTTTCTCATGGTAAGTTGTTAAAACCGGTAATCATTGCCTAATGTCGTCTAACATGAAAACAGTTTGGAAATGAGGTCACGGCATGTTGCTGCCGTGTTAGTCTCAGCCTGTTTGGTCATGGTTATTAGCGGTAGGCCTTTCTTTGCTTCGAGTTGTAATATGATGTGATAAGGCACAAATCAACTTTCTCCTACTTACATAACTAGACCTTTAATCAGTAAGATAAACATTTGCCTGAACGTAGCAAAAAAAAAATAACACATTCACCAATTATTTTATTTTATAAGTGCCTTGCTGTTAACGTCTGCCTGAAGGTGTAATCAGATTTCTTCCCCTTGTCCGTCCTTGGAGGGAAACGGCATCCTGCTCCAAACATGCTCGCTCTGCCTAATAAAAAGATCTGCTTCTCGGCTGACAGACCATCACAGTACTATTTGTTGTAAGAACACTGGCCTGAGGAGGCTAAACTGAACAATGCAGCTTCAACAGAAGCAGAGTTCAAAACCTGCCAGCTAGGCCCACTCTTCACAACATCTTCTCAGGCAACTCCCTTTATGCATTGTATTGTTTGTTTGTTATCTGGCTTATTTTTCTTTTATTCTGAGATTCCTTCCCACCTCCATCCTCCTAGGTATGCCCGAGGAGCCCACAGAGAGACCTGAGGAGGAGCTGCATCATCCCTACGCTCCTTATTAGTGTTGTATGGGCACCTGGCTTCCATTTTCTGCTCAGGTGGTTCAGACCACCTGGCTCCAGATGTTTTCGTTTTCAACATGGCTTGATGCGTTTTGTTTGTGCCAAATAGAGAAATTCGACTATAAAATGGAACAAAATAAGTGTATGAAACAAAAAAAGAAATAAAGTCCAATTTAAAAACGTACCTTTGGTTATCTGTTCTGTGGTCTGTAATAAAAGAGAAAAAGATGAAAAAGATCAATGAAAATTTCAAGGAAATCCCAATCAACATATAGTACATTTTTAAACATCTGTACAAATTTACTGCTGCTGAAGAAAAACGATATTGTTTTCTTCTTAGGGCGAAAGAACACACCTATTTAAGTCTTAATGTAAGGCTGCACCGTGCAGATGGACACACGAGGACCAGGGAAGAGAACATGGAGAAACGCCAGTGTTCCCCTGGTAGTTTTATAAGACGGACGAAGCAGCCGCCTTTCCTCAGACAGTCAAGTTAATTCTGTATGAAAGTTTGTGAGGCCAAAACTCAAATTTAAAGCTATCAATTTATTTAAATTCAAATAAATATTTTCAGAAGAACAGAGAACAAAAGAACAGTCTTGGAATATCAACAAGCACGTTGTTGCCCTGAGTTTTAGGTTATTCTCCCTCTACATACCTGTTGGAGACTGCTGCACCTCATGATAATAAACCAAAGGGTTTAGCTTGGTGCTACATAAAAGATGGAAAATATCTTCTGTGGATGACAGTATTTAAGACTAAGAAAAAGTATTAATTTACAAGGCTGAATAGATGGTAGAGTAGATGGTGGGCTGGTATAACTGAAACTAGGTATCTACATGGACTGTATTAAAAAAAAGACATAATCCTTTTTTCCCTCACTGTCTGACTAAACATTTCCTATTTTGGTCATTTTGGAATACCAAAATTATTTATACAGTATTTACTAATTACCAGTATAAAAAGAGAGATAATAGTTTTAGATGTTTTTATAACCTTCATAAAATTCTTAATTTAATACATGCATTAAGATTATGATGCCTTGTCAAAATTTGGCTTTCTAGCCTCTGATTGATTAATTCAAATCCTTTGGGCTAAATAGTGGATGTATTTTAAGGCAATATCTCATCCCACTGCTTCCCTGTGTGTAATCACAGGGGGGAAATAAAAGAAATCAAGATATCAGGAAGATAATTGTGGACCTCCACAAGTCTTGTTCAACCTTCGGTAAAATTTACAGATACCTGTATGTGTCACAATAAATTGCTTAAACAATTTTATACAAGTATAATCAATTAAAATGGAAGGAGATGGGATCTGTGTCCCAGAGAGTAGTGTGTTTTGGTGTGAAATGTGCAAATCAACCCCAGAACAAAAGCATGATGACCTTATGAAGATGGTGGTTGAAGTTTCTAAGAGCCCATTTTCCATTCCAGGGGCTTTCAGTCATTATAAAGGGATTTTGAAAGCCCTCAGCAAGTTTTAACACAATTTTACTTATTTCAATTTCCCGGGTCCACACTTTCCTGAATAAAAAGCTCCAAGTCTGGGTGCAGGACTTTCAGATTACCCTGGGATTGTTAAGGGGCGGAGATATGTACTGAGCAAAGGTGATTGGTGGATCCTTTCTAGCAGTGTTCTGACTTTTGCTCCCTGGCTTTAACCCCAGGTATTTTAACCCCAGGTATTTAAACCCTAGGACTTTCAGTGGAAAAGGAGCCATTATCAGCAGCGAAGGAGTCGTGTACTTTATGGACAGAAAGTACACACAGTGAGGAATAAGTGATTAGTCCAAAAGCAACATAAAAAGCCAGATTAGTTTGCAAATGCACTCAGCAACAAACACCTTCACTTCTGGAAACATGTCCTCTGGTCTGATAAATCTAAAATTGAAGCGTTTGGCCATAATGACCAGTGTTACATTTGGAGGAAAAAGGGGGAAACTCGCAAGCCTAAGAACATCATTCTACTGTCAAGTACGGGATTGACAGCATCATGCTGTATTTGTATTTTTGCAACAGGATGGAGTGACAGACTTCACAAACGACATCATGAGGAAAGCACGTTACGTGGAAATACTGAAGCAACAACTCAGGACATCAACAAAGCTTGGACACAAATGGGATTTCCAAATGGACAATGACTCTAAGCATACCACCCAATTAGTTACAAAGTGGTTTAAGGAGAACAAGTCAATGTTTTGGAGGATCCATCTCAAAGCCCTGATATCAGCCACCATGGAAAATTGGATGGCAGAACTAAAAAGGTGTGTGGGAGAAAGGCAGCCAACAAGTCTGACTCATTTACACCAGTTCTGTCAAAAAGAATGAACCAAAACCAAAACAGCAAAGTAGGAGTAGTGCATTTATAGGCTGCTGGAAAAACAACCAAAATGTTGGAAGTTATTCAGTTCAAAAGGTAATTCTACCAAATACTAAGGAAAAGTATGCAAACTATAGAATTTAAAGAAAAAAAAAATCTAAAATATGTCTGGCTAACGATTCTAGCATTTGCAAATAGAAATAATTTTAGTGCTCCTAACTGATAAAAAACAGGAAAAGCTGAGTCTAGTTTAATGTCAGGCAGTGAGGGAAATAAATAGTTATGTGCCTTGTACAGTCTATGTAAATATTTGGTTTCACTCGTATATGCGTGAGCATGCATCGTAGTACAGGTGGAAACGAAAGGTACAGCTCCAGTAGTACATGTACATCTGATTATCTGACTGGGATTATTCAGTGAAGTCCTCAGTCATGAAAATCTGAAGTCTTTAACCATAAATACAAGTCTTAACAACAAGTCGAGGGTCAGGATTTTTTTTTTTTTTTTTCAAATACCTAAAACATGTTTAAATTTATTCTTACTGCCTAAAGAGAGGAAAGCGTTTACTGGGCTGACCTTTGACGATTGCCAGTATCAAGGTATGAAACGGCTCCAAGAAAATCAGGTTTCAAAACTGCAAAACAATTCTGTCATACCCTTCCATGTATTTAAAGTCCTTTTAATCGGATGCAATAAACAGTTTTCTCCAGCCGTTTGGAGCAGAGAATAACGCAACATTTCTACTATCCCGACCTGCTGCTGCACAGCAGGCTGAAACATAGCTACTATATTTTTCTCCACACTTACTAGACAGACAAATTTGGTGGCTTGGAAGTCTTTCTGTTCATGAAAACCATGAACAGTCGTGGCGGGGAAACTGCAGATTATTTGAGAGCAAAAAGGTTAAATATTCTGGACAAATAAGCACCGTCTTTATGCATCAAACCTAGCAGCTTTACTAAAGAATCTCAAATCAGCTCACGTCTATTCACAAATTCTGTTATTAACATCAAAATACAAGCAAACTTTGACTAAGACCAGTCCTACTTAGTGAGTTACAGCAGAAACAGCAACCCCTCTGAAGAATAAAGCAAAGACTAAATCAAGTTAAAGATAGATTAAATGTCTGCATATTGTAATGTACTTAATATGCACGTGTTACACATTATGTACCTGTAGTAAACGTGAGTGAACCCAAGACTTGAGCAGTTAATGTATAAATAAATAAAAACAGGCACCAACACTGCGAAACGAGATGATTTAAGTTTAATTAAACTACAGTTTTGCAATAGAAAACACATTTTAGTTCACCTTTATTAATTAAAACTGTCGTAACTTAGCTCTCTGCAGAAATATTTAATCAACTGATCACGGGAAACTTATCTCAAATTGCCTGATAAGGCAGTGAAGCTACAATGGCCTGACCCTGCACTGAACCGGGGTCTACCATGGCTTATCATATCAGGTTTTATTAAACAACAGGCAGCAACAATTAAACTTGAATACATTAAGGGATTGTGTGCTGGTACAGTTATTAAAACTGGGGCTTTAAAACATGAAGCTTTCCTGTTTGAGTCTGGGCTTCTCAGGCTGTCGATGGTGGAGTTTGCACGTTTGTGGGACTTCTCTGTTTGTCAGGAGATATGGCGACTTATAATTGACCTCAGGAGAAGCTGCGTGCATGCTTGGATGTTTTTCAGCCCTGCAATGGCCTGATGATGTGTCAAGGTTATACCCTGCCTCTCACCAGATGGGATAAAGCCCAGCTTCACTGAACAAGATTAGGTGAGCATAGAAAACCGATGAATGAACATATGAAGGGACGAGCTTTTTCAAAACAAAACTTTGAGCGTTTACCTTTTTCTGTGTAGCTTCGTTCTTTTTCTTCTCTTCTTGTTTTTTCTTTTTCTTATCTTCCATCAAATGTGTTTCTTCTTGTGTTTTTGCTTCTTTTCACAGCTAAAATATAAAAAGACAGGAAAGGACAGAGCTTTATTTTAACCTCCTGCTGAGTTAGGTACATTGCAGGTCACCAGACTAACTTTTTGCACTGGTCATAGTGTAGTGCCCAACTTCTTTCTTACAAGCTGAAATCAACACGCTGAACAAAGTTCACTACCCGTTAGAAGTTGATAACAATCAGTGGCACAAACACTCAACCCAACCAGCTGAGAGATAGCTGTGCTTTTACCACTAGTGAAGATCCTCTAAGCTATTTTTGTCTGTCCTAAAAGTCGGCATTTGAAATTGAGCGCACGTTTTGAGGCTCTTCTTGTGAATAGTTGATGGAACTTATGTGTTGGTACAGTTTGTCACCAGACAAGGCAAGCACTGCGCCAGTTAGCCCTGGTTTGCACATCATTTTGAATGGGCACATTAGCCAGGTCAACCCCCGGCTGACTGACTCAGCTCATCTGCTTTGAGAACATACAAACGCAAAAGGCTGCAGATTCTGGGTGAAAAGTTAAACTACGGAGTACTAGCTGCAGGCGCAGCGACTGAGGACTTAACTTGGGCTGTGTTCATTCTTTCTACATGTTGTAGTGGAGTGGAGCCATGCGGTGCTGGAACCGTGAATGGAAAAGAAGCAATAGTTGCCCCCCCCGGAGATGATACTTCCAGTTTTTAGTCTACATTCATCCTGGGAAATGGATCCCATCACAAGCAATGTTCAGGATCTACCACAGGAACACGACCCATAGCACCATTTAGGGTTACTGACATGTTTTAACCTATGACCTCTATGAGCAGCTCTAAAGAAAAAAGCTTTCTCAACAATCAAACACCCAAAAGCCACGTCTTGTTTCACATGGAAAGAGATCTAGAGCCTTATGACATATCCATCCCAGAGTCTATAATGGAAAAATGGAAAAATAGGGATTATTAATATAATTAATCAAATTTTTAAGCATAAAGCACATATTAAAAAGGCAAACATGAATGGGAAGACACTTATTTTTAACCCTGAAATGTGACATTGTTTGTGAAACCATTAGCCAGTTCTCCTGCCAATGTGCTGCTGCAGGCGATGGTGACGTGTGCCACTGCCTGGCAACAGGCGCTCCCAGAGGTCCCAGTGGGCAGTCAGGTGGAGACAGACAGCACCCTTTAGCGTAGCGCTGAAGTCGGTTTTGTCTAATCATGGAACTGGGAAACTAAGGTGGCTGAAACTGAGAAAAGGTCTTGAGCTGAAGCTTAAATCTGATTTCTGAAGTTAGGGAGCTGAAGATGTCATGAGAGTTTGTACTAACATTTTTATTCCATTTCCAGATCAACTTTTATTGGCCTTTGAGGCAAATGTTAGCAAATTCTGGGAAAACATTTGTTTTAATGCATTTAGTGAATATATAAACAACTAATTTGATACTGTGTTGAAACACAGGTTAGCTGAGATCTGGAATCAGGTTTCCATCCAACATGCCAGCGTATATTTCAATAAGTTGCCAGGGAGACAATCACATAAAATGTCATCATGTCATGTCATCTCATAACTTTTTACTAATACTAATAAAGAAAAGCAGCGGGATTGTAACAATAGGGAAATTTGATGGCCATGCATGTATTTTTTCCACTTTGGTCACAAACGAAGCCTCTTTTTACTGTTTTTCTTAGACCTCACTTTATATTATGTTTGTGAAAAGAAACCACAATTATATTCGAGACTGAATTAAACAGACCTTTGTTTCCGTATTATGTACAATTGGCCACCAATAAAAAGGAAATGACCCCCACCCCCTGACTCTGAACTCTGACCCTGTGGCTATTGACCAGCTTTTACTAACCACAACCCAAAATACAGATACAACTTGTTTGTTCAGCAGTATCAAATAGAATATCAAATATTACCAGCAGATTTGAGAACAAAAATACAAAAAAAGTTAAAATTAAGATTAAAAATTCAGATGAAACTGCTTAGAACTCAGTTGTTTAAGATACAGGTAAAGACATACTTTTGAAGCGATCATCCCACAAGCAGCAGCAATAATGTAAGCTGCGTTGTAAATTTTGTTGCCAGTAATAGGAAGAGGGCTGCTACTCATACCCATCAACACATTATTTTTAAAGCACCAACAGGCTGATTTAGAACCTGCAGCTGCAATATTAAATATAAATGGTGTTGCATCAGTGAGGCTTTTGTCATGTAGGCAATAAGTGAGATGCTCTAGTTAATGTGAGCTGCTGTCCTCCGTTGACCTGAGAGGTTGGCAGAGTCAAAATGGCTGCGGTTGCAAACATTTGCTCGCCAAGCACAGCTGAAAGCTTAACGTATAAAGTCCTAAACATGTGCATCCCTTGGACAACTGAGCATACTGATCGATTGTTTTACAGCATCTTTTCTACCTTTTGTCAAGTTACAACGGCAGGTTATTTGGATTTTACACGACAGACTCAGTCAAAGTAGTGCATAATTGTAAAGTGCAAGGGAAAACATAGATTTTCAATGTTTATTTTACAATTAAATGTCTATAAATTGTAGCATGCTTTTGTATTCCATCCCCTTTACTTTGATCCTCCAAAACACAGCACTACCATGTGGTGGTCTATCACATAAAATAAAACATGAAAGTTTAAAATATTAACATGGCAAAGTGTAAAAAGGTAAAGATCTGTGAATGCTTTTGCAAGGCCCTGAATGTACAGGTCCTTCTCAAAATATTAGCATATTGTGATAAAGTTCATTATTTTCCATAATGTCATGATGAAAATTTAACATTCATATATTTTAGATTCATTGCACACTAACTGAAATATTTCAGGTCTTTTATTGTCTTAATACGGATGATTTTGGCATACAGCTCATGAAAACCCAAAATTCCTATCTCACAAAATTAGCATATCATTAAAAGGGTCTCTAAACGAGCTATGAACCTAATCATCTGAATCAACGAGTTAACTCTAAACACCTGCAAAAGATTCCTGAGGCCTTTAAAACTCCCAGCCTGGTTCATCGCTCAAAACCCCAATCATGGGTAAGACTGCCGACCTGACTGCTGTCCAGAAGGCCACTATTGACACCCTCAAGCAAGAGGGTAAGACACAGAAAGACATTTCTGAACGAATAGACTGTTCCCAGAGTGCTGTATCAAGGCACCTCAGTAGGAAGTCTGTGGGAAGGAAAAAGTGTGGCAGAAAACGCTGCACAACGAGAAGAGCAGACCTGAGGAAGATTGTGGAGAAGGGCCGATTCCAGACCTCGGGGGACCTGCGGAAGCAGTGGACTGAGTCTGGAGTAGAAACATCCAGAGCCACCGTGCACAGGCGTGTGCAGGAAATGGGCTACAGGTGCCGCATTCCCCAGGTCAAGCCACTTTTGAACCAGAAACAGCGGCAGAAGCGCCTGACCTGGGCTACAGAGAAGCAGCACTGGACTGTTGCTCAGTGGTCCAAAGAACTTTTTTCGGATGAAAGCAAATTCTGCATGTCATTCGGAAATCAAGGTGCCAGAGTCTGGAGGAAGACTGGGGAGAAGGAAATGCCAAAATGCCAGAAGTCCAGTGTCAAGTACCCAGTCAGTTATGGTCTGGGGTGCCATGTCAGCTGCTGGTGTTGGTCCACTGTGTTTTATCAAGGGCAGGGTCAATGCAGCTAGCTATCAGGAGATTTTGGAGCACTTCATGCTTCCATCTGCTGAAAAGCTTTATGGAGATGAAGATTTCATTTTTCAGCACGACCTGGCACCTGCTCACAGTGCCAAAACCACTGGTAAATGGTTTACTGACCATGGTATCACTGTGCTCAATTGGCCTGCCAACTCTCCTGACCTGAACCCCACAGATTCTCTGTGGGATATTGTGAAGAGAACGTTGAGAGACTCAAGACCCAACACTCTGGATGAGCTAAAGGCCGCTATCGAAGCATCCTGGGCCTCCATAAGACCTCAGCAGTGCCACAGGCTGATTGCCTCCATGCCACGCCGCATTGAAGCAGTCATTTCTGCCAAAGGATTCCCGACCAAGTATTGAGTGCATAACTGTACATGATTATTTGAAGGTTGACGTTTTTTTGTATTAAAAACACTTTTCTTTTATTGGTCGGATGAAATATGCTAATTTTGTGAGATAGGAATTTTGGGTTTTCATGAGCTGTATGCCAAAATCATCCGTATTAAGACAATAAAAGACCTGAAATATTTCAGTTAGTGTGCGATTAATCTAAAATATATGAATGTTAAATTTTCATCATGACATTATGGAAAATAATGAACTTTATCACAATATGCTAATATTTTGAGAAGGACCTGTAATGTCAAAATGTCAATCGAAAATATACCAGGAACTTGTACTACCAACTCAACCACACTGAAGCAGAAAACAAAAAAATCACACATATTTGAACTCATATGTAGTAGCAGTAGATGATGCATTATGAGTTTTTAACATTGAAGCACTTTTCATGCGAATTTAAAGGTCAAAAGCCAACAAACTGAAGTCTGCTGTGGAATTATACTCTCCTGTCAGCTCATCAGGATTAGAGCTTGGTGTTCCCCTTTAAACTAGACACTCACTGCAATGATAAAGGCTGCATAAAAAAGGACAGAAAAGAGACTAAGGAGAGATCAAGGTGAGTCAATTATAAGCAAGTGCAAAACTGGTAAAACAAATTATGCAGAAATTGAGAGTAAATGTGTGAACAAGTAAATGGCTTGCTGCTGCACACTTGAGCAATAAAGATGGGGGGGGTGAAGTCTACCAACAATGAAGCTGGTAAGTGTGGACATGTTAGAGATCGGGGGGAGGGGTGGCAGACCATTGCCGACAGTAGCTGGGCACGGAGCCAGGAATGCCTTCGCATGCCTTGCCAACAACGATAGCAACAGCCGCTGCAGCTAATGGAGATCATGCAAAGCATCGTCTGCACTTTTGGAACTCGAAGGCTCTTTCACCTTTCTGGTTTTCAAATGCAAAACCTCAGACACAGGAAAAAAAAAAGGCAAATGTGTTGCTCGTGCCTTCAGGTTGCATGAAGGTTTAGAAGAAAACTGCACAGTAAGCACTGACAAAGTCCCAATGCTCTGCAAAGAGGATTGCACTCTGTAAACTACTTGGAGCTATTCACAGAGTAGCCATCATAATGCCTAATGGCGTAGAAAAGAGAAGTGTAGGCTTCAGTTCTGCCTGTTCTGTGAAGAGGCACTTGAATACTTTGTATTGATGCAATGCAAAAGCCTAATCTGAAGCAGGTTCTATCCCATGGGTGATGATGGGGAAAAAAAACTATAAAAAAGTTAGATGACAATTTATTGGTACAACAGATTAGAGAACAACAAATATAAACAATGTATAAGCAAAAACATCTAGCTGCTGAGCAGTAGGACTGCACGGTGGTTGGTGATCAAAACTTTTGATTTACAGTTCTGGGTTCAAACATATTCTGGCTGAGTTTGCATGTTCTTCCACTGTATACATGGGATTTCTCCTAGTACTCCAGTTTTGTCCCACTATCAAAAAAAAAACATTCATGTGAGTTTAATTAGATTCTAAAACTCAGCCAACTCGCTCTGAAGCAGGAACATCTGCAGGAACTGTTGTTTGTGTCGCTCAGGGTTTCTGCTGAATTTCTAGTTAGTAATTCCTCACATTTTCAGACTCCATTTTTTTCATGTCTTACTGTGTATTTGCAGTGAGTGCTTGGACTGTGATCAGACCTTTATTATTTGTATCTTTTCAAATGCAAACTGGATTATGATATAAGGATATTGGAATGATGGCTGTAAACACCAGCAAAACAAAAAGGTTTCTGATAATTTTCCTTTAACCTTTAGGTTTGTCGTTACAGCGTTTAAGTCTTCTTCTACAACAATTGAGTTTGGTAAATTAAACGATGTTACTACTCAGACCAGAGGTTTGAGCTGGCACTAAAAAAGGCTCGATTTGGATCCAGATTGTTGATAAATTCTTGAACACTGACATTGTGAAAGACCAAAATGTAGATTTTTGGTAAGTCCATCCATCCATCCATTGTCTTCCGGTTATCCGGGGTCGGGTCGCGGGGGCAGCAGCCTAAGCAGAGAGACCCAGACTTCCCTCTCCCCAGCCACTTGGGCGAGCTCGTCCGGGGGAATCCCAAGGCGTTCCCAGGCTAGCCAAGAAACATAGTCCCTCCAGCGGTCCTGGGTCTTCCTCTGGGCCTCCTCCTGGTGGGACGTGCCAGGAACACCTCACCTGGGAGGCGTCCAGGAGGCATCCTAACCAGATGCCTGAGCCACCTCAACTGGCTCCTCTCAACGTTGAGAAGCAGTGGCTCTACTCTGAGTCCCTCCCGGATGACCGAGCTTTTCACCCTATCTCTAAGGAAGAGCTCAGACACCGTGCGGAGGAAACTCCTTTCGGCCGCTTGTATCTGTGATCTTGTTCTTTCGGTCATGACCCAAAGCTCATGACCATAATGATATAGAAACGTAGATCTAGCGGTAAATCGAGAGCTTCTCTTGTTGACTCTCTCTTCACCATGACAGACCGGTAGAGCGCACGCATCACTACTGATGCAGCACCAATCCGTCTATCGATCTCCCGCTCCATTTTTCCCTCATTCGTGGAGCCAATGATTCTCATCCCAGCCGCTTCACACTCGGCTGCGAACTGCTCCAATGAGAGCTGTAGATCACAAGCTGATGAAGCCAATAGGACCACATCACCCGCAAAAAGCAGGGACGCAATCCTAAGGCCACCAAAACGGATCCCCTCAACACCTTGTCTGCGCCTAGAAATTCTGTTCATAAAAGTTATGAACAGAATCGGTGACAAAGGACAGCCCTGCCGGAGTCCAACATGCACTGAGAACAGGTTCAACTTAGTGCCGGCAATGCGGACCAAACTCCTACTCCGCTTGTACAGAGACCGGATGGCCCGTATCAAAGGGCAACCTTGCCGGGTTCCAATCCTTACCGGAAACGAGACCGACTTACTGCCGGCAATGCGGACCAAGCTCAGACGCCGGTCATACAGGGACCTAATAGCCTGTATCAAAGGGCCAGGTACCCCATACTCCCAGAGTACCCCCCACAGGACTCCCTCGAACGCCTTCTCCAAGTCCACAAAGCACAAGTAGACTGGTTGGGCGAACTCCCATGCACCCTCCAGGACCCTGCTGAGGGTGTAGAGCTGGTCCAGTGTTCCACGGCCAGGACAAAAACCACACTGCTCTTCCTGAATCTGAGGTTCGACTATCCGATGGACCCTCCTCTCAAGAACCCCAGAATTGACCTTACCAGGGAGGCTTAAGAGTGTGACTCCCCTATAGTTGGAACACACTCTACGGCCCCCCTTTTTGAATAGGGGGACCACAACCGGCCTGCCAATCCAGTGGAACTGCCCCTGATGTCCATGCAATGCTGCAGAGTCACGTTAGCCAACACAACCCTACAACATCCAGAGCCTTTTTTTTAAACACCTTGGTTACCTCAGCACCAGAGATTTTTGGTAAGTATTCAACTTAAATATGGAGCTAAAGAGTGTTAGGCCTTTTCACATTTAAGATTCCTACACATATTTAATGGATGGATGGAAATTCAGATATTTCTTGTTCTATATTAATCCAGACTTGGAGAATAGTGGTAAACCAAGCATCATACTTCCCCAGACTGTGTACCTCCCCTGTACCTCCCCTCTGCCTGGGTCTCCTGTATCTGTGAGCAGGATTAGGTCAGAAAACGCATGCATGAATATCCGCATTAATATTCTCCATGCAAGTGAACTCACATAGCACTAATATGAGATCTGACATATAAACAAATAGTCTGAACCATATTTATACAGACTGTGACACATGCATTTATAAACAGACTTTTTAGCCAATCAATGAGTAATGACAACTAATAGCATCTGTAAATTTATTCAAGTTTTAAGTTAAAGGATTCTCATTTCATTCAAAGCAAGATCATCATTTTCATACAGAATTATGGATGTTGAGAACCAGCCAAACCAAATAATACAATCTGGCGAAATATCCCTCAGTTATTCAAGCAAAAGGACATCAAGAGTTGTAAAGTGAAAATTATGCTATGACCTAATCTGTATAATAATCACAGCATTTAGCGGTCTGGTTTTGTTATCAACCCCCTTACCCCCATTCTTTTTATGCCTCTCTGTGAATAGACACTGCCTCTTTTCACAGGCTTTGGTTCCTGAGTGGGGCCCCCTAACCCAGCAGCGAGAGAAATAACCCTGGTGACCCCTTCTCTTAACCACCACCTCCTCAAGACCAAATTTAGGCATCATAGCACATTAATAAAACCAGCAGGAATTAAAGTCTACATTAGTTTGCCCTCCTAATGCGTCAGAGTAGCGGCATCCCCCAGCAGGTATGTTACTATCAGCGAGTCTGTAGCTGCCATATTTGCTCCAGTTGCTTGATTGATAACGCTATTGCTGCGACATCCCCTAAAAGTCTGTTTTGTGGTTTGCATTTTGCACAAGTTTCATTAATAACCTACTCAGAAAATCACTCATTCAATGCCTTCAATGACATCTACACCAAAGGCCTATTGATTTGATACAGGACCACAAACTTAACCATCATATGCCACTTTCACTAGAGACAGCTGGCTTAAATGGCTATAGGAATTGCAATAAATTAAAATGTATTGTGATACAAAATCTTCTGAAAATAATTTAAAATTACATAAAACTGATGATATGAAAGTGTCAAGGTAATTAGTTTTCTCCAGCTCTACTGAGGGTGGAATGTCGCGGTGCTGCCCCTCTCCCTTCACTTGCTAGGTACTGCTGGTTAGCAGGCTGAAAAATAGACTAGTGCACATGACCCCACCTAACAAGAAAAACAAATTTGATTGCTTGGAAACATTTTCCAACGGTCATTGAAACTGATGGACGATCACCCATTCCCATTCTTAAGCTATCGCTGTCACAAAACTACAGTTGGCGAGCTACATATCTGCTCATTAGTCGACTGCACAGTCCACTTGAGCAGACTGACTAATCGACAAGCTAACACCAGCTTGTTAGACTTTGGTTACTATCTAACGGGAGTGTCACACTCCAGTCCTCATAGGCCAGTGTCTTGCAACTATTACCTCCTCATGCACTCAGGTTCTACAGAGTCCTGCTGATGACCTAATTATAGGTCCTTCTCAAAATATTAGCATATTGTGATAAAGTTCATTATTTTCCATAATGTCATGAGGAAAATTTAACATTCATATATTTTAGATTCATTGCACACTAACTGAAATATTTCAGGTCTTTTATTGTCTTAATACAGATGATTTTGGCATACAGCTCATGAAAACCCAAAATTCCTATCTCACAAAATTAGCATATTTCCTCCGACCAATAAAAGAAAAGTGTTTTTAATACAAAAAACGTCAACCTTCAAATAATCATGTACAGTTATGCACTCAATACTTGGTCGGGAATCCTTTTGCAGAAATGACTGCTTCAATGCGGCGTGGCATGGAGGCAATCAGCCTGTGGCACTGCTGAGGTCTTATGGAGGCCCAGGATGCTTCGATAGCGGCCTTTAGCTCATCCAGAGTGTTGGGTCTTGAGTCTCTCAACGTTCTCTTCACAATATCCCACAGATTCTCTATGGGGTTCAGGTCAGGAGAGTTGGCAGGCCAATTGAGCACAGTGATACCATGGTCAGTAAACCATTTACCAGTGGTTTTGGCACTGTGAGCAGGTGCCAGGTCGTGCTGAAAAATGAAATCTTCATCTCCATAAAGCTTTTCAGCAGATGGAAGCATGAAGTGCTCCAAAATCTCCTGATAGCTAGCTGCATTGACCCTGCCCTTGATAAAACACAGTGGACCAACACCAGCAGCTGACAAGGCACCCAGACCATCACTGACTGTGGGTACTTGACACTGGACTTCTGGCATTTTGGCATTTCCTTCTCCCCAGTCTTCCTCCAGACTCTGGCACCTTGATTTCCGAATGACATGCAGAATTTGCTTTCATCCGAAAAAAGTACTTTGGACCACTGAGCAACAGTCCAGTGCTGCTTCTCTGTAGCCCAGGTCAGGCACTTCTGCCGCTGTTTCTGGTTCAAAAGTGGCTTGACCTGGGGAATGCGGCACCTGTAGCCCATTTCCTGCACACGCCTGTGCACGGTGGCTCTGGATGTTTCTACTCCAGACTCAGTCCACTGCTTGCGCAGGTCCCCCAAGGTCTGGAATCGGCCCTTCTCCACAATCTTCCTCAGGGTCCGGTCACCTCTTCTCGCTGTGCAGCGTTTTCTGCCACACTTTTTCCTTCCCACAGACTTCCCACTGAGGTGCCTTGATACAGCACTCTGGGAACAGCCTATTCGTTCAGAAATTTCTTTCTGTGTCTTACCCTCTTGCTTGAGGGTGTCAATAGTGGCCTTCTGGACAGCAGTCAGGTCGGCAGTCTTACCCATGATTGGGGTTTTGAGTGATGAACCAGGCTGGGAGTTTTAAAGGCCTCAGGAATCTTTTGCAGGTGTTTAGAGTTAACTGGTTGATTCAGATGATTAGGTTCATAGCTTGTTTAGAGACCCTTTTAATGATATGCTAATTTTGTGAGATAGGAATTTTGGGTTTTCATGAGCTGTATGCCAAAATCATCCGTATTAAGACAATAAAAGACCTGAAATATTTCAGTTAGTGTGCAATGAATCTAAAATATATGAATGTTAAATTTTCATCATGACATTATGGAAAATAATAAACTTTATCACAATATGCTAATATTTTGAGAAGGACCTGTATGTGATTCAGGCTTGTTGACACAGAGAAACACATCTAAAAGGCACTGGACACCAAGAGGACTGGGGTTTGACACGTGTAATATTCTGCACAATATGCACATTTATTTAAAAAATAACTAACTTTGCAGGTTGTTAATTGAAATTTTAGTTTAAGTCTATGTCAAAATAGTAAGCACATGTTATAGTATTCAAACCTTTACCATTTTTTGCCGCAGAAGGAATGTTTGTGACTGTTTTCTTTTAAACATTAAAATATATCCCATTTTTCATTATTTTTAAAGTTTTTTTAAGTATCATAATTCAGTGAAATCTGGGTGTTATTACTCAGGGCTATAACACATAAATAAACTAGGCTCACACCTAATTGTTAGAATCTCATTTAAAGAATTAAGAATAGATAACCATTAGACAAACATTACCCAAAAGGCTTTGAAATGGCTTTTAAATTCAAGTGGCTGATACAGATTTTTTTCAATCAGCCACAATGGCAAGTTCCATTTTTTTATCCCTTTTCTGGATAAAGCCAAGCTGCAGGACGTGCAGGGTTTACGGGTATGGATGCATCCTTTCTCAGGGATTACTCTAACGCTCACACTGACAACACAAAGAACTAACAAGGCAGATTTCAAACAAACGCAAAATCAAACCATCCTACTGCAATGCATGTTTATACTAAAGACAGAAATAACATATTTTTTGGTACTTCCCTGCAATTAAAGTAAGAGCTGGTAGCTATCAATTTACAAAGTGTGGAGCGGTGAAGGATGCACGGGCAACGGTTCTTGGTGAATGAAACTGGCAGAGATGTGTTGACATAAAAACAAGATAAATCGGGGCTGGATGGGTTTAAAACCCATCACGTGATGCACAAAGAGCATTTTGTGCGAATGAGCGGCGATAATATTGTCCATGTCAGGTCTCCCGCAACGCAACGCAACGCAACGGAGGGGGTCCCGCCGACATTTGCCGGGCATCAGCAACAACACAGCCCCTTTATTGTTCGGTTCATTAGCAAGAAGATATGCGACTTTCTGAACTCAGAAGCCGAATGCAAAGCAAACAAACACCAATGGCATCGTCAAACTTCGTAAAAACTGAGCACCCGGTGCAAAGACAACAGTGATGTCACAGTGGGCTGAACCGAAAATATCTCCATATACACTCCGTCTAAAACGATAAACGTCATAATCGTGCACCTTTGCGCATTTAGAAAGCGAAAACAAGGCGAGGTGTTTCTACTAACACGGAAAGAGGGTAAATAAATCCTACCATGAAGCGTTCAGTTGGTTCTCATCGGCGGCGGAGCTTCTGCAGCCATTTTGTAGTAACTAACCGGAGCAAGGAGACTGTTGAATCCGTGATAACGGGGGGAGGTGGGCGTGCCTCACCGCGCCACGTGATCTTCAATAACAAAACAAACTGGTCTCGCTTTACAACGCTCCTCCCTCCCCGTCGTTTCCATGGCAACTGCAGTCCCCTTCACCACTAGCTGCCGACGCTCTGCAGCTTGAATCTGCCTTCCCACGATATATATGACCAATGAGGAAAATATGCGAGAGTTGAACGTCTAAAAATGTCGTGTCGAGTAGATATAAAAGCGATATATGAGTGTTTTAACTGCGTTTGCAGTTTGTGCAATGAGGAATTTGTATGTTTGCTGTGAGACCAACAGAGGGCACAATTTGAATTCTGCTGTGAACCAATGTGTTGTAGCATCTTACTCATCCATTGAGTGTTGCCCCCATGGCTTCTTTGCAGCAGGGTATAGGCTACTACATTAAAGAGAAATTAGTTACGGGAGATTAATTTCATATGAGCTGTGTGTTGCTCTGACACATTAAAAGATGCATAAGAGCTAGATGTATTACAGCCAATGAAAGCATTTTCTCACATTTTTATCCACAGTGTTTTAGTCAGGAGTACGGAAGATTGACGAAAAATTGTTACACATATTACTTAGTTTCTTTTGACAGACGTGCAATAAAAAGCATAAAATTGTGACTTTTCTGGCATTTCATTCAAATGTCAGGTTTAGACAGAGTAGTTACAAAGCAGTGCTTTCACAAAAAGAAGCCTTCTCAGGTTGTTATTATTACTGGCCTATCATTACTCACAAAATGTTTTGTTCATATCAATTATGATGAATTTTACGCTTCAGTATAATTGGTAAATAGGCACTAAATCTGTCCCAAGTTTTCCCAAGTTTGCAAAATAAACTTTAAAAATGTTTAATGCAAAATGCAAAATCTCAAGTCATGCAATTATGAAATACTCAGATGTTTCTCAACTAGATTAGACAGATTTCTTTATTCCAAAACAAAGAACACTGCTGCGACATTACCAATTCAGTGGGAATAAACCAATCATTCAAAACAAAAGTCATGTTTCACAAATGTTTTTAAATGTAATTCTTTTGATTGTTTTGAAATGTAAACTTATTTCTAATCTTTATCTGAATTTGAAAAAAAAAATTAGTTTTTATACTAATAACGAGATTACGTTTATGGACCTGACTGTATTTTGTTCAGTTCAGTTTAGGTGTATAGCACAAAAACACAACAGATTTAATCTTACAACACTTTAAAGGGTCCAGTTCATATCAAGTTCTACTCAACTAGTTTGGTTTAAACTCGTCATATTCCACTTAATCCAATTCAATGTAGAGGTTTGTAAAACTAATCATATCAGTTGAGAATCAATTCTTTTTACAGCTGTTGGAGTTTGGGCTATTTTGCAAAATTTCCATCTTAAAATGTGCAAAACTGGTAAAGGATTAGTAGCGGTAATTATAGCAAAACTGATTGTATAAACTGTTGACTCAAAGGAACTTAATACAAATGTATGGTGCACTTTTTGGATTTTTAATTTAGTAATTACTGATTTAGTAATTACTGATCATAACTAAAAACATACATATGCTTATAGGTTTTCATATGTTAAATATCATATATTTTTACATTTTAATTCAATATTGTATAAATACTTCATGAAACCCTGTAAACACATGAATTCAGTTAAGTGATTTAAAGTTTGTTGGAAAACAAGCTTTATTTAACTTTTCTATTCAAACTAATTGACACTGATGGAAAGTAATAACAAAACAAAAACCTGTATACCAAATGTTTTATCGTGCACACTTTTCTGAGACATTTATACTAGCTTTAGGTACAATTAAAAAAATAAATCCTTATTCTGACCCATTCAGGTGTCTATTTATTCCCTAAGCACCTAACTGAAGTGAAATCTAATATTCTCAGCTGAACTGAGAACAGACACGAGGTGAAAGGTGTGCTATGACTGGTTATCACCACTCAGTATCTCTCTATTAGCCGCAGAAGCCCACTTCTGTGAAACATTTTTTGATTGCGGCATCAAATTATGAACGCCCACAAGAACCCAGGAGTGAATCTCTTTACAATGCAGACTGATCCCCACCATGTGCTTGCAGTTACTGAACCATCTGTAGTTGCTTTCACTCGCATATACAGGGGTTGGACAATAAAACTGAAACACCTGGTTTTAGACCACAATAATTTATTAATATGGTACAGGGCCTCCTTTTGCGCCCAATACAGCGTCAATTCGTCTTGACAATGACATATACAAGTCCTGCACAGTGGTCAGAGGGATTTTAAGCCATTCTTCTTGCAGGATAGTGGCCAGGTGTCTACGTGATACTGGTGGAGGAAAATGTTTCCTGACTCGCTCCTCCAAAACACCCCAAAGTGGCTCAATAATATTTAGATCTGGTGACTGTGCAGGCCATGGGAGATGTTCAACTTCACTTTCATGTTCATCAAACCAATCTTTCACCAGTCTTGCTGTGTGTATTGGTGCATTGTCATCCTGATACACGGCACCGCCTTCAGGATACAATGTTTGAACCATTGGATGCACATGGTCCTTAAGAATGGTTCGGTAGTCCTTGGCAGTGACGCACCCATCTAGCACAAGTATTGGGCCAAGGGAATGCCATGATATGGCAGCCCAAACCATCACTGATCCACCCCCATGTTTCACTCTGGGCATGCAACAGTCTGGGTGGTACGCTTCTTTGGGGCTTCTCTACACCGTAACTCTCCTGGATGTGGGGAAAACAGTAAAGGTGGACTCATCAGAGAACAATACATGTTTCACATTGTCCACAGCCCAAGATTTGCGCTCCTTGCACCATTGAAACCGACGTTTGGCATTGGCATGAGTGACTAAAGGTTTGACTGTAGCAGCCCGGCCGTGTATATTGACCCTGTGGAGCTCCTGACGGACAGTTCTGGTGGAAACAGGAGAGTTGAGGTGCACATTTAATTCTGCCGTCGTTTTATGTTTTTTGGATACAATCCAGGTTAGCACCCGAACATCCCTTTCAGACAGCTTCCTCTTGCGTCCACAGTTAATCCTGTTGGATGTGGTTCGTCCTTCTTGGTGGTATGCTGACATTACCCTGGATACCGTGCCTCTTGATACATCACAAAGACTTGCTGTCTTGGTCACAGATGCACCAGCAAGACGTGCACCAACAATTTGTCCTCTTTTGAACTCTGGTATGTCACCCATAATGTTGTGTGCATTTCAATATTTTGAGCAAAACTGTGCTCTTACCCTGCTAATTGAACCTTCACACTCTGCTCTTACTGGTGCAATGTGCAATCAATGAAGACTGGCTACCAGGCTGGTCCAATTTAGCCATGAAACCTCCCACACTAAAATGACAGGTGTTTCAGTTTCATTGTCCAATCCCTGTAGATCACAGTGAAGACCACATCTGTTGGATCGCAAAACTATGCATCACAGTGATGGTGGCAGAACACAGTTTGTCAGTCTAGTCAGTAATAACAGAATCATGATGATAGATTTTGTTTGTGTCATATCAGTAGGGATTCATTTGTAAATCAGTAAATTAATCTTTAATAGTTAGTGCTTGTTTGAACATGACAGACATCTCAATAATGAAAATCAAGGTATGATTTGCACATCTCAAAGTGGTTTCTAAGTATGTTTCATTCAAGCCAAGATTTTTTTCTTTACAAATTTCCTTCAAGAGCAAGATCATTAGATTTTTCATAGTTTTTTTCTATATTAAAGCTATTTTCTTCTGTAGGCTGCCATCATCCTTATATTTCAGTTTGTATTTGACTCCTCAACTCAACCATACTTCATGGCTGTCAGTTTGTAACCACCCTGCTGCTGTGGAGAATTTGAATTAATTAAACATGTAACTCATGTAATATATCTAATTGATTCAGTTAGATGTATTACATAAACTTGCAGCAGAACCCAAAACACCCACATAGCTTGAGATGCAATCGTTAGAGCTTGCTTCTTTGTGTTTTACAAAGGGATTTGGAAAAAAAAACAAACAAGTGATATTCGTGTTTTTTGCATTAACACATAACCTATACATCAAATATTACAGCTTTTTAAATTAAATAAATATGAAGGATAATAACTTTCCACCTTCAATAATAGTAACTGAAATTTATACTTTCTAAATGCGGTGCTGTTAATCTTCCCTCTGTCTGTTCTTTTTTCAAATAATTTCAAATAATGATTTAATTTACTACGGAAAAAAGGTTATCCTTGCAATGTTCTGTCAGTTACTGTTTTACTTATCACTGTTTTTTTTTAATTCATTAATGTAATTCCCCAGCCCATCCCGTCAATTACATTTAGTTCATTGCCTTCCCCTCAAAGCCGAATAATCAGACACGCCTGTTTTGCGTCCAGTAAACAACCATAGCAATATTTAGCTCCCTGTTTTCAGTCACTCTTTGTTAGATCCATCCCATCATGCTTCTGTTTTTCTCATGTTGTATCTAATGTATTATGAAGCATTTCCAGTATTTGTGCTCCACCTGAGATTAGCGGTGGTTTCTTCAGTAATTTCATAGCAGCACAATTCCTGATAACATCAGGAAGGTGCTGTCCGAAATATAGTGAACGCATCCCAGTGGAATACATTATAATATAATGTCTCTGTTAATTAATTTCAATAACAAGCCTCGATGAGGATTTTAGAAAACGTTGCAAATAGGTTCCTCATGTGACCACGCTGCCATGTGGCCAGTGGTGTTTTTTTTAATAGCAGATAAGATTAGAATATTCAATTAATTTGAGGTACATGTTATCACACATTGTAATTGAAAGATGAGTGGTTGTGTGTTGTTGATAATCAGGGAGAGATATTTTGGTGGGCATCTCCAACCCCCTTCTAATACAACCGCCATTCAGAGTGCACTGAAGATGCCCCTAATCAGATTTATTGCATGCATAAGCATAATTGTGAGTCTATATCAGATTATTAAATTAAACAATTAAGGTAGGGAACACACTTTATTGGCTTGTCAATGTTTTTTCTGCATATTCTGTCACATCTATCTTCATCTTGGTAGCTTCTTATATTAGTTCAGTTGTGTGCATACCAAAAAACACACACATAGGAGACAGAGGAAGGAGCTGGTAGTTATATGCAAATAAGCCTTCCTGTTCACACCCATTCAAAGTCAGTGTATCCTCTTCTGTTGCTGCACCTGCAGTAGTCACTGTACTGCTGTTTTGTGTGTCTGTATGCAGAGGAGAGGGTTGGATGGAATAGTGAATAGGGGTGGCTTCACCAGCAGCTATAATTGTCTATTTTCATTTGGGATTAAGTCCTCAGGGCAGAAAAATCAATCTGTTTTGATATAATGAATCTTTTCAAGGCAGCAAACTGTCACTTGGGCAAACAATGGCCACGATCGATATTTCTCTGCTGCTCATGATAATGTGTACAGAAAAACATACAGTAGTTAATAAGGGAATACAGGCACTGAGAAAAAGGATTGGTGTGTAACCTGTCTCTAACAAGAGAAAAATGAATATAAATGCTTATAAGTTACAGGAAAACTCAATTCAATTTAAAGTTTGGGGTGCATTTGTATTAACCCCTGTCTTTACTGTAACATGCCTAAGTAAAATCCAACCAATTGCCTGCAGAGTGCATCTAACTAGTAAATAGAGCAGATCTGCATATAATTTCATCTCAGTACAATTACAGCTGTTTTGTGGTGTAGAGGTTTGACAGAGGGGCTGCACGGTGGTGCAGTTGGTAGCACTGTTGCCTTGCAGCAAGAAGGTCCTGGGTTCAATTCCCAACCAGGGATCTTTCTGCATGGAGTTTGCATGTTCTCCCCGTGCATGCGTGGGTTCTCACCGGGTACTTTGGCTTCCTCCCACAGTCCAAAGACATGCCGGTTAGGTTAATTGGTCACTCTAAATTGCCCGTAGGAGTATGAATGAGTGTGTGCCTGGTTGTATGTGTGTTGCCCTGCGATGGACTGGCGACCTGTCCAGGGTGTACCCTGCCTCTTGCCCATAGACTGCTGGAGATAGGCACCAGCTCCCCCACGACCCACTATGGAATAAGTGGTAGAAAATGACTGACTGACTGAGGTTTGACAGAGAACATTAGTGAACAAACGGCATCATGAAGACCAAGGAACCCAGCAGACAAGTCAGGGAGAAAATTGAGGAGATGTTTGAAGCAGAGGTACGTTATAAAACAATATTACAAGCTTTGAACATGTTATAGGAATTTTTCAAACAAGCTTTCAAAATAAAGTATTGCACAGCTAATCTACGAAGACATACACATCCACCGAAACTGATGGCTGGGCATGGAGATCATTATTCAGATTGGCAGCCGGAAGGACCAAAATAACTATAGAGGAGCTTCAGAGATCCCCAGCTCAGGTGGGAGAATCTGAGGACAGGGGAACCATAAGTCATGGGCACTATAAGTTTTACCTTTGTGGAGTGCCAAAAAAAAAAGTCCTGTTTTCAATTTCCTACAAGCTATGTAGGGGACACAGCCAAGAAATGTTGTAACATATGGTATAAAACAGTATTCAGCTTTGGAGATGTCATTGAGCACTTTTCAGTCCATCATATGAAAATGGAAACATTATAGTGAAACTGCAAACCTACCAACTAATGGTTGACACAAACTGACAGAGCAGGCAAGAAGAGGATTAGGGAGATACAAGAAGAAAGCCATTGTTGAAAACAAACAACCGACATATAGAAGAAAGTGCTCTGATCAAATGAGACCAAAACAGAACTTTCAGGCAATGTGTACAATGCTACCTGTGACAGAAAACTAACACTGCACATCACAGTGAAAACATCATCCCCACCGTAAACCAAGGTGGTGGCAGCATCATGCTATGGGGATGCTTTTCTTTAGCTGCTCAAAATTGATAGAAAAATTGATGAATATGAAGGTTTACCTTCAAGCAGGATGACATCAATAAACAAACAACCAGCGCTATGATAGAATGATGTAAATCAAAGCTTATTCATGTGCTAGAATGGCCCATTCAAAGCATTGCTGACCTAAATATATCAGGGAATCTTTTGCAGGACATGAAAAATGATACTAACATACACTCCCTATCCCATCTGACTGAGCTTTTTTGCAAAGAAGAATGGGCCAAAGTTTCAGTGTCAGGATGTGCAAAGTTGGTAGAGACAAATTTCTGAAAACAATGTATTATTTTCCTTCCACTTTTCAGTTATGCCCTACCTTCTGTTGGCCTATCACATAAAATCCCTCTAAATAAGTCTGTGGTTTAGGGTAACAAATGTAGAAAGGTTCAAAGGGTATTAAAACTTTTGCAAAGCACTCTGCTAATTCCTTGGTGAACAAAATAACATGTTTAGCTTTATCTACATGAACAAAGTGTTAGTTAAATCATAATGCAGAGCCTTGAACCTTTTAAAGTAAGGAAAGTGAACACATTGAACTCCAAATGGAATAAAACTGAATTAGAATCTCAAATTCACTCTTATTTATTTGCTCTTATTTATTTAAACACACAGAAATTGTTCATATTTCTGGAAGAAACCATTTCTGGAAGGCAACAATTTACTTTGACAGCTCATCTGACAGGAGAGAATGGTTACTCTGCATGTCTGCAGCTTGGGCTTTGTTACCACAGGGCGCAAGAATGTGGTAAATTAATACTGTAACAGTACAAGCTCTCTCTTTGCCGAAACACACACAAAAACACAATTTTTTCTTTCCCCCCACAGCATGCACACGTCAGAGTGATGAATGTCTCCTTCATGGGAGTGACCTCTAAGGATAGCGGCAGTGGGGAAAATACAGCCTTGCCTCCTCGCTCTGCCCAGCAAGGTAACAGCACAGACATAACTCAGGATTGCTCGGCCTGCAGCTTGAATCTCAAACGTAATGAAACTGAGTGGAGCTCTGCAGACTCTGCTGAGCTGTGCAGGACTATTCCAGGGGAGAAGTGGGTGGAAAATTATGGGGGTTCCATTTGTGCTAAAAATATGTTCACCAGCACATTAATTAACATGTGACAAAACATTTGTCTGTGTTTACGTCACATTGAATAGAACTCCATTTAGGGGAAAACCATGAATGAATTATTTTTTAAGCTGGAGCCTGGAATTTCTAAAAAAGAAGTGCCTGCAAGTTAATCAAATTTGCATATTAGGAGGCCTAACCCACACATGAGCTGAAGATTAGTGAACTTTATCACAGCATCGAGATACACGCTGATATTACTGCCATCTGCTTATGTGTCACACCACACTGAAGCAGATGCTAGCATAAATTTACATATAAAATCATACTGGACATACACATTACTTGAATAACAAGGATTTCTTCTCTTTTACAGAAAAAACAAACACAACATGGAGCATAAAACAGATCAGAGAGAGCAAATAAGGAACATTTTGAAGCACAAATTCCTCCTCAGCCTCTGGATGTGCCTGCAAATTAAACATAAGTATGTCATTAAGCACAGAGGCCAATAAATATGGGCAGCATTTAGCAGCTTCTTCTAATGCTGGAGAGCTCCTAGGCCATTGCATCAATCTTCCTGTCAAAGCCACTGCAGCTAATGTCCACGCCTTGCCTTCATAAACAGATTTATTATTCATGAATTAGCGTTATTGTCCACTTAATTATTCATCAGGTCTTAAATACCAATTTCCATCAGATAATCTACGCAGAGATGAGCAAGAGAAGAAAAAAAAAGGTGCTATTTACAGGTTCTCAGCATCACTTTAATTCTTTTTTTTAATGATTATTATTATGATTTTATGGAGGTGATGGAATGCAAAACAAGGGTAGAATTGTGAAGAACCAAAGATGTATTCAAAATAATGAGACAATTTAAGTTTGATGAATTGCAGTTAAAACCCAGAGGACTGTGTAAAGACAAACGATTACCGATTTTAGAAATACCTTGTTAATGAAATAAAAAAAACTGTCTACATGAGGTGAAAGGTGCACCAAGGTGCAAAAACCAACAAAAACTCTTTATTCAAATTATTATCAATGCTGCTATTCCGTTTATGTTCTGTCTCCTGTCACCTTCTGCGTCTACCTACTGTTCCCTCTCCTTCCCAAGTTGTTTTCCAGTCCACACACACACACACACACACACACACACACACACACACACACACACACACACACACACACACACACACACACACTTATTTTGCTATTTGTAGTGAGGACCATGTGTTGACTCCCATTGACTTCCATTGATTTTTTGTCATTTTTAACCCTTTCTATGCCCTAACCCTGACAATAAACCTAAACCTAACCATTATCAGTGCATGTCTGACCCTAACCTTAACCTAAACTCAATTTACACCTTAGTCCTAAACCTAACGGTTAGCAAAATAGGTCGTGAGGACCAGCAAAATGTCCTCACTTTGGTACAAATGGTCCTCAATTTGATGGAAAATTGGTTCTCACTGTGATGCCAAAACAGGAACACACACACACACCAGAGATGGGGATGAATCATTCATAGCTGCACATAATGCCCTCAACCCTTTCACCAGGGAGAGAAAGACAAAGAGGCAGACAGAAGAGCACTTGTAACAGGCAGAGAAAAAAGCTGATGGAAAAGGATGAGAGCTGCTATAATGGATAGAGAAATGAAATAGGCTGAGATGTAATACAAAACTTTGAGCAGTATTAGAAACACAAATCAGATTAAAACCATCAACAGGATGGCTTAAACATATGACATGGTAAAACCTGACTGGTTCTTCTATGTCAGAACATTGCAATATTTTGCTTGTGATATCTCAAATAAAGCTTTGTTTCATGCCTTTGTAATCGATATGCCTCAATTAATGAATCCAATGATCATGATCATTTAGAGATACTGATTATTAAATACAATAAATATAAACTGGAAGGAATCAGATCAAAACATGGTTGTAACACACAGTTTATAGTAGTTTAAATAAAAGAAAATTACAGTCCAACATCTTGTTTAATAATTTAATTAATCCTCATGACCAATAGGTCAGGTGGTTATAGCTTTAAATCCGATCCTATAGAGGTTTTCTGAACTTGGACCTTTAGTTTAGGCACCGGCTGTTAGAAATCCCAGAACTGAATGACAGTAAGGGTTGGTTTTCAATTTAAGGCAGCAGTTCAATAATTTGGACACCAAAGGAGTCTGAAGGAGAAAGAAAATGTTTTTTTACTAATATAAATTTAAAAAACTGAGTGATGCATTTGTATTCAGCCCCAAGCACTACAATTACAGCTGCATGTATCTATTAGCTCTGGACATAGAGCAACCAACATTTTTGTCCATCCTTCTTTGTGACATAGCCCACTCTCAGTTAGCTTGAATGGCAGATGTGTGTGAACTGCAGTCTTGAAGTCTTGCCACAGATTCTGAATTTGACTTGAATCTGGACTTTAATAGTGACAGTTTCCCTGTTCCTACTGAAGAAAAGCTGCCACCGCCATCCTTTAACCTGAGAGCAGTGTTAGTTTTCTGCAACATGCACCATTCTGCATCTAGTCTTATTTTGGTCTCATCTGTCCAGAGTACCTTTAATCCACATGTTTGCTGTGTCTCTCCATGGCTGGTGGCAAACTTATAGATAGGAGTTCTCATGGCTTTCTTCTCAGCAGAAATGTTGCATGCAGGTCCTACACCTTTTTCGGCATGCTGGAGGAGAAACAAAACCAAAAACCTCATGTTTATCCATTTCTTTTCATACGTTTTCTTGGAGTTCCTAGCAGTGCACACTTCCCTGGTCACCAGCTGGCAGTATTGTCACAAGCAGCATCAATAAAAACATTATCAAGTTGTCCTCTCTTTCTTTCTCTTTTGAACGAGTTCCATTCAAATAAGCAATAACAATATGAGATCCAAGAATGAACCTTCAAGTGTACTGAAAGAATGATGTGACCATCAACCAGTCACATGTTATGAAAACAGAAATAATAAAACCAACATTTTGGGAATTTCAGAAAGTAATTATGGAAATATAAAACAATATTTTGAAGTAATTGCAAATTGGATTTAGTAGTTTTAAAATCTTCCAACAGACAAAGTCAAGCTTTTCTCCAAATAATCACAGTGATGTCAGTGTCCGTATCTGAAACCACCTGGAGAAAAATCACATGTAATAATGTTTCTTACACTGACTGTGGGCTGCAAGGCCTTTTAAATCACACCACTTGTGGTCTTCTGAGAACGCTTTATGAGATGCAGCGAGGGAGGAAAGCAGCACACATGAAAACATTGAGATCTTGATTTAGAGCTGGTCGGAAAGATGATCGTCATCATCAAGTTTGAATAATGACCCAAGAAAAGAAGGAGAGTACTAAAATCTGTTTTTCATAAAGAGTGTGTGTTGATTTATCCTTGTATGAAAAATCTCTTGTTTTTCACTTGCTGCTCCATTTTGTTACCTAAATCTCAATGGAATGTAAAAGTGGTGAAGTAAAAGTTCCCTGTTTGCCATAAAAGATTTTCATTAAAACAATATTAAAAGCAATAGAGATCTCTTTGCAAAAGCAACAAATGCTCCAAATAAAAACAACCCCAGAAGATCCAAACAGAAAGAGCAATTATAGAGTCACTCATTCCTGAGGAAAATATTGGAGAACCTAAAAACACCACGATTAGTACTTTCTTGCCTTCTTGAAACATGAATCGTGGATTTGCCGAATTAAAACTAATGATCTTCATCAGTCATATTTCAGTACAGTCATAAAGCAGCTGACAGAGCAGTGTTGCAGGATGGAGACTGGTCATGAACCCTTTTAATCAGTTTCCACCATTAATTTTCCCTTCGATTGAGATCCAAACTGCTTTCTTTCCATGTCCTTAAGCTGGTCTGCTTTTCTTGAAGAATGTTTTTGCCTCAACAAGATTAATTTTCATCTAGAAAAACGACTTTATCATCATATAATCTATATTAAAAATAATGGTGTGACAAAGAGCATTTACAATTTTAATGTGTACCTGTGTGTTTCCTGCAGAGTGTCCTGCTCCTATGTCTGACATGAGGTCTCCAATCATCAATGGGAATTGGCTTTTGTTCTGGCAGTCAGCTTTCAATGTTTCATTTGGATGTTCCTGAACAAACATTTCCATATCATCTGGAAGACGATGGTTGATAAAGATTCAGAAATCACCACTGAACATCACTGCAACTTTGTTCCTTGTGTTTCGATGTTAGTGACGGTTTAGGTTTGGCTTTTTTGTACATAAATCTTATCTCCTTCAGACAGTTTCTCACATTTTGAACTCAACCACTGACTCATGCTTGCATTTCAGTTTTTAAAATGTATTTCTTGTTTTTAAGGCAATTCTTTGAGCTTCGAACTCTCAAGTTGACATGCATTTTTTGGTTTTACAACCTTATTTGTCAATCAGCCGGGTTCAACAGCTTGTCAAAGCCACCATCCAAACTTCTCAGTCAAACTCATTTCATATTTAGATATAGTTTTCCACCTACAGAAAAGCATGTTAGTTTGTTTTTCTTTTCTTTCTTTGCTATTTTGTTGTAATATCAAGACTAAATCAGCCCGCCTAAAACATGCCTCGGGTGACATCACTTTTATTGATTAGGTCTGTTTGTGTCTTTCTTTTTGTTTGCATCAAATTCCTCCTTCAGATGTTACCTTTGCATTTGATTATGTTTTGGTCATGATCATTTTGCAACTTTAATGTCATCAAATTCATCTAAATCTGTGAAAAAGTTACTTGTCTGCAACAGTGTTCACCAAAGTCAGCTGATCAGCTCAAATCTGGTGCCTTGTGATGTCATTGACCCAAATATACATTAAACAGATTTAGCAGGAGGTGTTCTTTCCTAATTGTGCATTTTATTCCTACTTGGCTGTGGTATTAAAAAAATAAAACAGAATTTAAAAAAATACCATTGGAAAGTATAGTTAAAGTTTGCAAGCACTCTCTCTTACCTGCAGACTCATTTGTATAAATTGCAAACATTCAAAGATTTCATATTTTTTCTTCTTCTTTATGATAAAAATATTTCATTAATTATCATTAATTTATTTTTTATGTAGGTTTTAAAAGGGCAGAATGTTCAACTGTTAAATAAAATCCTAAAAGTAAAACAACTGATTCAACATCCTCCAAAATTAGTGACTCTATATTATCACTAAAGGTTGTACTATCCAGAAGCAACAGAATCAGAATCAGCTTTTGGGCCAAGATTGTGTCCACAAAAAAATAAATAAATAAATAAATAAGGATTGTGTGCACAGACAAGGAAGTTGACTCAAGTTTCAGGCACTAACAGTGTACAGGTATTAAGCATAAATATATGAGCATGCCATATCATGTGGTGCAGAGCCATTGGTGAACCAACAATTAGTATATCACTTTCAGTAAGGCACAGGTTTCAACATTCTTTGTTTATTTGTGCAAAGCACAGAAGGAAAACTAAGTGACCTGTGCCATGGGTCGGCGAATGCTGGAAAGTACCGGAGAATTGCAAGAAACAATCCAAAGATGTTCCATCTTTAGTAGCACTGGTGACACATTAATAATGTGTTCATGTTCATTCAGAGATGATCACACCACAGCCATTTCTGTCACCGCCCATAACATGTTTAATGCTTTCCACAATGGTAACCACAATTTAACAACTGTTTTTTTACGCCATTCATTACATTGACTTGAACATGCACACACACAGAGGTGCTGAATTGTTTTATTGTATTCTGCTGAGACAATGGCAGTGAAGTGAAACTGATTTAGCCATTGCAGCACCACCACATGTCAAGCCTTGGCACGTATCAGAAAAGAAACAAGTGCTGTTAAGTCCATTCTATTATCCTCCAGCCTTTATGACCTACAAAAGCATACTTTTCTATCTCAAGGAGCCAAGAGTGTTTTCCTGTCAACAGAGGCCTCAACGCCTCCTCTGCCACCCTCCCCTTTCTTTCTTATTAAAAATGCCTTTGATGTCTTCATTGAGAGTCAGGGGTAATACTTCTCTCTCTCTCTCTCTCTCT
The DNA here is from genome assembly GCF_021462225.1 of Girardinichthys multiradiatus. Taxonomy (NCBI): domain Eukaryota; kingdom Metazoa; phylum Chordata; class Actinopteri; order Cyprinodontiformes; family Goodeidae; genus Girardinichthys; species Girardinichthys multiradiatus. The sequence continues at coordinate 20,197,149 of NC_061818.1, forward strand.
CTCTCTGTGTGTGTGTGTGTGTGTGTGTGTGTGTGTGTGTGTGTGTGTGTGTGTGTGTGTGTGTGTGAGAGAGCAATTAGGAGATAGTAAGGACACTCCAGCTCCTAATAGCTGCACTGGTAGGGGAGCTGTGAGGACAAGCCCTCTAAACCCTCAAAACCTCAGCACTATTCATATTTAAAATAAAATCAGAGGGAGGTAGAACAGATGAGCAGCGTGATCAAAAGTGTGAAGAAATAGAATAGAGAGGCAAATCTCCAACTCCAGTCCTCAAGAGCCACTGTCCTGCAGCTGTCAAATGCATCCCTATTTCAAAACAGAAAAGGCATAAAATGGCATCAGGAGAGGAACTATATGGTGCTGGAGCATCTGATAGGAAGTCAAAACAGTGAATGGGGTCATGAGACAGTCAAACATGGTGTTGGTTGTATGATGGGTTGGTTCAGCTTTGCTTTTTCAGGAACTGGGCAACTTGATGTTAACCAATGGAACCATCAGTTCTGCTCTCTACAAGAAAATCCTATAGCAGGATATCTGGCCATCAGTTTGGGATCTTATTCTTACAAACAATTACATCATACAACAGGACAATGATCATAAGGGCCATTCATAGGCTCAACAAAACTAAACTGGATATTTTGGAGTGGCTTAGTGAAAGTCAGACCTCAAAGTCACTTGTCTGCTGTGGCATCACTCAGGCTGTTTATGCTGAAAACCTTCCAATGTGATTGAATTAAAACAATTCTATAAAACAGAGTCGGCCAAAATGTCTCCACAGCCACGTAAAGCACTTACTGGCTGTTACTGTAAATGTTTGATTGCGGTTTCTGCCGAAAAGATGCCACAGAGATGGGGATTCAAGCTTCATACTCGCACTCCAATCTTAAAAACACATACGTCTAACTGGAGCTTTCATCTCTTTTAATCAGGAGTGAAGTTTGGCTGTTATGTAAGCTACAGACCAAGGGAAGTTACGTTTTACACACCATAGAGTTCACACCATTTTCAGTTCTTAGAAGAAAGCCGGTGTTTAGACCGCTTGGTTTAGCATGTTGGTCGACATTACAGGCACAAAACTCATTGGTGGTTCCTACATGAATGGCATCCTGGGCATGCCATTTGCCTCCCAGGTTGGATGTAGCTAAAAGAAGACATTCAAAAGAAGCAGAGTCACAGAATACTTGATACTCACCCTATATGGGTACAGTGTGACACCACAAACACAACCTGATCTCCATTTTCTCAGCAAGCAGGGGAACATTAACTTCCTGTTGACTTCTGCTGCATAAAAAACATCTGACTGAAAATTAAATGCTCTTTTTTTTTTTTTATATGGCGCTCGTGAGCCCTACCCCCTTTTTAATTACACCCTGAGCAGCTGTCCATAAGGCCCATTTTATAAAATCGCCACCGGTGAAACTACAATATGGGAAATTATGGCCGGACTATAAAGAAAATATGGGCTTGGAGAGGTGGTTAGATGAGGTAGATGAGAAGGGGTTGATGGTGGGAGGATAAGAAGTGGCTGAGAAAGGGCAACATCTGTCGAACAAAGCAAGCAAGAAATAAATGTGGGTCTTTGTCCTTTTATTTATCCTTGCTACACACATTTGGTGGTAAAAAGGTGTTAGGGACCTTAGGAGGTTTTAGGAGCTGCACCGAGGAATTAACTCCCTCCGTTAATCCGCATATTGATCCCTTTACACAGCCCCAACATTAATCAATAGAGGCAATAAAACCAAACATCGCTGCCTCCATGGGGTACGGTGACACACACCCTTAAGGAGAGATGTGTAGTGTGTATCTTCTCTCTTTGTATGGTGTATCTACAGAGTGTGTATATTTGTCCCATCACAAACCAGTCAACTGGACAGCCCTTAGTGGACGTCGAGCAGGCGTCCCCGGAGAGACAAAGACAACATTCAAAATGACAAAACAATCAGTGGACAGCATAAGTGATAGGAGACCTGCTGGGGTGGCAGCCAGAGAGAAGTCGAATAACAGCATATGATATGATCGCTCAGACATTCACACCTTTTGCACATATATATACGGTAGTTACACGACTCCAATAGAGTTACAGTGCCTTGCAAAAGTATTGGGCCCCCTTTAACTTGTCAACCTCTTGCCACATTTCAGGCTTCAAACATAAAGATATAAAATACAAATTTTTTGTGAAGAATCAACAACAAGTGGGACACAGTCGTGAAGTGGAATGAAATTTATTGGATGTGTCAAACGTTTTTAGCAAATAAATAAGTGAAAAGTGTTGTGTGCAATATTAATGCGTTAATACTTTGTAGCGCCACCTTTGCTGCAATTACAGCTGCAAGTCGCTTGGGGTATGTCTCTATCAGTTTTGCACATCGAGAGACTGAAATTCTTGCCCATTCTTCCTTGCAAAACAGCTGGAGCTCAGTGAGGTTGGATGGAGAGCGTTCGTGAACAGCAGTCTTCAGCTTTTTCCACAGATTCTCGATTGGATTCAGGTCTGGACTTTGACTTGGCCATTTCAACACCTGGATACGTTTATTTGTGAACCATTCCATTGTAGATTTGGCTTTATGTTTAGGATCATTGTCTTGTTGGAAGATAAATCTCCGTCCCAGTCTCAGGTCTCTTGCAGACTCCAACAGGTTTTCTTCCAGAATGGTCCTGTATTTGGCCCCATCCATCTTCCCATCAATTTTGACCATCTTCTCTGTCCCTGCTGACGAAAAGCAGGCCCAAACCATGATGCGGCCACCACCATGTTTGACAGTGGGGATGGTGTGTTCAGGGTGATGAGCTGTGTTGCTTTTACGCCAAACATATCATTTTGCATTGTGACCAAACAGTTTGATTTTGGTTTCATCTGACCAGAGGACCTTCTTCCACATGTTTGGTGTGTCTCCCAGGTGGCTTGTGGCAAACTTTAAACAAGACGTTTTATGGATATCTTTGAGAAATGGCTTTCTTCTTGCCACTCTTCCGTAAAGGCCAGATTTGTGCAGTGTACGACTGATTGTTGTCCTATGGACAGACTCTCCCACCTTAGCTGTAGATCTCTGCAGTTCATCCAGAGTGATCATGGGCCTCTTGGCTGCATCTCTGATCAGTCTTCTCCTTGTTCCAGATGAAAGTTTAGAGGGACGGCCGGGTCTTGGTAGATTTGCAGTGGTCTGATACTCCTTCCATTTCATTATGATTGCTTGCACGATGCTCCTTGGGATGTTTAAAGCTTGGGAAATCTTTTTGTATCCAAATCCAGCTTCAAACTTCTCCACAACAGTATCTCAGACCTGCCTGTTGTGTTCCTTGGTCTTCATGATGCTCTCTGCGCTTTGAACAGAACCCTGAAACTATCACAGAGCAGGTGCATTTATACGGAGACTTGGTTACACACAGGTGGATTCTATTTATCATCATCAGTCATTTGGGACAACATCGGATCATTCAAAGATCCTCACTGAACTTCTGGAGTGAGTTTGCTGCACTAAAAGTAAAGGGGCCGAATAATATTGCATGCCCCACTTTTCAGTTTTTTATTTGTTACAAAAGTTTGACACATCCAATAAATTTCATTCCACTTCACGATAGTGTCCCACTTGTTGTTGATTCTTCACAAAAAACTGGCATTTTATATCTTTATGTTTGAAGCCTGAAATGTGGCAAAAGGTTGAAAAGTTCAAGGGGGGCGAATACTTTCACAAGGCACTGTATAGGCAGACATGCAAAAAACAAAATGAGTTGCATTGCCCCCTATGGGAGAGTAAAATTAATAAACTTCAACTTCACATTTTGGGTTTCTCATTTTATTAATATTTGAAGTACGTATATGTATAAATATATATATATTATTGTATATATTATTGGAGACATAAAACGTTTTAAGGAAAATTATATAGAGGTTTGCTATTGTTGCTTGGCTCATCACCTTGGCAGTCATCATTACTTTTACTGTGGCAGCATCATTAGCATACATACGGCCACTAGGGTGAGGTGGAAAGTATGCTCATAATGTGGGCCATGCAATGAAATGACACAATTAGCATCTTTAAACATCTTACTGAAATCACACTTTTCAAGTTTCACCTTTATGAGGTGCAAATATTATGTGAATGAAATTATCAGAATACTTCCTGCTATTCATAGCAAATATCCATCCATCCATCCATCCATCATCTATACCCGCTTGTCCTTGCAGGATCGCTGAGGGGGGTTGGTGGCTATTTCCACCCTAGACAGGTAGCCACTCCATCACAGCACAGTAAGAAACATTATAATAAAAAAAATAATATCTGTCTGAGACTCTGGCTGAGGCTTCAAAACAAACAATAAAAAAAACACTAAAAAATGTGCTGTAATATCTTGACAGAGGGAAGCATGACGGCCACATTAAAGAGTGGCAGATCCTTGAAACAGGTAGTTGAATTAAGCCTGGGATAATGTGACAAACCCCAGAGCTGGTCCTCTTCCGTGGATTGTGCTTCATTGAAAGATAAAAACTGGAGGAGATAGAAAAGGTAGATGGGTTTTCTCCTTGTTCCATAATTCCTCACACATTTATTGTTCTCTGCTCCAGAGAGAGCTTTATTTGATGACCTTTAGGCTGCAGCACTGTGAAAAAATAAAAATATCTCTCTGACCGAGTCTACTTGTGCTTCATATTGGACTATGATACTTTCTATGATCCTATCTGATGCTCAGTGGAGACACTGACCACTGCCGTTGAACACAAATGTAAACAAGACTTCAAATATATAGTTCAAAAATTTGGAAAATATGAAGAAGGGATTTAAATCACCATCAGTATACAGTTAAAATGAAGTATATACATACCCTGTGTAGTGATACTAATGACCTACAAATGACCACTAAACATTTCCTGTTTTATAGGAGTCATCAAAATAATGGCTCCTTCTGGAAGAAAACCAAAGTTTTCAAATGGATTAAGCCCAGAATGAAATCTGACAGAAAATCTGTGGGTTCGGCTGAAGGGGACTGTGAACAAGAGATATCCTCACAGCCTGAGAGATTCCGCAAATCTGTGCAAAGTAGAGTGGACAGATATTATCAACTCAAGACGTGGGATGCTCGAGGTTGGAGGTCAAGGTTCCAGACAGACTACCCCAGACACAATCCTCAAAATAAAAATCTTACCAACAGCTTTCCAATAATCAATAGAGCTACTATAAGCTTTGACCCCTTCCAAAACCAGCATATTGAACAACTAATCTAGAAAAACAAAATACAAAGGGTTTATCTTTATAAACCTAAAAATATGCGTTAAATTGGCGAATATGACTTGGCTGAAGTTTTCTATAAGCAGTGACATCAAGCAGCAGCTTTCTAAAAGCAGATTAAACATGCAGCTCCACATAGTGCTTCTGTGTGGTGACTGAAGACACTCGAGGGCAGAGGGGTGCTAACAGGATGATCAAGGAGTTATTAATACACCACAGATCAATAACCATCAGCATTTTAATACCAGTGGAACAATGGCTGTAAAAAGTCTGTGACTGTGTGTGTGTGTGTGTGTGTGTAAAAGGCAGAGATGAGATAGGAGAAAATATTCAGACCTTTATTTTCTTAAGACCATACTTCTAAGCTCACAGACACAAATGCAAACATGAATCAATCTTTAGTTGTGTCTACGTCCTCCCTCCTGGTGATAAATGGAAGGACAAAGTCCCAGTATTCCATTAGGTCTCTCTCATAGAATTTCAATTACATCTTAAGGTCGATATCAGCACCAACCATGTCAAATAGATAATAATAAAAAAAAAACACAATCTATATTCAACAACAAAAAATGTCAACTAAAAATTATTCTGTGGGATTTATTCCAACAATGTTTGTGCTGATAAACCTTTCCAAGTTTCATCCTTTTTGAATCTCTTTCACCTTGTGTACCAGTCTGGTTCATTTTATGATCAATTGGAGATTTTATTGCATTTTATATACTGCATGGTTATGATATTGTCAGGAAGGGCTCTTGGAACTGGACCCAAATTCAGAAAGGCAGAAGCCAGACATTGAAATGGCAGAACAATGGATGGCCGCAGCATTAACAGTAGCAGCAGTAACACATTATAAACCAGCGAGAAGCAGTGAGAAATGGGAAGCATAAATAGCAGGGGAAGCATGACTCTGATGAGCAGGTAGCAGGTGGACTGAATGAGCTTGATTGCAGAGTGGTTGAGAGAGACTAATAAACATGAATAAAACAGCACGGAAGTAAAACAAAATATCTAACAAAGAACTAGCAGAAAAACCAAAAACAGAGAACATTGTATGAACAGGAAACTAAATACAGGTCCTTCTCAAAATATTAGCATATTGTGATAAAGTTCATTATTTTCCATAATGTCATGATGAAAATTTAACATTCATATATTTTAGATTCATTGCACACTAACTGAAATATTTCAGGTCTTTTATTGTCTTAATACGGATGATTGTGGCATACAGCTCATGAAAACCCAAATTCCTATCTCACAAAATTAGCATATTTCATCCGACCAATAAAAGAAAAGTGTTTTTAATACAAAAAACGTCAACCTTCAAATAATCATGTACAGTTATGCACTCAATACTTGGTCGGGAATCCTTTTGCAGAAATGACTGCTTCAATGCGGCGTGGCATGGAGGCAATCAGCCTGTGGCACTGCTGAGGTCTTATGGAGGCCCAGGATGCTTCGATAGCGGCCTTTAGCTCATCCAGAGTGTTGGGTCTTGAGTCTCTCAACGTTCTCTTCACAATATCCCACAGATTCTCTATGGGGTTCAGGTCAGGAGAGTTGGCAGGCCAATTAAGCACAGTGATACCATGGTCAGTAAACCATTTACCAGTGGTTTTGGCACTGTGAGCAGGTGCCAGGTCGTGCTGAAAAATGAAATCTTCATCTCCATAAAGCTTTTCAGCAGATGGAAGCATGAAGTGCTCCAAAATCTCCTGATAGCTAGCTGCATTGACCCTGCCCTTGATAAAACACAGTGGACCAACACCAGCAGCTGACACGGCACCCCAGACCATCACTGACTGTGGGTACTTGACACTGGACTTCTGGCATTTTGGCATTTCCTTCTCCCCAGTCTTCCTCCAGACTCTGGCACCTTGATTTCCGAATGACATGCAGAATTTGCTTTCATCCGAAAAAAGTACTTTGGGCCACTGAGCCAGTGCTGCTTCTCTGTAGCCCAGGTCAGGCGCTTCTGCCGCTGTTTCTGGTTCAAAAGTGGCTTGACCTGGGGACTGCGGCACCTGTAGCCCATTTCCTGCACACGCCTGTGCACGGTGACTCTGGATGTTTCTACTCCAGACTCAGTCCACTGCTTGCGCAGGTCCCCCAAGGTCTGGAATCGGCCCTTCTCCACAATCTTCCTCAGGGTCCGGTCACCTCTTCTCGTTGTGCAGCGTTTTCTGCCACACTTTTTCCTTCCCACAGACTTCCCACTGAGGTGCCTTGATACAGCACTCTGGGAACAGCCTATTCGTTCAGAAATTTCTTTCTGTGTCTTACCTTCTTGCTTGAGGGTGTCAATAGTGGCCTTCTGGACAGCAGTCAGGTCGGCAGTCTTACCCATGATTGGGGTTTTGAGTGATGAACCAGGCTGGGAGTTTTAAAGGCCTCAGGAATCTTTTGCAGGTGTTTAGAGTTAACTCGTTGATTCAGATGATTAGGTTCATAGCTCGTTTAGAGACCCTTTTAATGATATGCTAATTTTGTAAGATAGGAATTTTGGGTTTTCATGAGCTGTATGCCAAAATCATCCGTATTAAGACAATAAAATACCTGAAATATTTCAGTTAGTGTGCAATGAATCTAAAATATATGAATGTTAAATTGTCATCATGACATTATGGAAAATAATGAACTTTATCACAATATGCTAATATTTTGAGAAGGACCTGTAATCTGAAAATAAAAACTCCAACCAATAATAAACAGTGGGAAGTGAACTACAGAAAACATTATTTAAAGAGTACATAAACTGGCAGGGAAAAAAATCTAAATAAACTGTGTTTAGGGTTCTGTTTACTCTCTCCTGGCAGTCCATCTCATTAGATTCCCTCAGTTGTCCTGGTTTCCAGCTTCCAACTGAGCACACCAGCCACTTATCCAAAAAACATAAACCACGGCTGCCCAAATAACAGCAGAATTAAATGTACACCTCAACGCTCCTGTTTCCACCAGAACTGTCCGTCAGGAGCTCCACAGGGTCAATATACACGGCTGGGCTGCTATAGCCAAACCTTTGGTCACTCATGCCAATGCCAAACGTCGGTTTCAATGGTGCAAGGAGCGCAAATCTTGGGCTGTGGACAATGTGAAACATGTATTGTTCTCTGATGAGTTCACCTTTACTATTTTCCCCACATCCAGGAGAGTTACGGTGTGGAGAAGCCCCAAAGAAGCGTACCACCCAGACTGTTGCATGCCCAGAGTGAAGCATGGGGGTGGATCAGTGATGGTTTGGGCTGCCATATCATGGCATTCCCTTGGCCCAATACTTGTGCTAGATGGGCGCGTCACTGCCAAGGACTACCGAACCATTCTTGAGGACCATGTGCATCCAATGGTTCAAACATTGTATCCTGAAGGTGGTGCCGTTTATCAGGATGACAATGCACCAATACACACAGCAAGACTGGTGAAAGATTGGTTTGATGAACATGGAAGTGAAGTTGAACATCTGCCATGGCCTGCACAGTCACCAGATCTAAATATTATTGAGTCACTTTGGGGTGTTTTGGAGGAGCGAGTCAGGAAACGTTTTCCTCCACCAGTATCACGTAGTGACCTGGCCACTATCCTGCAAGAAGAATGGCTTAAAATCCCTCTGACCACTGTGCAGGACTTGTATATGTCATTCCCAAGACGAATTGAAGCTGTATTGGCCGCAAAAGGAGGCCCTACACCATACTGATAAATTATTGTGGTCTAAAACCAGGTGTTTCAGTTTCATTGTCCAACCCCTGTAGATCCATCCATTGTCTCTACCCACGTATCCTTGCAGTGTTGTAGAGGGTCTGGTGCCTATCTCCCGCGTCTTTGGATGAGAGGTGGGGTTCTCCTGGACAGATTAATAGTCGCAGGACCCGTGTGGGGGGCTCTATGTTGCCTTCATGTCTAAGAACAATTTAGTGTAACCAATTAACCAAACAGCCACATTTTTCAATTCAGTTTATTTATATAGCGCAAATTCACAACACATGTTGTCTCAAGGCACTTCACAAAAGTCAGGTTCATACATTCCAATTAATCGTAATCATTGAACAGTGCAGTCAGATTCAGTTTTTTATTCAAATTGGATAAAAAGTTTTTCTGTCTAAGGAAATCCAGCAGATTGCATCCAGTCAGTGACTTGCAGCATTCACTCCTCCCAGATGAGCATGTAGAGACAGTGAACAGTCACCGGCGTTGACCTTGCAGCAATCCCTCATACTGAGCATGCATGTAGCAACAGTGGAGAGGAAAAACTCCCTTTTAACAGGAGGAAACCTCCAGCAGAACCAGGCTCATTGTGAGCGGCCATCTGCCACGACCTACTGGGGGTTTGAGAGAACAGAGCGGAGACACAAAGAGAACCAAGAAGCACTGATCCAGGAGTCCTTTCTATGGGAAGGAAAAGTAAATGTTAATGGATGTAGCTCCTTTAGTCGTTTCATCTAGAAAGAAAGAACAGATAAACTCTGAGCCAGTTTTAAAGGTTAGAGTCTGAAAGACAGCACATATAATTAGTTACAGTAAATGCTCAGTCAATTGCCATGTCTAGGAGAGAGAAAGGGTTAAACACTGAAGGACAGGGCCAAGTGGATCATCGGTAGAGGGTGAGCATTAAGTTGTTGCCAGCAGAAGCTTGGACGATGCCCCTCTCCAGAAAGGTGTCACAGGTAGACACGGAGCCAGGCCAGGTGTAACTTCTAGGAAGAGAAAAGAGAGAACAAGGTTAAAAGCTGAAATAACAGCAAATAATGCAAAATTGGAGAGTAGTGTGAGAATGTAGCGAAGAGGGTGAAAGTGGTCATTATGTCCTCCAGCAGCCTAAGCCTATAGCAGCATAACTATAGAGATAGCTCAGTATAACCTAAGCCACTCTAACTATAAGCTTTATCAAAATGAAAGTTTTAAGCCTAGCCTTAAAAGTAGACAGGGTGTCTGCCTCACGGACTAAAACTGGGAGCTGGTTCCATAGGAGAGGAGCCTGATAACTAAAGGATCTGCCTCCCATTCTACTTCTAGAGACTCTAGCAACCACCAGTTAACCTGCAGCCTGAGAACAAAGAGCTCTGTTAGGAACATATGGAACAATCAGATCTCTGATGTATGATGGAGCTAAATCATTAAGGGCTTTATATGTGAGGAGGAGAATTTTAAATTCTATTCTGGACTTAACAGGGAACCAATGAAGGGAAACTGACTGTGGGAGAAAGCCGGAGTACCTGGAGAGACCCGGACTCTCTCATTTCATTTTAGAAATCCACAAAGCCTTATTGTGGGCTAACGATTTATCAGTTTCACAAATGAACATTTTCATTCATTTACATTATCTGGTGTTAGTTGTGAGGTTTTTTTCTGCTGGGTATTAAGATGTTTCTGTAAGCTTCCTTTAAAGCTGCATCAATCAGCAGAATCTATGTTTACTAAGTCTTCTCAGCCTCAATAACTGCAGCCTTCACTCATTTAGAAACCCTAATACACTGAGATCTGAGATGGCTGCAAGTTAATTGCCATTTTATGTAGTACTACAATGAAGACTGCATGCAAAACAGAGACGTACACAGTAAGCGTTATGGCTCTAATCTGCTGCCACATGTTCGATGGTGAAAGTTAAATAAAATGTCAGATATAGGATGTGAATTTCCTCAGTGAGCTGTGAAACATCTGGAAAACACAGAGCAGCCCTGAAACCTGATATCAATTGAGGAAGTTGTGGTTTGGGTGAAACTCTGCCGCCAGACAGAATGCATACCTGGTGAGGGAGTTTTCTCCTTCTTCACTCTCTCATTCTGCCACTGATCAAACATTAACTTCACAGGGGAACTGGTGGAGGCATGCTGAGCCCACCTGCTCTCCTCATCACACACACACACACAAACACACACACACACACACACACACACACACACACACACAGCAGAAGTGTCTGAACGAGTGGATGATTAAAGATGCTAGATTTCAGTTTGCCTCTGCAATCAACGAAGCAGAGGGAAACAAACCAACTATAAAAAACAAGAAAAATGGCACGCATGTCAATTTTCCTGTCTGTCCAGGTACAAGAGAGCGAAGAACCAATCCACCGTGGCACAGATCACAGATAGAGAGGAGGATTACAGCCTGAATGTCCTATTCTACTCTTCAGGTTAGATGAGCTCTATTCACCATTCCTATCTCGTAGCTGCAGCCCCACAGGCTCATCCATCTCCATTTCCAGCTCCCTGTCATTGTGTCTCCAGCAGCAGCTCAGCCTTAATCAATCTAATTACCAACTGCAGAGTAAACCCTGCAGCCATCTACCTTTCCAGTGTTAAACCTTCCAGTCTTAAATGCTGCTCTTATTCTTCAACATCCCACACTACCACTGCCTGTGTCCTCCTAATTTATTTTAATGATTAGTACAAGTAATAGAAGTAAAAAAATACAATTTACATCTCTGTGAAATTTAAATTTCAAAACATTAATGGGATCTGATCCATTAATTAGGACCACAGTACTAAAACAGTTCAATTTAGTAGGAGTTGAGTTATATTGGATCCTATAAATGAGGCAAATCTGAGTAATTCACATGTGGAAAAGTAAGTTACTCACAATGTGCATATCCTAGGAATTTCTCCGGATTCTGTGTTGTAACAGCCGGTTGTGTTTTTTTTTTTTTTTACAAATTTAAATCTAAAATGTGTGTTGTGTCTTTGTTTTCTGTCCCCTGTACTCTGGTCCCCTTAAATGTTCTATGAAGGTTATCAGATGTTTTGGTAGAGAACATCTGTAAACCAACAGCTTCATTAAGACCAAGGAGCAAAACATGTAGAAGAAGCTCCAGTCAGATGTTACCACTGTCATGGCGGTATCATGCTGTCGAAATGCTTTTTGTTTCCACATCCTGCTCCCATAATCCCCGGCTCATCTGGGGTTTGTTTACATTTTCTGAACACTTGTATAATTGTGGCGATTTGTTATTTTAGGCCCTTTAGTGAGTAGTTTTTTTCTACTTTTAAAATGATTTTAAGAGATTAAAGATCTAAAAAATTAAAAATTATTATTATTACAAAACATCCCATATGTTTATAGCTTAACTAATTGTTTGCAGTAAAAAAACCATAAAATGTTCTTTTTCAAATTCTTTAAAAAATGAAACGAGAGCTCATGTGACTTAAATTGAAAACAAACAATTATTTGGTGCCCAACAATGACTTTATAGCTACAAAAGCTTTCAATGTGAAACAACCAACCCCAGAATTAGATGTGAGAATAAATTACAACTCACCAATGACTACAGAGTAATCAAATCCCATTTCTACCTAGTTTGTAAAATATAAAGTGTGGCCAAACGAGTGGAGAAAATTAGTCTGATGTTTCCCCATCTCCCTCTCTGACAATGGCGGACTAATTAAAAATCTGCCATTTCATATTCATGACTAATTAGCTAAACGAGATGGCAGCAGGAATCTGGCCCTTTCCTAATTAAGCTGGAGAAATCAACTTACACCTCGGTGTAGAGCTGTGTGGGTGTCTATAGTAACATTTGGGTAATATTCAAGCTGCCCTGGCAACTTTCCAGTCGCTGACCCCTGTTTTAGTGAAGGCATAAGGCGGAAGTTGTCCAGTGTTCTCCTGTGTGCCAAATGTGTGCTAAAACGCACTTGGATCATATTGTCTGCAGCCTTATGTAATGGCTGGCTAATTATCAAAGTGTTATTAGACTTTAACTTGGTGAACAACAGCTGAGGTGTTAAAATGTAGAAAGTTTTTGGCATCTTTACTAATAGAGTAGACTTAAAATATCGCCATAAACCATTTATGGAGGAAAGTAAAATTTACACCTTTATTATCGGAAGAAAAAAGTAAGTTAAAGATTAAAACTTTCAGAAACTGTTTCTGTTCTTTTGATGTTTGTATAAATATTGTGTACATTACTTCTAACCCAGTGGTGTCCAAACTTAATGCCATGTGAGCCAAAATCTTGAAGATGAAATACTCACAGGTCTCAAACATAAAATTTGATTAGAATTAAAAACTCAAAGATGTCAAATATTTTAATCAAATAAACAAACTAATTTCAATTTTGTACAAAAGGAATGTGAAAATTATTACATATCTAAACAAAAGCGTACAATTTGCTAACTTCGTTTGTGTTGAATGTTTTCTAATTTCTTGGTCTAGAAAATTTCTTATGTATTTTTGGCAACAGCAACAGGATGTGAGTCACACTCTTCGAAACGCCTGGTACAGGTAAAAACAAGGAGGCTGATTGGCATGACACAGGTGGACAGAATAAAGCCGATTATGGTAGCAAAGGAAGACAGTGGAACCAAAACAGAAATACACAGGAGAACACAATCCTAACCAACGGAATTGTCTTATAGAAATAACAGAATAAAAAATAAACCATGAACAGAATACAAGAAAAAATAAGAAACTAAACCTAATGGAATAAACTAAAAAAGCACCACCTGGAGAACATAGCCAATAATGATAGGCAAGACCAGAGAAGTAAGAGATGCTGAAAAAGAGAAACAAAACCTAAACATTTCAAAATCATGACAAAGTTTACTGAATAATCCAAGTTTGCTTCTAGTTGCTATGAAATATTTTATGTTGTGCAAACATTTTCCATTTTAAGAAGAACATTTTGGCATAATTTATTTTAAGCATTAAATACTTCTGCTGGTTGGCCAAATTTGTATCATTTTTGAATTTGAGTCGAGAAACCACGCAAAATCATTACAAGTCCCTTAAATGACCCTCAGGCAGCACCTTGGACACTCCTGTCCTAACTGATCCTAAACTTTGGACATCATTTTCTAGTTTAGCTTTCTTGCTTACAGTTGTTGTTCAATGTTTAAAGACATGTAACCCTGTATCATTGCTCAGCTTAGTCTGTTTTTTCCCTTTTGTTCTCCAGTTTATCTTCATCTGAGTAAAGCATAACTCCTAAATCAGCATCATGACTAAAATGTGTTCCGCTAAATTTCTTATTACTTGAATTTTGCTTATGCTTCACATATACAGCCAGATTAGCAGCCCACTACAGTAAAAAGAAGATAAAGTCATGAGGGATGAGAAGACAAAAGATAGTTTTTAAATTTTTCTCTTTTTACTGCTGATTCCAGTATTCCTCGCTGGAAAATCCTCTTTCATTTGTTACAAGGTTCCCGAATCTTGGTTAAAGCCACAGAGGACATAAGAGAACTGCAGATCCCCCTCTGCCTTCGTGGAGATTTGTACCCTTTAAAATCTTCCAGAGCCTGATTTACTTTCATGCGGTTCTGTTGGACAGGAGCAGGAAAGCAATGATTAGAGAATATGAGACAGCTTCCAGAAGTACTGCCATGTCAATTAAAACCGTTTTTTTTTCATGAAACAGTCCCAGCTTTTTAGCCTAGCCCAATAATTGAAAGTTGGGTTGAGTTCGGAGGTCATTCAGGAAGTTTATTGTTAGCTTGCTTTATCCATTCCACAGCAATTGTTGATGTCTGTTTGTGATCATCTGGGAACACTCTGTTATGTCCATGTATCAACTATTTAATCCAAACTGTCGCCACCTGATGAAAGGCAGTTGGTTAGGAAATTCAAGACCAACCCAGAAACCAGAAGTCCAGGCCTTAAACTGCTGGAACATCAGCTTCACGATCCACCATCTAGATCCACTAGATTTATTGACATTTGTAGCTAAACTCATGTCACAATAAAAAGAAAAATTATGGAATCAAGGTAAAACCTTTAATAATGTAGCAACTATTAAGTGTGGGGTTGGTAGCATTATGCTGGGAGGCTGTTTTGATGCCAGTGTTACTGGTGTATTACACAAAATGGAAGGAATAATAATAATAATAATAATCAAAACTGATTTTGAAAGTGATCAGGCATAACATGAAGCTTCTTAAAAGTCCTGATCTCTGGATGGAAAATTTGTGGACTATGTTTAAAAAAATCTGGTGAGTGCCAGAAACCCACTCTGTGTTAATGAGCTCTACCATTTCTGCCAAGAAGAGGAGCCAAACATCCACCCAGAATTATGCCAGAAGTTTGTTGATGGCAACAAAAAGTCTGCAGTTCCTCTACAACATGCTAAGAGATATTTAACAAGTGTATGTCCAATATCCCTTATGTTGATTAGAAAAAACAATTACAATAGATTCAAAACTGCATTTTTTCATTGTTTCTAAATGTTTCTTATATTATTTGCTGTGTGATCATTTAACTCTGGAAGAAGAACAGCTTAAAAGATTCAGATGGAGTTCATGTAAACTCAACATTACTCTATATACTCTACCTATAAGATCCTCAGAAAATCAAAGAAAGAGACTGACACCAATCATTCATTTGCATTAAAAACTGCAGCAAAAAAGATAGAAACAGTGATGACAATTTATCTCTTCAAAAGTTGTATTTGATGGATAGCGATGACATAAAAAGATATTTATTTACATTTAAAATTTGATTTCTGAGTTTGCTCATTTTCTTGCATTGCTTTCAAGTGCCATGCCACTTATTTCCTGGGTCAAATCAGACAGATTCATTTTGGGAAATCCAAATAGAAATTTGTAATCCCAAGACACCAGTCATGTCTTCTAGAAGACAAAGATTTTAGCTGCTTCCTTATTGTTACTTGTGACAAATGCATTAAAAGATAGAGAGAAAGGAGGCTTTCTTATAGGAAAAAAAAATCTGAAAAAATGCATTGCTTGAGTTTTTGAGTACATTAATGCTCCCCGAATACCATAAGTTCTTAAAATTTATTAATATTATTAAAGTAAAGGAGGATTTTGTATGTGGGTGTTAAAAAAAAAAAGCTACACCAAGAAATATGATTTTAGCTGTTAGAACAGGATGTAGGTTTCCATCAAATGCATAAAGGACACAAAAACCACTTTGACACATCGTTCATTTCGCTGCATCAGGTGTTCTGGTCTTGAAAGCATTATGCGGCTTCACCTTCTATCCCATTTGAATCCTAACAATCGCACCTAATGAATGACACCTTCGGCAGTGTTCTACAGAGAATAGAACCGGCACCAGAGAGCTGCATATATTTAAACTTTTAAAACCACATATTTCCTTAATCAGGCATGCTTATTCAGTGTTTACAAGGACACAGAGACAAATAATGGGTCACCTTTTTTGTTTTCTTTTCTCTTTGCAGGTCTGAGAAAGCTCTTTTTGAGAAGCATAAAGGAAAACAAGGCTATGTTTTTCAGCTGTTATATGAGAGATGGAAAGGAGCATGGGTGTAACTGGGGTTTGAAAACTGGGGAGGCTTAGCTCCCCATATCTAGTTTATTTTTACTTGTAGAACATCAATTCCATTAAATCCATCAATCAGTTATTTTAAACTTGACTTGCCATTAAACAGAAGTGAACTTGTATATGAGATTTATATCATTATAAGATTTAGATTTTAACATGCTAGACAAAGATTGAAAATCAACCCAATTTATGTAACATTTATATAAACTTTGCACAAAAACAGCAAATGTGTGTTTGGTCGATTATTTCTTTGCTGCAACAATCATTCTCAGCAATGAATCTCATTTGTTAAAGATTTCTTTTCCCCGAAGCCAACAAATCACTTCAAATCTGGGACCTGGCTGTCTGTTTTTTTTAAAAACTTCATATTTTGTTGATATCCGGCCAAAAAAATGTAAATTTTTGTACCCTGCAGGGTTTTTTTTAAATTATAATTTTACAATCATTCAAATAAAATAAAAAAACATCTGGCATTTACTTTAAAGTAATTTTTCAGTTTTACCAACATGTTTCCTTGGGCCGGAAGTATTATTAGTGTTTTATAGAGACCCAGCCAAAGTGCTGACTTCAGTCTGACACAGAATCTGAGGAGGGAGCTAAAGATTAGGGTGATGGCAAAGAGGCCTTTCAGTCTTAAAGGCTTGAAGCTGATATTTGTCAAAACACCAAGGGAATCATGCAGAAACCTGATTAGCAACCATAAAGCCAGGATTGCTGCAATGTCAGTAAAAGCATATTAGTCAGTCATTTTCTAGCGCTTCTTCCATAGCGGGTCGCAGGGAAGCTGGTGCTTATCTCCAACAGTCTATAGTGGGAGGCAGGGTACACCCTGGACAGGTTACCAGTTCACCGCAGGGCAACACAGACACACAACCACGCACACACTCATTCAGACCCAAGGCAATTTAAAGAAACAAATGAACCTAACAGTCATGTTTTTGGACTGTGGGAGGAAGCCAGAGTACCCAGTGAGAACCTACGTATGCATGGGAAAAATATGCAAACTCCATGCAGAAAGACCCTCAGCCGGGATTGCTGCAATGTCAGTAAAAGCATTTTAAATCAATAAAGATTTTTTTAGCTAAAACGTAAACAAAAACTAATATTTTTTTTAAAGCTGACTGTCCATGCACAGTGTCTTATTATTATTCAGGAGATGTATGTACTTCTGCACTGTTTTTATGTTTGAATAGAAATTCGTATTGCTATAACGATAAGCTCAGACCCTGTCACATCCATTAAAAGAAGGCAAAGATTTTAAGCAGCTGATACCACTGAAACGCGGTGTTTTATGAACAGGAAAAAATAAAACAAATCTACTTGTAATGAGATTCTGGGATTAATACACTCACATACACACAGTCCCATAAACTCCCTCTCACACACAGCCGTAAGCCTTAACAAATAAATCTAATCTAATGCGAGGGTATACGCCATAACATTATTAGAGAGCGAATCTAGACTGGTGTGGATGTGCGGACAGTGTTTGTGTTGCATGTGTTTGTGTTGAAGCATATTATCAGTCCCATACAGCAGGCGGCTGAGCCCACTGGGCTCCTGTTCACTGTTTCCGGCAGTGTGTAGATTAGCACCAGGTAAATGGATTCACTTCTGTGTCACAAAGAAAATTGCTTCAAAACTTTTAGAAAACAGCTATTTCTTTTAAAACATTATTTAACTAGCAAGCAGAAGTTAAACCTAAACTTAATTTTAATTTAAAAAAAAGTTTTGAATATCCTTACCTTGTAATTAGTAAAGACAGAAGTGCTAATTTTCAGAGCACATGAAAGAAGAGGTTTGATGGAGAACATTAGTGAACAATCTAGAAATAGGTAGTTACCCATGTTGGGTACTTAGTAATCGTGTGGAAGAAGGTGCTCTGGTAAGTTGACAACATTTTACTTTTTAGTCTCAAGGCACAATGGTATGTGTGGAGATCCCCCCCTAAACATAAAATTCCCACCATTAAACATGGTGGTGGCAGCATCATGGCGAGGGACAGGCAAGCTGGTCTTAGTCAATGAGAAGATAGCTGGAGTTGAATAGAGGACAATCCTGGAAGAAAACCTGTTGTAAGTAAAGGACTTGAGACTGGGGCAGATTTTCACCTTGCAGCAGGAAAATTAACTCTAAACAGGGCACCAGGTTTTGATCAAAGCATGTTCATATGTGAGAAGGGCCCAGTAAGGTCCAGACCTACATTCAGTTTAGAATCATGATAAGCCTCTGACTCAAGACACTGGTAAATTACAGTTATGTGAATAGTATGCTCAGGGTTGTCCATTATGTATTTCACTTCATGAAACCTCTTTCTTTGCACAATCACCTCTAGAGGTTCCAAAACAACCAGCCTTTCTTGTCACTCTATTTAGAAACCACTGGCTCTGATGCTGTTTCCCCAACAGATGAAATTGGAAGATCTGCAGAACTTTGCAGCAAACACTGTAGAACCTAAGCTTCTTCAGAAAATACAGTCTGCCTGATCCCTGTTTATATGTAACTTCACTGTTGCATCTCCCATCCCCCTATTATCCAGGTTAACACAGAGGTGTTTATGACTCCAAAAACCTCCGCTTGCAGCAGAATGTGGTTCTACCAATTATTGAAGCAAAACTGGTAAAACAATTTTAAAATCTCAATTTTTCACACGATCGCAAGATTCATGCAAGATGTTTTCAGTATTGTCATTAAAAAAAAATGTTCTACCTCATTATCTGAATGGATACACATTATTATCCTTACTGTCTACAAAGCGATGTAAATATGACTGTCCTGGTTTCTGGGTTCTACTTTAAAAAGGAAGTTCTTCACTCTCAGCAGACAGAAAGCAAATAGAAAAAGAATCTACGGAGAGAAACTCTATCAAATCTATATCATATTGTATATCAGTCCTAACAATGCTGAACATGTCAGTGCTGAGACAGATGATCAAGATTAGTTTATCTGCACAGGATGAATACATTGACAGACATTTCTCCTCTAATAACAAGCTGAATATTCCTCTGTTTCTCTCAACAGGCTTGAAGACGGCTGTTATATTGGCTCATTTTTGACTGACAGTTTCAGGAGTGTTTGTGCACAAGGAGAAGACAATTAGTTTTCACACTATATTAAACTGGCACAATATCAAACCCTTCAGGAAAGGCAAGTTAATAAAGATGGCAGAAAAAACCCCAAGGACTGATGTGCACTTGATGGTAGAGAAGTGAACTTTTTCAGGTAATATTAAGTCATTTCTGATGTGATTGAGGTCAGAGAGGTTAAAGTAGCTTAGTTCAAGGAGAACATCAGCTTACAGATCCCAAGCCAGGTATGTGAGGAACTAAAGGGTATTAATGCACACCTATTATCCTGATGGATATGACTGACAGCCAACTGGGGAGGAAAAGGCAATCCAGGCACTCACTCATAGATTGTTTGGCAGATCTATAACCTGAGTGGCAAACTGTCAAGCTTAAACTCAATATTAAAACTCCAGGGCAGCACCTACTGTAGGTTATTATGAGGATAGAGGTAGGTTATTGTAACTACAGGTCCTTCTCAAAATATTAGCATATTGTGATAAAGTTCATTATTTTCCATAATGTCATGATGAAAATTTAACATTCATATATTTTAGATTCATTGCACACTAACTGAAATATTTCAGGTCTTTTATTGTCTTAATACGGATGATTTTGGCATACAGCTCATGAAAACCCAAAATTCCTATCTCACAAAATTAGCATATCATTAAAAGGGTCTCTAAACGAGCTATGAACCTAATCATCTGAATCAACGAGTTAACTCTAAACACCTGCAAAAGACTCCTGAGGCCTTTAAAACTCCCAGCCTGGTTCATCACTCAAAACCCCAATCATGGGTAAGACTGCCGACCTGACTGCTGTCCAGAAGGCCACTATTGACACCCTCAAGCAAGAGGGTAAGACACAGAAAGAAATTTCTGAACGAATAGACTGTTCCCAGAGTGCTGTATCAAGGCACCTCAGTGGGAAGTCTGTGGGAAAGAAAAAGTGTGGCAGAAAACGCTGCACAACGAGAAGAGGTGACCGGACCCTGAGGAAGATTGTGGAGAAGGGCCGATTCCAGACCTTGGGGGACCTGCGGAAGCAGTGGACTGAGTCTGGAGTAGAAACATCCAGAGCCACCGTGCACAGGCGTGTGCAGGAAATGGGTTACAGGTGCCGCAGTCCCCAGGTCAAGCCACTTTTGAACCAGAAACAGCGGCAGAAGCGCCTGACCTGGGCTACAGAGAAGCAGCACTGGACTGTTGCTCAGTGGTCCAAAGTACTTTTTTCGGATGAAAGCAAATTCTGCATGTCATTCGGAAATCAAGGTGCCAGAGTCTGGAGGAAGACTGGGGAGAAGGAAATGCCAAAATGCCAGAAGTCCAGTGTCAAGTACCCACAGTCAGTGATGGTCTGGGGTGCCGTGTCAGCTGCTGGTGTTGGTCCACTGTGTTTTATCAAGGGCAGGGTCAATGCAGCTAGCTATCAGGAGATTTTGGAGCACTTCATGCTTCCATCTGCTGAAAAGCTTTATGGAGATGAAGATTTCATTTTTCAGCACGACCTGGCACCTGCTCACAGTGCCAAAACCACTGGTAAATGGTTTACTGACCATGGTATCACTGTGCTCAATTGGCCTGCCAACTCTCCTGACCTGAACCCCATAGAGAATCTGTGGGATATTGTGAAGAGAACGTTGAGAGACTCAAGACCCAACACTCTGGATGAGCTAAAGGCCGCTATCGAAGCATCCTGGGCCTCCATAAGACCTCAGCAGTGCCACAGGCTGATTGCCTCCATGCCACGCCGCATTGAAGCAGTCATTTCTGCCAAAGGATTCCCAACCAAGTATTGAGTGCATAACTGTACATGATTATTTGAAGGTTGATGTTTTTTGTATTAAAAACACTTTTCTTTTATTGGTCGGATGAAATATTCTAATTTTGTGAGATAGGAATTTTGGGTTTTCATGAGCTGTATGCCAAAATCATCTGTATTAAGACAATGAAAGACCTGAAATATTTCAGTTAGTGTGCAATGAATCTAAAATATATGAATGTTAAATTTTCATCATGACATTATGGAAAATAATGAACTTTATCACAATATGCTAATATTTTGAGAAGGACCTGTATATGGAAGATTTTTTCTTCTGTATCCATTTTCCTCCTGCAGACACTGTTTTCAGTCAATTTTGCTGGCAACTGTTTTATCATTCTTAGTGTTCCTGCAATATTTTTAGAATGTGATCTTCTTTTTCCTCACTATTAGCAACCTGAGGGATATTTTCAGAGTAATTAATTTCTTTTCATCATGTCTCGGGCATCTGCACATTCATTGTTTCCATGACCACTAAAATGTGCATGTATGACACAAATTAATAGACAATTTCCTCATTGCACTTATCTTTTTTTAGTTTTCTGCGCTGTCTTTGATCATATTTAGCTTTATTCTCCATTCCTATATACTCTTCTCACTATCCTACCTGCAAAATGTACATTACTCACCTCAAATCTATTTTCTCCCCTCATATCTCCAATGTGGCTATCAGGAGCCTGAAAGCAAACCCCAGTCTGCAGTATGTGTATTTTCTTCATAGGGCACATTTAGGATTTTCCTCAGGCACAGTCATTTCAATTTGATCTCTGGGTGTGGATTCAACTACACATTCCGATGCTGTAAACCTCTAAAACATATGCTAAACATACGGCATTTGTCTAGTTTTAACAGTTGTGTTTAGAAAAATCGACTAGTGACCATTTGGGGATTTTTTTACCATGATCAGTTCTTACTGGTGGCCGACTGGTCAGTCAGAAACCTTATAATCTGATCCTTTTCTGATCTGAAATGCACCATATGAAGTGCCACCCAGTTGTGATGACAACACTTTTGGGTGTGAATGTTTTACTGAGGGAAAAATACTCAAAATCAGCTTTTGCAGTGTAAGGGAGATGCTTAAAAATTAAGGATCACAAAGATGGATGACACTATCTTAAAGGAAACTAGTCTCTATGTGATGTGAACACATCTCTAAGTCCTGCAGGCTGTAAGAGTACAAGTCTTAAAGCAGATGATGGAAAGGCTAAGTAAAATCGCAACGTTGCTCTGTTTTATACTTTTAAGCCTTTTATTTGCCATGGGATATGCAGGGTTATGAAATTTTGACATTTTTTTTTTTTAAGATCTCAGAGTTAAGGTGAGAATCTACAGACTGTAAAATATACACTGCTGTTTTTGTGTTACTAGCCATGCAGAGGTTATATAACTTGTTGAAACCAATTTAAAATGTTAACTTTGTAATTATTCAGATTTGAAAACCCTGTTGACAGGGACTTCACCCCAGTTCCAAATATAAATGAACCAGCAGCAAACCTAGAAAAATATTCTCAGTGATGATGTTGGACAGGTGAAAACAGATATTTACAAAGATAAAGACACATAACCTTTTTTTTCCTCACTGTCTGATACTAAAGAAGGCTAAACCTTTCCTGTTTTAGGTCAGTTAGGATTACCAACATTATTTCTATTTGGTAAATACCAGAATAATGAGAAAACTGCTCTGAGAAGTTTTTTCACTTTCTTTAAATTTAAATGTTTCCAGATCTTTTTGCTGGGATTTTGACATATTCCTCCTGTCAGAACTGGTGTAACTGTTCTAGGTTGCTAAGCTGCCTTGTTCTCACGTACCTTTTATAAACTCTACCCTCAAATCAGGAGTCTGTGACGATTCCTCCAAAACATTGTCTTTGTAGTCCATATGCCACTTTGTAACTAATTTGGCACCATGTTTGAGCTTTAACTTCCTGTCTGATATCTATGGATGTTTTTCTTTATGATATCATCTAGTTTGTGAAGAGCACCAGGCCCTCCTGTCGCAGCATGTGAAACCATTGTAGTCAGGACAGGATGATCTAGGCTTTTCCATTTTGGTTTCATTTATGTTTAAAAAAAACAATTAAGGTTTGATTTTAATCACTTTAGAAAGAGGTAAGGATGTGGAAATGATATTGTTTTTTTATAAATGAGGTTTTAGGTTGTTTTCATACTGGCTGTAAGATGGTTCTGAAAATAAATTTAATGAAGGGTTAAAATAAGGTTTTTAATTAAATAAAGTAGGGGAGCTAAAGCTGTATCCCTGATTGTAATAATGAAAGTGCTTCCTCTGTCTTTTATCTAGCACTTCAAATGAAATATACCAACCCCCCCCCCACACACACACTTAAGATACTCCTCTGTACTGTCTTATATTCTACATGCCTTTCTTCCTTTGCAGCTAATACAGTCAGTGTAGATAAGGGAGGTTTTGCAAAGATCACCCAGCTTTGTCATCCAGTCATAGTTGCAGCCTGTATATTATAATTCAGTAATTGGTTATTTATATATGGTTCTATTGCAATCTGGGATATACAGGTCCTTCTCAAAATATTAGCATATTGTGATAAAGTTCATTATTTTCCATAATGTCATGATAAAAATTTAACATTCATATATTTTAGATTCATTGCACACTAACTGAAATATTTCAGGTCTTTTATTGTCTTAATACGGATGATTTTGGCATACAGCTCATGAAAACCCAAAATTCCTATCTCACAAAATTAGCATATCATTAAAAGGGTCTCTAAACGAGCTATGAACCTAATCATCTGAATCAACGAGTTAACTCTAAACACCTGCAAAAGATTCCTGAGGCCTTTAAAACTCCCAGCCTGGTTCATCACTCAAAACCCCAATCATGGGTAAGACTGCCGACCTGACTGCTGTCCAGAAGGCCACTATTGACACCCTCAAGCAAGAGGGTAAGACACAGAAAGAAATTTCTGAACGAATAGGATGTTCCCAGAGTGCTGTATCAAGGCACCTCAGT